>NC_054083.1:32910754-33285754 GCF_017562075.2 Anopheles merus | reverse complement strand
TTATACAGATGCAGTCACGGAATAATGGAATCGATCAGGCCAGACGAATGCGTGAAGCAAAACCCGCTAATGTTGTTCTAAAAATTATACAGAATAAAAACGTTCACCATTTAGGTTAGCCGCCTTTGGCAACGGAACCGCTCATAGTAAACGTTCTTAGTGGAATGTGAATTCAAATTAAGAGGAATCAATCAAAAACGACCCCTCTGCGTACATCCCTTTACTCAGCTGTAGAGTTGAACGGTGCTCAACAATATTATTTGCGATTTCTCGTGCTGTAGTAGCCTATGTTTTCACAGGCAAAAACACGCCACGTGTTAAATGTTTCACAGTTAATGCGTTGTTGGCTGGCCAGCCGCGGATGGGAAATTGGCAAGCGCGCCAAAACAATGAGCATCAAGTGTATATACATAGCTTCATTTTTCGACACGTGTTTCCCTTTTTTCCGTGCAAAACCATGTGCCAAACCGAAATCCCTGGCCCATGGGTGCTAATGGAAATTGGCAATCGGTTTTTGGAAACACTCGTGCAAATATGTAATGCTATTACGAGAAAAAAGCGAACCTATCGCACCCCGCTTAGAAGTGTTACGGGCCAGGGTGTCGGGGATTTACAGCGGGAAAATTTAAAACAAATTATTACTAGACACGTTTCAAAAATCCAAAACTTTGCTGCTGTCGTCCGATCCTTTGTGCGTTGAACGTTGAATTTTCCCCCATGAGGCAGAAACGATTGCTTTGCGTGAGTCATAGTGTGAGTGTTGCTGAACACAGCTAAGACCATTATGTGCATCAGTAAATATCCCGGGGGGCAGCTGTTGTTCCCTTCCATAAAGTCGGTTGTAAAAAGGTTGG
This sequence comes from Anopheles merus, assembly GCF_017562075.2. Classification (NCBI taxonomy): domain Eukaryota; kingdom Metazoa; phylum Arthropoda; class Insecta; order Diptera; family Culicidae; genus Anopheles; species Anopheles merus. The sequence goes on along the minus strand of NC_054083.1, from coordinate 33,284,900 downwards.
GAAAATCCAGCCGTATCATAGCAGGTCTCTGCCGGGTTTGCGCGGGTCATACTGTGCCCGTACCGATTCCGTCAACCCTGCCGACCCAGAGGATCACTCCTCTACAGTGCGCTCGAACGTACTGAGAGCGAAGCTGGTTTTTCGAAACCGTTGAGCGAGAGAGCGGCCGGCTTCATGACGCGCTTCAAACGGGGCAATCGAATGGAGGGGTAGTGGTAAGCCGGATTGAACCGATCGTGCCGTCTCTCGCCTGTACGATCGTGTCTTATGATGGGTAGCGGGGGTAAGAAGGTGTACCATAAACGCATACACACTCACGTGCACGAAAAAAGCCACCTAACAAACGGGGTGCGATAGAAGAATGGCTCAGCTACCTGTGTACACGTACCGCAGGTAAGGTAAGCTCAGTACCACTGGCCAAAGCCCCAGACAGAAGAGTCTACGCACTGGTGGCAAGCGGTGTACAGTACCTGTGTGTGGATCTGCGTTCTACTGTGGCCAGACGGAGACGGAGCACCTCGATCTCGGAAAAGCGCGTATCCTTCGGAGCGAGATCGGGCCGTCTAGACGGAGCCCGAGAGATCGAGCGATCTGCGAGTGTGTCACACCGTCTCTCACGCACCTGTAGCAGCAGCAGCAGCAGCGACAGTAGCAGCGACAAAATCTGTTTGCTCTCAGCTCAGAGATCTCGGCTCTCCGCAACGGGTCCGCTAATAGCCCTATATATCCTCGGTGCGGCATCGAACCGGACTCAATTAAACGTCCGATCCGCACACTACCCGGTCGAGCTGAAGCTGCTTGAAGCTGAGTGAGGCCGCTTGAAAACAGCGCACTTGCGTGGTTCAGAACAAGAAACATAAAAGATAGATCGCGATTTTGTTTGTTTGTTACGACCCCTGTCGCTTACGGATGTTTAGCGCGCGCAAACACCGTACTGGATAGGTTAGTAGTAGCAAAAAAAAAAAGATCGTGTAACCAGTGACCAGGAGTGAAGTACCACGAAAAGTGTGCCTGTATATTGTTGCGGTTCTGCAAAATAGCCGTACCCGGAAGGAATCGAGTAAAATATGCAACAACAGTAAAAGATTCGAGAAAGTGTGAGCAAACGCGGACAACCCAGTGTATTTGTGTGTGTGTCCCATTGCCTCTATAGTTCTTCCGCAAAGTGAGTGTATATCCTTCGCATTTAAGTGTGCAAGTGGGTGTATGTGTGTGATTTTTCACCAAAACTAAAGCGCACTTCATAGTGAAGACGAAAACGAAACTACTCTAAAACACTATACCAGTGCACACATAGCACCAGGATATATACACACGTGTTGAAACACCCCTTCAAAACAAAATGACGCCCAAACCAGAGGAAAGCATTCCGGTCGTGCACGTCGGCGACGAGCGGGAGCTGAACGAGCCGAGCCTAAACAACAGTGCCAGCCTGAGCAATCTAAGCGCTAACCTGAAGCTGAACGCCTTCATCAACAATGGCTTCGTGAGCGACTGTGCCCAGGCGGCGGAGAAGCAGGCCGGCAAGGAACAGGAGGACGAGCTGCGCAAGGAGACAAAGAACAGCAACCAGCATGGTGTCGTGATGGTGGCCACCAATGGCGCCAGCACGGGGGCAGCAGTAGCCGAAAAACCGGTCGTAGACTTTGACGATCTGCTGCCACACGTGGGCGAGTTTGGCCGATATCAGAAGATACTGTTCCTGCTGATGATACCGTTCGCGTTCTTTGTGGCGTTCGTGTACTTTTCGCAAATTTTCATCACCCTCGTGCCGGAGGAGCACTGGTGCTACGTGCCGGAACTGCAGCACCTGTCCGTGGAAGAAAGGTACGTGTGCTTTAGCGTGTGTTTGTGAGTAGTAGTAGTAGTAGTAGTAGTAGTACTAGAGTTCGTAGTTAGTAGTGGTTGCCTTGGTCAGTATCATGCTACGCCATCACGATAGTTCTTTGGTTCGATGAGTTCCATGGCACAATCGTCCCCCGATCGAGGGTTTTAAGCACTCTTTTGAGTGTGTGTAAGTGAACTTTAAGCACTAATCGTGGTTCGGACGTCGTGTCGTCACAGCCAGCACACCCACACGTAAGGTTGTGCATACGACGGTGCCCTCTAAGTACGCGATCGCGGCAAGGTGTCCGCATATGATGCGCCTGCCTCGTCCGTTGTGTTTTGTCCATAGCGTCGAAGCGTCTCTGAACTAAGCCCGCTAGAGCGTGGCCATACATACACACACACACGGACACTCTTTTGTCGTTGGTGAGGTGATGACGGGCGCGGATTGTGATCGACGGTAGAAGCAGCAGCAATGGCTCTGTCAAGGTTTTTTTTGCCGATGTGTTTGGGGGTTTCTTCTACAGCCGTTTTTTTCTCTAAAACGAAACACATACAAAAACACAGCAATGCATCACGATCACCTGTTGCCATATGGTGTGTGTCGTTGCATGTTGGTGGGAAATATTAAAAAACAAACAACAAAAAACGCTTTCTATTGATTTCGATCGATCGAAGGATGTACCACACAGGCTGTGGCATACAGTTTGGACACAGATTACCTTTGTGACTTGTGCCTTTTCGGCTGGATGTACTTGCAAGTTCACACTGCATGGCCGCACTCGGCACTGATCTTGCGGTTGGCGGTGTGAAATTCCAGCCTAAAGATCACGCTGGCTTCCGTGTACTGCTACGACCTGCAAGCATGACTCAGTGCACTGGTGCATTACGTTCGACCGCAGACGAGACGCACAAACCCGCTGCACACAATTTACTTCCTCATTCAGCGCCAAAGCAAGGTCTATTAAATGTAGCATTTTCTTTCAAGAATAAAATGCACTCATCGTGTGTGTTGCAGTAGCAAAAACCTCCCTTCGCGTTGCAATGCTGCACAAACGGGGTGCATTGATTCCGTTGCTGGCGGCCGCTAAGTGCACTGTGCGCGGTACACCACACATGCCGGATCTCAGACACTTCCTTTTTGTTTTGCTTTGCTTCGCTTCGCGCATTAGTAGCATCGCGTTTACTACAAATCATTGAGGCAGAGCTTGTGCCATTGACGTTTGCAATGCACAAACGGCACAAAGTACAACGTACGTAAAGCGACGTGCTATGGACGTGTACTTACAAATAGCTGCAGCCCGTGCATAAAAGTTCTTGGATCGCTCGTTCAAGCGATGTGTATTTGTACAACCCGCCGTGACATGGTACAGCATGTTTGTCATGCTTTCTGCCACCAGCAAAAAGCTTCTATTTTCGGTGTAATTTTGCTCGCACAACGTCAACTGGTTGCAACAGCCAAACGGCCACATTGACCCTGAAGTGTCAATATGTATGGGCAGATGAGCCCATAATTATTCGCAATTGTTTTGTGAGTACGCTTCTAGCTTCCAAAATCATACCCTCTTTACGCAATCTGCTTGGCCATGCCAAGTTTCCACTGGCATGCTTCATTTGAGCTGCGTGGTTCGATCGTTTAATTTGGCGCTCTCGAGCCATCTCGGTTAATTGCCGGTCCATCGGTCTCTCTATCGACACCCTCCCGGCGTGTGTGTGTGTGGTTATTGTTGTGTGCGATCAATTACTGATCGATTGATCCGCGAGGCTCATCCACTTCCAAACAAACGAATCAAACGGCCCGCTTGGGGGGAAAAAAGAGCGCCACCAAATTTTAAGCACGCGCGATGCACTATTCGAAAAGTTTCAACTTCAACTTGACCCAAATTCGAGGTAACGCACCTTGCGCGACCGGCAAACGTGTTTTTCCCCGCGTAGCCAAACCTGCGCAAGCAGCTACCGTGTGGCTGTCTGCCTGCTTGCTTGCTTGCTTGCTTAGCTTTGCGACAAACTGTGTGCTTGAGACCCAATGTGGCAAAGAATCGCAACGGATCACGCCAATTAAGCCTGCAGCAGAAATTGAAGTTCAAAGACGCACTACTCCGCGTCCGAGTGCGGGAAATAAGCAGCCGGACAACGCACACCACTCGGCACACTCACCCCGCACGGCCCGTTTGCCATTCCCGTCAAGGTTTGAGCCGATTTCACACAGAAAAGCGCTCTTCCCCCTTTTGTGCCTCCGATAAGTGTCGACTCATCTCGGCTCAACATTTTTCCTTCAGATCGGGCGGGGACTGTTGTTCTGGTGGGTGTCAGCTTGTTTAAGGTCAAACTGGGCCTCTTGGACGTCTCAGTGCATCGTGTGCGCTCTGACAGGTGCGTATAATGTGCAGCAAAAGGTGTTTTCATTCTGGCGAGAGGCTAACCAACCTCCTCCTCCCAAGAACTCAAAGCGCGAATTGCGTGCGCAGTTTTGATTGAAATACCGCACGCCTAGGTTAAGGCCGGAACGGGGTGGGTGTGCTGGTGTGTGATCGATCGTGAGTAATCGAATGCCGCCGCCCCGTTAGCAGGTTGCTTGATACTATCGTGCTATATAGGTAAAAATGCTTAAGCTCATGCTGACCACTACTCCCGTGTCAAAACACGTTCGCTGCTAGAGCAGTGCACACACACACAGAGGGGGCCGCCGCCGGTCCCCACCAGCAAACAAGATGGCCTCATTTATCTATGCTCGTTGTGAAATAGACATTTCGCAACGGCACACGGCGCAAGTAGCACCAACGATGACGACGGGTTTCGGGGCGGCCGTATTGGAAATCCCCTTGCACTGTGTGCAGTAACAGTACACGCTTTATTGTGAAATTCCACTGGAAATGCTCAAAACATTCAAGGACTTTTGGCGCATGTCGCGATGAGCCTTTGGACGGTTTACAAGTCACAAGTACACTTGTGCACTGCTACTGGCAAGAAGAAACAGCAAGAGTCCTTAACAAAAAACGGTCCACACAAACACACACACACACACATGATATTGGCAAGCTAATCGAGTTGTTCTGATCTACAATTCAGGCCTAATCCTTGCAAGCAATCGAACGCCACCGCAGCTGCATTAATTGAGTTTATGTTGCAGCGCAAACATGGGCAGTGGGCCTCCGCCTTCGGCCATTGTTGTTTGCACACATGGTTGCACCGGGCGTCTTGCGGCTTGCGCACGCCGCCCGAGCGCACCAACCGCGCCGGTGCACGCCTCGTGATGAAAACGGATGAGCTTGTAGTGATCGGGTAGAATATGGCTACAAAAATTGAGAACGGCTCTTGACGTATGCCCTACCCCCCGCAGAGGGACCTTGAGGGTACAGCAATTAAGCTGTACTGCACAGTGGCAGCACTCCTCCTCCCAAACAGCAGCACACGTGAATGTTGGCAATGTGCAGAACTTGCCGCGCATTGCATTGGCGCGTGCTCGTGGCGCTTTGGCGCTGTGTTGTATGTTTTTTTTATGGAGTAGAAAAACCGGCCACACCGCGCGTTGAAATCCGGACCATTGTCAGGTTTATGTGTGTATGTTTGCTTTGAGGGTCATGCCGCGCGCCACACTTAAGCTCACGGTGCGAGGGGAGAGGGCTATACCCCAGCTACACTCGAGTGAAAGTCCGAGGTGAGTAAGTCAAGCCAAGTGCAGGCGCAAACCTACCTCTAGAACTACTTCTACCGGGCCACCCCACCTGGTATTTGTGAGGGGGGGAAGGAGCAATTTACGGTAATCAAACATGTGTTACACATTGGGTGTGACATAACGTATGTGTGTCTGTGTTGTTCATGGAATTCCACACCACACTAGGAAGTTCAAGCGTTGTCCAACGACCTATTTATCTAGCGCGGCCCCACACCAAGTGTCATGGTCGGTCACGTGGTAAAGGGTATTTGGGGCGAATGGCTCTCTATCACTGCTGCCGCTAGGAAGTGGTTCCAAATTGTGTCTTTTAAAAACGGTTTGACAACTGCCCGACCGTCCGATGCGGCGATGCCGTAATACAGAACACAAAACCCATCCAAGCGGGAGATCCATTAATCGGGGCACCGCCAGCAGCAATCTAGATAAGGAATGGGGAAGCCCCATTTCGTACATCAACCCCGGCGCTCGTCCCGGAAATGAAGACAGGAAGCAGAACGACCGAAATTGGTAGTAGAGCGGTAAAGGTACGGAAGGATCGTTTCGATCGATGGTAACCATATGTGCTGTAACTGCGTAACTTTTTTGCTTTTGTCTGTTGTGTACCACGCGGGGTGTTACGTGTTCAAAAAACAAACCAATCCTTCTCATGTCCGTTCCGTTACGGCTTTTATGACGCGCTGACGTCATTGCTTAACCGTCTTGCCAGCCCCATGATGTGGTACAATTGCAGGATCCGTCCGCAGGAAACATCCGGGATGGTCGCTTGCGTCAGAAGCAACAAAATCGTGCCCAAGTTGATTTGCAAAGGACACACGCGTGGAAGGAGCGCACCTTTGCACTTGATTGATAGACGGGTGAGATGATGGTTTAGATTCGTGAAGTTCGTGATTCGTTTCAACATCCGGAGGTCAGTCAATGGATGTGTTTCCTTCAAAGCCTTTTGGCAAACGAGAAGCTTCTGAGAAGAATGATTAGTTTACTTTCCATCTGTTTTGTACATGGAGAATGTAAATTAGTATAATTTATGGCAAATGCAGACACAGACATGTTTATTGATTGTTTTATTCGATCAACATAAAACCACACATAAAACTTGTTTGTTTTGGCTTCAACTGTATTCAAAACTGATGTCAACTGGATGGAATTTCTAGAACTGTCGTAATTCACTCGGATATTCATGCTGTTGGCATAAATATCGTCAACAGCGAAAGGATTGCGCTAAGGGAGAAACAACACCCGACCCACCCCAAACGAAACTGAAACAAAACAACCTCAGACACACATAACCGAGAGAAGAAAATAAACACCACCCAGTCGCAAATTGAAAGTGTTTTTTTAATGCCTGTCACCAAACAAGTCACCGTGTACGGCGGGAGGGGAAGTGTTTTTGCCAATATAAAACCGCTTGAGAGGTACCGGTCGCGGACAAACGCGTCATCGCGACATTGGACAGCTTCCAAAAAAGTTGTCCAAAATCATGCAAATCGCTTGAATCCCTTGAAACGAAAAAGCGCAAACAGGCACACAATTGAAACAATCGATAAACCCCGTCAAGGCGGATAATCTGGTAGATCTGGTCCACCTTTGCCGCTGGGGATTATAAATGATTCAAATGATCTGCATTGACATATCGCAAGGTGTCGAAAGAATTGTTCTATGATACCACACTCCTAAATAGAAGCGTGCACCTTAATTAGCTAAGATAGGGGCGAAAAAAGTCTAAACGCTCAACTCACCTCACTTCTCCTTCCGCTTACAAAGGAACACAACGCGTCCGAACACGCGGGACAAAAACGCACGCAATACAGATGCGGAAATAGAGCCACAGAGCAACAACAACAGCAAAACAACGCTGACCGCAACCAACTACCACCTGCCTAATGGTTTGACCATAGCCGTGAAAAAGGGCTTCCCTTTCAATGCTGTTCCGCTGGCATGGGGAGCGATCACCGGCCGATGCTGTTGTTTAATAAACCTTGAAATTCGATTAAAAAATCCATTCCTCTTAGACGTGCGTCTCCGTGTCCGGGTGCCGTGGCAAGAAAACAAGAGAACACGCGCACACACACACAAACAGGCCGGTAGAACGGTTTGTCTTTGGCGTGAAACGAATCGTTTGTCTTCGGAAGTGCGGTGTCCATGGTTTGGGGCTACTTCCCGACGCCCTAGCAGAGCTAGTAGACTTCAGCAGAAGTTATTGTTTAATTCAATTTCCGTCTACAATGTGCCAATGAGTTCTTGATTAAGGGCGATTGAAGAATGGTTTGGTCAAACTACGACAGACGGGTGTTTGGCGTTTGGGACGCCGTATAGAGGAACATATCTTGAACACGATCACGATTCTGAACATGATCTTGACAGCTAGCGAGAGGGGCATTGGAGTAAATATTGATATCTTTTTTCAATAATCAAGGGCTCGCATTTGTTTGCTATGGGCGATCTTTAGTCACGAATTTAGATAATTTGACAATCAAGTTTTTTTTCGTTTCTAGAACCAGATATCTGTGCTGAGACTCGCGCTGTAAAAACTGGTTAATTGCGTGAGGACCATGCCTTTAATTTATGCTGCCCTGTCAATCTTGACTTTCAGCAAAATACATTTGTCATGACGGACTTCCTGACTTCCTTTGCCCATTCCGAATGTCTTCCCCTTGACTCCAGCAATGAAGGATTAGCCAAAAGTTGCCAAAAAAAAAAACACAAACAGAGTCATTGTGTTGCTAAACCTGTTTAACGGCTTACAGTATTCTCGCACATTCCGCGGCACCTTTTTTTATTACAGCTTTTGCTTCGCGACCAAGTCTGTAAGGGTTTTCATAAATAATAGCCTTTTTAGCACTGCAGTCAAATGAGCGACACGGAGACATTAATTATCCGAAGCTAATAAACGCCCTCTTGTTGCTAACCAACCCAAACCCGCAGCTACTTTATAACCTCAATAAGCTAACCGGGCGGTTTGGCGGTTAGCTGAAGGAGGCGCTCTCTAATGGTTTCTCGGTTGCCCTGGGTCCTGCAGCGCCAGTTCCGCCAGTTTGAACTTCCGGGTACTGGGCTTACAGTTCAATTCCACTGTTTGCATTCGCACTGCAAGAAGTCGTGGTAAAACGGAACTTGGCCCCTTTGCCGGCGAAACGGCGATTGATTAGAAATTGATTCTACGATGGTTTTAGGGGAGGTAGAGGCCTTTGGATTGCCGGATCGGAACTTTGAAGCCAACATCAAGCTAAGGGTGAATTGACTCGCTATGGATCGTGAAAATTGATCAACGAAATGGAATTTGCAACCGCACATTGGGTCTGACGTGAAAAAAAACAACCAAACAAGAACCACGATAGTCAGAAAGGATCAAATTACTATCATTTGTGTTTTTGCCTTCTCATCGATTCTTGACAGCAGCGTCTGTTGTGTTCTAATAATAAATCTTGTACCGATTTGCAAAAGCAACAAATGTTAGCTTCGACACACACACGTGCAAAAGCTAACTCTCATTCCTGCTCATTCCAATTATCTCCTGGAACCACCTCAACGGTTCATTGACTGTGCTCGCGAGTGAAGGGAAACCAAATCCCGGGAGCCAGCCCGGGTACCTAGGTAGGAGCAATGACTTTCGTAGCATCTCAAGGATGCACAAGCATAGCAAACGATCGCCTTTTTCTTTGTTCCGTGTCTGCTGGACTGCTCATCAGTGTGCTAGAAGAAGCGAACGGTTCTGTTTTTTACGTGATTTTGCACATGATCTTCATCTTCGCACGAATGGAGGTTGCTGTTCCCCAATGCCTAACTATCGTGTACACATAGAAACTGCCACCAGCCACCACAACAACAACAAGATTGTGTGACTGGTGGCCGTAAACGTGAGCAGAGTAATTCCCCATCCAACGATAGCCATCCTTGTTTGTTAACAACCTGCCTTTCCTTTGCCTCTTTCCCTTTCAACTCCAGACGAGCATTAGCCATTCCCGTGGACGAGTCGTACAGAGCAGAGCTGGACGCTGGTGTGGTCGGCGATGGAAGCCCACCGATCAGCTACAGCAAGTGTACGATGTATGCCGTTAACTTCACCGAGGTGCTCGCCAACAACATACGCAAAGCGGATCCGTCCTGGCCGACGCAACCCTGCCGGCACGGCTGGGAGTACAACTTTACGGACGTACCGTATCAAACCGCTGCAACGGATGTAAGTAAACGAGCGGGAGGCAGGCGACAAGGGACAAAGGAAGTAGTGTGAAGTTATTAATGGGATCTTTCTTTCGTTGCACAGTTCGAATGGGTCTGCGATCATGCCTATCTGCCGACGTTGGCTCAGTCCATCTTCTTCCTGGGCGCGATCGTCGGTGGCCTGCTGTTCGGCTGGATTGCGGATCGCTACGGGCGCATTCCCGCCCTGGCCGGGTGCAATCTCATCGGCTTTGCGGCCGGTGTCGCTACCGCATTCGTCGGCAACTTCTGGCAGTTCAGCTTGTGCCGGTTTCTGGTCGGATTTGCCTTCGACAACTGCTTCACCATGATGTACATTTTAGGTAAGGACTTACATCAGAACACACATTTTTCATTTTATATGCTTATAATATCAATTTACAAGCCACATGTGATGCCCCAGATACAATTCTAATACACACAATCCTTGCCTAGAACTAGAGACAGACAGGTGGGGTTTTTGCTGTCCGAACTAATTCTAACCCTTCATTCTAACCAAACCAACGCATGGTTGCGTGTGAGAATGACTGGCAGTGGCCGGCACATGCATGCACTGTTTGCACTTTGATGCGACCTTATTAAACGTATTTAATGCCTTCCCCAGCCGGCAAACCCCACCAAAGGCTCATCCGCACCGCTCGATTCCTCGGGCAGCCGGTTGGTGAGCGAAGGTGATTGCCTTGGAATGGGAAGGATTTATGGTGCCGTGTACTACAAGCCTTCTACCGGTGCTTGGTGCTAGAATGCATACAAATATAGACTAGGTAATGTGGCATCGGTTACCCACATAGTTCATGAAGAATGTAACTCTTACTACAAGTAGCACGAGAGCACAAAATGACAAAATGTCGCGATTTCATTAAGATACCCAAAGGAACCTTAACAACTCGCACCAATTAGCACACTTAGCACGTGCTACAGCACGCTCATTCGATTAGATCAAGTCCACCACAGATAAGCGACAACCGTAACTACATAAGTTAATCGTGTCAAAGAATGCGTTCGGCAGCGTGTACTTAACCCGATTCCATCTCGATCACTTGTCGGTCGGCCGGTACCGATCGTGCTATTGAGCAATTAATTTACACCACAGGTTAGTAATTTAACACTACTGCAATCGTCCGATAAGAGATCAAAATCGTGCATGGTTTTGATTGTAATGCTGCTGCTGCTGCTGCTGCCCGGCATTACGATTGCGTGGAATTGCTAATGAACGTGGGTGATAAATTCAGCGCCGGCAGACAATCCGTTTAGCTTAAACGTAACGATAACCTAATAGACCATTTGTGAAGTCGGGACGGGAAACTTATTGCTGCCTTCCGTGCGCAGGTGCGCCCAGCTATTTGACCACCAGCAAGTAATAAATATTCCCTCAACCGTTTTGTCGATTTTTTAAACGGGTTATTTAATGCATACTCTACATACAATTAGAAGGGTTATTTTTCGTGTCTCCAGCCCAGGTTGGGGATTTTCACACAAACCGGACAGATTTATGATAACGGCAAACAAGCAAAGGCCACCGTTAAACCGACAAATTGAGTTAATATTTTACCGCAGGCAACGTTCTCTACCGCCAGACCGTTGACGATGGTAATGAACGAGAATAAAAAAAAAAGATTTTATGCGACGATTATAACTGCACGACAGGCCCTTCCGTTCGCTCTGTTCGCAATACGTCCCAGTGGGAACACAAAGTAAATGCAATGTGCAAAACACTTTTATTTGCGAAAGGTTCCATGGCGTCGTGTTTAAATGCGTATGACTTCATCGTACGGCGAGAGATAAGGTGACGATAATTACAATGTCTAGAATGGGTCCAACAAAATGCATTCTCATGAAGCTTTTTTTATGAAGCCTCCCATACGAGCTGCGAGTAGTTCTTGACAGAATCTGTGGGCCTGTTACTGTCGATCAATGGAAGTTACGCTCGCAACGTAATAGTCACGATTGTATAATCGCCACGCTGGATCATTTTATGATGTCTTTATTAACCTCACCACTTGATTCAGGTCTCTCTACCACCTTCCATACAGTGCTGTAGACGAGATCTAGACCTTGCGGGTTGGTCGATTTCCGGTGCTTATGCGACCAGCAACTTCGACCTCTTCCAAGTGTTTTGGCTCCGCCATGTCTCTCCGGACGCACACGTCAACACGGGCTGCGGTCACTAACCTAGCACCGTGCACCAAGTTCAAGTACGTTCAGGCAACGGTTACATATGGCCCAGTTAAGGAATGTCAACGCCGTGCAACTTACCATCTGGCAAGGCCATCGGCTAGCAAGTTTGCGCTCAGGCTTTTCGGGCTCCGAAAAGCGATTTCCTTCTGACGCGGGGATCAAAGTGAAGGTCAGAAACCACCAAACATGGTGACTTCATTCATTAAGGCTCCACTGGTCGGCTTGCTTTATGGGGCCCCTTGGGGCACGGAAAGGCTTCCCGTGATGTAAAGGGCCCACAGATCTCTCTCATTGATCAATTCAAACTTGTTCAAAATGTATAGTTCGCTCACCTCATACAACGATCATTGGTTTCGATCAGCGAAGTTTTTCCAGCACCATTGTGCTAGAGCTCCTGCACACAAGAAGCTGATTTTCGTTCCGGTTTTATGATTTCCGCTCCATTTTCGAATGTGAATGTTGCGGTGACCGCGAATTTTTTAAAACACTCAAACCACCACCAGTGCCTCCGCTTCGGATCCGTTCAAGGCCGTCCACGCTTGATGGCCATGTGTTTGTGTGTGTGGACAGCTCCAACCAGTAGCCTCCAGCGTGAGCCAAGTGCAAAACTGTGAGTGAGCTTAACACATAGGAGACGTGGATGCTCATAAAGTACTTCCAATCCTAGCTTCTTCGATTGAGGCGCCCTCATATACCTGGTGAGGTGATTTTCGGCCACTTAATGGTCATTTAAATGTTTCGTATTTTTCTCCTCCATCCATTTTCCTTTCACTATTATGCCTTACACACACTTCATCTGGCCCCGGTGTACTCCAATTCTTGAATGATCCTGCTATTCGGTTCACTATCAAGGGGAGGTGAAAAACTGGCCTGTTATATGAAACGGTTGCGGTATGCTACAGCTGACAGTTAAATTCTTGCTCCCCGCCCGAAGGCCACCAAACAAACGTACACTCCGACAGCTCCGAAGTGAAAGACAAAGAACATCCCGCAACGACCGGCTTGGCGAACGTTCAACGCGAAGGACCATTCTAATTTATGATAAATGGATGGAAGGGTGCTGGGCCGGTTGCAAAAACGAAAAAACGAAAAAGAAATTCAAACAGAATGTTCCGCATAATTTAATGTGCTGCGGTCTCCTCCGTTACGGCGTGACACACCTTCGGACGGGATTCACGGAGACGATAAAATCAGAACGAAGGCTCGACAGAATTTGTCGTAAATTTGTGTTCCATTCTAGTGCCATTTTGCGTGTACCCCGTTAATGGTGTCATTATTGATCGAGATCGTCTACACAGCAGGGAGCGAACAAATGTCCTTGTCATGCCTCTCACTGCCTGCCACGCTAATGGGTATTAGGATCCAGTGCTCAATTTATAGCACTCGTTGCGTACACTACCTGCTGCACAGGATCCCCAAGCCGATGGATCCAAGATCCATATCCGACCGCATCTTTGCAAACAGAGTTCCAATCATCAGTCTCATTTCTCGATGTCAAACTGTGCACAACCAGCACGCTGTTGTTGATTGAGGTCATTTGTACATATTGCCGCCAGGCAACAGTGCCACAACCTGACATCCATAATTTGCCGCCTCAGTTACAAACGTGCGTTCGAATTGGCAATTTAACATAAAACCAGCTCCATGATTATTAAACACCAACCCGTTCCCGGGTTGGGAATTACAATGTCTAGCTCCAATACACCGAGTACGTGAAATGCCAGAACTAGTTATTATCGTGATGATCCACTACTATCCATCAGCAACAGGTGTGCAGTTCCGGATGACCGTATATGCATAATCCCCACTGTCTCGCCCTCCCGCTAACGCCACTGTGCTAGTTACTAATTCTAATGGTGTTGTTCTTGCTCCAATTAGCATACCGTCTGGGCATCATCTCTACCCACCCTCAGCCACCCATTCGAAGTAAACACTTCGTAAGTCCCCCGCACCGTCCCGTTTACACCGAATCGTAATGCATTCGTCCGTCGGTTCGAGTTATTAACACTGAATGGTCATTTCAGTGTAAAAATAAGGCAACAAAAAAAAAGCCGATCCGTACAAATCACAAGTTCGACCTTCGAACGAATGATGTGACAGAATAAATAAACATGTTAATTGATGGAGCAGTGCGTGCGGTGCAAGTGTGCAAAATAGCACCCGCATTTCCTTAACACAATCACCACTGCCCACGCCAACTACGGGGGAACGGGAGGGCGGCTTGGCGTGACCGTAGAGCCAAGACTGTCCTCTAGCAGCAACAGCAGCGGCAAACGCTGAGGAGGAGGTGTTTGACACTAAAAATGCTAAACAACGACGACTGTTGCTGGCGGCAAAGAGAGTTGCGAGATTAGTAACGCCTTCGCTGATAGTAATGCAGCGTTCCTCCCTCGGGCGGATGGATGATGGATATTCATTTGTCCAGATGTGGGACCACAGAGTTAAACAGGTTACACCTGTTGCCCTGCATCAATCATACACTGCTTTTTAAACGATCAACTGTGCGAAGCCGTCCTATGAATATTTCATGTGCTCAGTTTGTCATAATTGTCGATGATTAAATTTGTCAGCCAGAGCAAATATCAGTAGGAAATGTTCACTAGCTTTTATTTGCCAGCTATAGGTCACAGTCTAATGGGCATTTCATGTTGGCTTTCCGGGAATTTCCGTATCTAGCAAATGAGTTGGCAAACTTTTGTAAGCAGCAATTAAAATAACATCCTTTCCAATACCATTTATCTCCCGCTACAGTTCTGGAATACGTTGGCCCGAAATGGCGCACCTTTGTCGCCAACATGTCGATCGCACTGTTCTTCACCACCGCTTCCTGCGCACTGCCCTGGATTGCGTACTATCTGGCAGACTGGAAAACGTTCGCCATTGTCACATCGGCACCGCTTGCTTTGGCCATCCTTACCCCACTGGTGGTACCGGAATCGGCAAGGTAAGCACACCGTTATTCCCTTTCCCCTGAGCTCGGTTTTAATGTAACACCCTCTTTTGCGCCCCTTCTAGATGGCTCGTTTCGCAGGGTAAGATTGACAAAGCCATCGGAATCCTGAAGAAGTTTGAAACGATCAACAAGAAGACGATCGATGCCAAGGTGTATCAGGAGTTCAGTGACAGCTGCGTGCGGCTTCAGGAGGAAGAGGCGGCTAACAGCAACTACTCCGTACTGGATCTGTTCAAGACGCCACGGCTGCGCAACATCACCATCCTGCTGATCGTTATCTGGATGGCCATCTCGCTCGTGTTCGATGGTCACGTGCGTAACGTCGGCTCGCTCGGACTCGATCTCTTCTTCACGTTCACGGTCGCTGCCGCCACCGAGCTGCCGGCCGATACCTTCCTCACTCTGACGCTGGATCGTTGGGGACGGCGATGGTTGGCCTGCGGCACGATGGTCGCCAGCGGGTTGTTCAGTCTGTTCGCCACCATGGTACCGATGGGTAAGTGTTCTGCCGTTCTTGCAGCACGAAGCTGCTTGTTCCCCCTGATCCATTCCTTAAACCCCATGCTCTCTTATTCTCCTACCCTCCTTAGGTGCCTACTCAGCAACGTTGGCGATTTTGGGACGCTTCAGTGTGAACATTTCATACAACATTGGGCTACAGTACGCGGCCGAGCTGCTGCCGACCGTCGTCCGGGCGCAGGGCGTCGCCTTCATCCACATCATGGGCTACGTCGCGAGCATTGTGGCACCGTTCGTCGTCTATCTGGCCAACATCTCGCCCTCCCTGCCGCTGATAGTGCTGGGCATTTTGGGTATCTTCGGGGGACTGCTGTCCCTGCTGCTGCCCGAAACACTTGGACACGACCTGCCGCAAACTCTTGCCGATGGTGAAGAATTCGGACGAGGGCAAAAGATCTGGGACTTCCCCTGTCTCACGAAGTAAGTACTGCCTGCCCGGCGCTGCTCGCAAGATGCGAAGTGCTAATGTTAGTCTGTTTTCCCCTTTGCAGGAAAGTGGATGACGACGATACTTGCGACGATCTGCCCGTGGAGCGATTTACCCGCGCCACGTCCAAGACCTCGATCGGAGCGTCCCTGCGGGCATCGACCCGTGGTGAGCTGTGTTCGAGCATGCTCAACCGTTCGATACGTTCGCGCGTATCGGTCCGCTCACTGGCCCAATGCAAGGAGGAACAGATTTCGGGCGGCGTGTAGAAACCGCTTCCAAACAGCTACCGTCCCATCGGTAGCACGGGTTGCGGAAAGTGCACGGAAAAGTGCATACGCTCCGTTTGTGAGCAGCGTGCACCAACGGTTCCGTTCTAAAAATGTGAAGGATTTTTTTTCTGTTTCGGTTTAATTTGTGTTTTGTTTTAAAAGCGTCAGTGCGTTGTGGTACAATTCTAGTCAACCGTATCGGATGATTTTCAGAGAGAGGTAGCACACACTTGACATAATTAAGTTTTACGCGCTGGGTCATCGGTTAGAGAACGGAGGTGCTGCCCGGTGAAAAGGCGCACAAATAACACCGCATGCCGACATACGCGACCAGGAGCGGCAAAACAGAAATGCGTGCAACAGTTCCTAATACCAGGATATCGAAATTTCACGCAAAAGCACAACGCCATAAGAAAGCAACCGGAGTGGCCAAAATCGATGCATCGAAAAGTATTATCCTTGAAAGCTGCAGCTACGGTGGCAGCAAAATCGAAGAACTATGTGTTTGTTAATTTGTGCAGTGCTAAGGAGCGTATGGTGTAACGCGTCCCAGCAGCATCTCCATACGGCGTAAGCGGGAGTGGTAGGAAGCCGTTTCAGTAAACGCAAAAGTATTACGAGTTCCCCTTTTTTTGGTATAGCGAGTTCGCGAACGCTATTGTATTTAACACGAATAGGAGTACTCACTATCGCTAGGGAATTGAAGCTAATTTATGAGCCAGATTTACGTTAGGATTAATCCAGGATATTAGGGAAGCATCAGGTATGGAAAATGGGTTAGTTGTAAGGCTGTTGGATCCAACAGCAAACTAATCCTTGCCGAATTCGCAAGGACAGTAGACGTATAGTAAGGCAGTGTAGCTACACAAAAAGGCATGCGAAACAGATGACTTAGGATATATTAGGGAAGGAAGGAAACGAGATTTCAATTCAGCAAGGGAAAGACGCTCAGGAAGAAGAGCGCACAGTGTACTAACGAGACACACAGGCAGGCATATTGCAACGTTACGAAAAGTTTTATTTATTCGCCTAATCCTTACCAAACAGTCGTAACAGTTCGAAGCGTGTGCAGGACACGTTCCGAAAGTGGGACGGCTTTTTATGTGATACGGAGGACTTTTGGGATGAAAGAAGACATGGTTGTGACGGTTAAAATTGTTGTAATTTATCCAATGTAATCTCACCGTATCAAGAAAATACAATTACTCAAGCAAAAAGAACATTTACTTGGTGTTATAAGTTTTTTTTAATAAATTGGTGTTCAAACACAAAAGTAATGAAGAAGGAAAACGAATATCCCTTTTTATGAGTTATCGGTATAATGAGCAAATCAAAATGTTATGATAATACTATTTAAAAGACAACATTCATAACGGGAAAAGGTAAAAGAAATTCATTGTTAATCGGTAAGTTAATTATGTCTTTCCTCCTTCTAGTTGATTTCTTCCACCAATGATCCAAAAATATTGATGAGAAATCTTAAACTACGTCAATAAATAATCTAAAGAACCTTTCATGCTGTTTCTTTATAATACACACAAAATTCATAAGAAAATTGGGTATTTTCAGCATTACATTTTACTTGATCTTCTAATCAATTGAAGGGCATGGGAAGGAATTTTTGAAATATTCATAAACTGAATTATGTATGCGCAACCGCGAAAGGAGTTCTAGTATTTGTAAACCAAGAAGATATATTTTCAGGCTATAATACAATAAAAAGATACGCTTCAAATATTAGATGTAAGGAATATGATATGGTAAAGTATCAATATTATTCTCAAGCAGATTAGAAAGAGAATCTCATTTATTCTGAAAGTCTAATTACTCTTATACTGAGCGAGAAACATCGATAAGCGAGCATCATTTTTAAGTTCAGCATGTTCTATGGGATGTATTATACATTCATGAACAAAAGTACCAGTGAATTCAAGCATTCTAGAGACAAAAAACCTTTAAAAAATACTGCAAGGGGACAACATATTTAAATTACTTTACAGTTCGTTGCACACAAGTCGCACTGCAAAATAACGGATTGCTAGCCGTCACCAGTGAGGCGGGAATTGCACCGACCCATTGACGCAAGAGTACAGAGTACAGTTAGTATCATGCGCGTCTTTTGTTTTACAAATTTCAACCGGCATCACATGCGTTCCCATGCAACATCCGGTTGGTTGGTTTTTGTTGAAGAAAGGGAATTTCGTTTTCGGATGTTTTTGGTTTTGTAAGGCAATGTCGAATGTCCGAATTTTGTACCAGTCTGTGCACATCTGGAGCGAGGCCTGTGTAATTTTTTTATGCAAATGTAGCTCTCAAACTCTTTTAAGTGACTTTTTTTCGACTATTCTATACAAAGTATATTAAATAGTCTGAACTGAGCATGAACACAAAATAACAGAAAAGGGGGGAAACATCAACATCAAATTTGTACTCTTCGAAATACCAATAATTTTGATGTGTATGGTGGCGACAGGCAATATGAATAAAATCGAATGGAGTTGACATTTCATTTACTGAAAGACGGCGGGTGGCCGAGTGATCGAAACACTTCCAGTGGACGCAAAAATCAACCACCGTAGCCGCAATGCCATTACCATTATCAATAACCATATCGATAAAGATACCACCATAGAAACACACAGAAACCAATCGTAATCGATCAAGAACCGCAACCCATAATTTGATAATTGTGTTTTTACGTTTTTACTCCACATATGGCTCTCACAAAACAA
The DNA here is from genome assembly GCF_017562075.2 of Anopheles merus. Classification (NCBI taxonomy): domain Eukaryota; kingdom Metazoa; phylum Arthropoda; class Insecta; order Diptera; family Culicidae; genus Anopheles; species Anopheles merus. The sequence goes on along the minus strand of NC_054083.1, from coordinate 33,266,119 downwards.
AAAACTTCGGCAGAGATTCTGTGCGGAAAAACAAAACGGAAGCAAAAATAAAGAAATATAATTAACATTAACGGTCAATGATTTCCTAACGTTCATTATGAGCCATTTTACATTCATAAATATTTAACCAATTCCGTAATTGAACCCTTCTAATGGCCGATGCGACATAGACACTGGCTCATCATCATTTGCAAGCATCCCTAGCACCCGAAACCAGATCAGTGGGATGAGCAAACGGAACATCCTTCGAACAACGATTACCGTCCATCACAAGCAAGACCACAACATCTCATCTTCCTTTAAACATTCCACAGCATCCCGACGCTGTCCGCCACAAATCCGGTCCTGCTCGTGATGATGCTCCCTCCTGTATCCTTGAGCCGTCCTTTAAGACAGTTTTCCACATCCGTCTTTCATGCTCTTCCCTCACTCCTTGCTCATCACTCTCTCCGTCACTGTTGCTCGTCGGTGTCTAAACTATCGGTCCTTGCTCCAGTTTTTCGCAGCCATATCTACCATACAGATGCTGTTGTTTGTTCGATTTCAGGACGCAGATATCCTGCCTCATATTGCTCCCACATTCGCATACCCCACCACCTGCTGCTCACCCACCAACGGTGGCATCTTGATTTCCGATATCTTCTTTCCGTTTTAGCCCGTCTGCCTTCTTCGCCCACTGGAATGCTCTTTCATTCCATCAAATGGAGTAAACTTTTACTTGTCACGCTCTCGCTGCTCTCGCTTCTCGTTATCAGTTTGTAGTCCTTAAAATGTGATAATGCATGGTTGAGCGCCCACGTGCCTAATGGTTCAACAGTGCGTTGCCAGGGTAACTATGCACAGTCGGAATCAAATTATTATTTCTAGAGCTTGATTAGACGTTACATTCAGCCAAAATTACCATCTATAATGATGTTAATGAAATAAATGTTTTGTTAATTATTTCAAAATTGCATGAAAAAAAACCTTAATTTCATCGTGCAGTTTAAAATTATTATTTTTAAATCCCACACCTTGATGGAAAAATTTGTCCACCACTGTACTCATGCAAAGGAGGCTGTGTCCAGTGAGGCGACTGGAAATTCCTCACATGCATCGCACCGGCAAGCCCTCTGTCCGTACCGTTGTTAACCCCCCAACAGCAATGGAGCAAGACGTAAAAACTGTCCCACCAGTGCCAGTGATGGTGGGGAGAACACAACAGGGTGGCGTCTTTCGGCGTGTTCCCCTAGAGCCAGACCAAGCCATGCAGCAGTGAGTGTGCTGTTGGGTAGTGTTCACCATTCGCCGTTTGCACGTCATCGCGCTCGGTCGGTTGTTGGGTAACTTTCACTCCGTGCCACACAGTAGAGTACCTCGATCGTGGTGGGGTGTTGTTGTTTTGTGCGTGATTTTGTAACCTCTGTGCGTCGGCTACGTCATGTAATAATGATATACAGTTTCGGTCGCTTGCAAAGCTCCATTCTATTCTGCAAAGTGTGATACATTTCAGCAAGTTTAGCTCACTACTTACCTGACACAAAACTGCGCAAAGGCATGAGCAGCTTAGACTTGGAGTAATTCGTGTTTGTGCGTGCTTGTTTGTGTTTGATTACGTACGCAGCTTCTAAGACAACCGGCTTGTTATCAGTTTGTAAAGGAAAAAAAACATACACGATTAAAGCATTAAAACTCTTCAGCAGCAACAATGTTCACCAGCAGCGGAATGTGGTGTCTACGATTCGTTTCCTGCCTTCTAGTGACCTTCACAGTATTGCCAATGCAACAGGTAGGAATCGTGTGCCGATTGATTGTTTGGTGGGAGATTTCAGCCAAGCCCGTCCGTTGCTCACAGTGTGCCATGAGATCCGTTTCACTTTCAACACATGGTAGCTAACGCGAAGGGATGAAATCAACTGTGACCGCTATCAATTAAAATGAAATGCTTTGTTGTTACTTTTCTACTTCAACATTTTAAAACTTTTGCCTTTTAGATTAAATTAACAAACGGCAAAAGCCTTACATTGTTTAAACATAAATGAAAAGCCAGGCCAAGTCTCATTCAGAAATTTGAACATGGCGGTGAAAAGCGATGACGCTAAATCTCGCAATCTCTTATCTTATGATTATATAAAATATTTAAAATAAACAAATTTAATAATAATACTTAGATAACATATAAAATAGTACAGAATTTACAATCTCCTTTTAAGCTTAAAATGGAGTTTAAAGCCATTTTAAACTAATCATATTACAGAATACATTTTATTCCCTTTCACTTGCTTCGCACAAGAAAAAAGGAAACTACCGGTGAAGCTTTTGCCTGGAGCTGATAAGCACATACACAAACGTTTTTGTGCAGCAGCCCACCCACACACGTAGCAGCACGAGCATACATTATCATTAAGGCTCCCCGTTGGGGGTGGTTTTGTTTTGCTGGTGGGTATGCTTTTAACTGTATTGGATAAAACAGTCCTTGCTCTTCGCAACCGGATCGATCCTTTTGACTTGTTTTGCATCAATAGTAAAACAAGTTGCTGTATCATATTTTAGCAACTTTTAAAAGTGTATTTATATAAAATAAAGATTAAAATAGATCATTCTAGCGATTTAAATAATAAATATTTTAATTTTCTTTCGCAAGTGAAAGCAGAATCACGATGCAATTTCCTACTGCTGAGCGAATGATTAGCATAGAATGCAAACGAAAATATGCAAAACCCCTCCCCCATTGCATCCAATTGTTTGGCACATGAATGTACCAAGTGCCGAGTTCAATGTACTTTCAACCGAGCGGTATCATATTGTTAAGGCCGGGGGACATTGTCCGTACTCGCAAGTGTAATTTCGATTTTCACTAGCGCATCTGGCGGCGACTGGTGGAAGCTTTTTTTGGTCATCGAGGGAATGGTCATGCCGGATCTCAAAATTAAGTAGTTTTTTCATCGTTTTTTGACGCGAAAATGGCTGAAATACTTGCACAACATGTTTATGTATCAATTACAAAGCTTTCTCAGTCCAGTTAAAGTGAAAAACATGGAAAAATAACATATTTTCTGGAACGGCTCCAAATTGTTTGGCAAAATGCTTCGGTCAGCCGCCGCCAGATGCGCTAGTGAATATAAAAATTACACCACGGAGTACGATCAATGTAGCCCGGCCTTTCTGGTGCAACAAGTTGTCCATTAAATGCATGCACGTTTCCCGTCTATAATACATTCCACGAGCAGCCTCGCATCACTTACTCTTGCGAAACGTGAACCTATCTCTAATTTTCTTCTAATTATTTTGTTGTTTTTATCTCTAAATCATCGTTTTTCCTACTTTACAGACCACGGCCCAGCTGACCCTCGAGCAGATGAGAATAGTGTCGACCCGCACGAACGAATCGCATTTCGACAGCATGCTCAAAAGCATCCTCAAGCCACGAATCGTAGGCACCGCCACACACAGCGAGGTCAAGCGGAGCATCATCAAGGAGCTGAAAACGCTCGGTTTCACCGTCGAGCTGGACGAGTTCAACCAGAAGGCACCGCACTTTGGCATGCTCAAGTTTACCAACATCGTGGCCAAGCTAAATCCGGCGGCCGACAAATACCTTGCCCTGGCCTGTCACTACGATAGCAAATACTTCCGCGAGCACGCGTTCGTCGGTGCGGTCGATTCGGCCGTTCCCTGTGCGATGATGCTGAATCTGGCCAAAACGACCGAATCCGCGCTGAAGCTGTTGCGCAACAATACGGACCTCAGCCTGATGCTGCTGTTCTTCGATGGTGAGGAAGCGTTCCGGAAGTGGTCCGCAACGGATTCACTGTACGGCTCGAAGCATTTGGCGACCAAGTGGACCACGGCACCGTACGTGTCGAAAGCGCTGGGAAAATCGATGCGTGAGATTGATCGCGTTCAGCTGCTGGTCCTGCTCGATCTGATCGGCAGTGAGGATCCCAAGTTCTACAACTTCTTCCCCAACACACGTAACTACCACCGGCGGTTGAGCAAAATCGAAAACAGCCTGCGTGAGAATAAGCTGCTGGTGAAGGATCCCAAGAGTGGACCCATGTTTCTCGATCAAACCCTGTACAATCGGATCGAGGACGATCATCTGCCGTTCTTGAAGAGAAGTAAGTTTAAACTCTACAGATTTTCTTCAGAGTTTTTTTAAAATATTTAAAACTACTGCCCCTCTCCTCCAGATATTCCAGTGCTACACTTAATTCCGGTCCCATTCCCGAAACATTGGCACAAGCCGGAAGACAACGAAGCCAACCTCAGTCGACCGACTATCAAGAACATCAACGCCGTGTTGCGGATATTTACGCTGGAGCATTTAACGTTCTGCAATAGCAAATATGGACGACCCGTGCAGACATGCTTGCAGTAAAACGATTGCGGTGGCAATTATTGCAGTCATCGCATGAACATACTAAGAATTTGATCTCAGCGTGTCTATTGGCGTGTATTGCTTAACACGGTTACACCTTATGTGAATTTAAAAGTTACATATTTCTATTGTGTGTATTCTGCGCGTGAAATCGCACCACTGTTTTGTTTGTTTACGTACCATTTGATAACATTCATGAATGTATAACAGTTATTTTTTAACTTTCGACGGTTATTTAATTTTAAATAAAGTAATTGTATGTACGACTTTTTCAGACGATCTTACTGATCAATAGCAATCCGAAATTAAATAATTTATTCGTTCCCTATCTCCAGATTTTCATGCCGTCTTCATTTATCGGAGGACTACTAAAATTTGCAAGGAGGAATAGTCCTCGAATGAACTTCACTAACATATGAGCATTTTAAGTCATAAACACATCCTTCAGGATACTGTCCCGTATAGTGTAATGGTGAGATATAATTCGGGAATTGAAATATAGAGAAGATCATAATCTCAGGGAACGAGTTATTGAGGCAAAGAGTTGTTAGTAGACCTGCTAAAAAAAAATCCGATCTAAGGAGGGGGTTTAACATACGGATAAGCGACCACACTTTTGTAGCCATTTCCCTCGACCGTTGATAGATCGGGCATTAAAGTTAGGAAAAAGGATTTGGCTTCTTCGTCCTTCCTAGCCCGCATGGAACTCAAAGCACTCCTAAAATCACAGGCTATCTTTAATAATGTGAAAACAACCTGCTGATATCTTGTTGTCAGTATCTTAAGGAGCATATCTTGAAGGATATAGAATTTACTCATGGCTTGATCAGGAAAAACAATGTGGCAATGTGGTAGCGATTCGATGAAATGTACATAAAAACGCTTGTTGATCTTCAATCCATTTCAATATTGAACATCACCCACCACTGCACATAAATTACTTAACTTAATATAACAAAATTTAACTTCATTAGTCTAGCTTTTGTTGCTCTACCAAAAAGATACCTCATTTATCGCGGGCTATCGAATGTTCGTTGGATGTGAAGAATGTGTAGCCCGACAGGAAGTCTCTTAACCACCCATTTGTAAACAAGCTTGAATCACATTATCATACAGAACGCATTCTACAAACACTTGATTAAATTGGAGTTGAGCAAAGCTCCCGAATTTACTACATTTCCAAAATCGGCACCACTCTGCAATCAGTTGAAAGTGTGTGTGTGTGTGTTTGTTTTCTGCCTTGCTTTACTATGAAGTATACAATTCTCTCCTGTAAATACACACTGACATTTCAACATTTCAAAATCAAAACAGCAGTTTTCGAAAACATTGAATTTTCACGAATAATTACGATATTTTCTATTTAATTACTCTATACAAGGCAAATAAATTAAAGTAAAACGCATGTCATCACATACAGAATGATTTTCATTACAAACAAACAGCCGCTGGTTCCTGTAATCGATTGTAGAAGGCTATTGTGTTGCATCTCACATCAGCTGAGCTGAACAACAAAGCGAAGAAGAACATCTAGAAGCAAGACTGTTTTGTTGAGAGACGGACGCGCGCGCGCGCGTTTTTTAACTTTATCTTGTTTACTTATTTTTACTGAGAAATAATACCATTAGTATGCATTTAGCTTGTCCTATTTGTTCGGATTTATTTGTACCTTCGGCCGAAGTAGACATAACACCATGTGGCCACATGTTTCACCACCTGTGCCTGCTGCAATGGCTGGAACGGTAAGACACAGATCACAAGCTGCTCTGCCTCAGACCGCTGTTTTCTAAATCCAATCAATTACTTGTAGCTCCAAAACCTGCCCCCAATGCCGCAATCGTTGCACCGAAGCAAGGCTGGTCAAAGTGTACTTCAACGTGACGACGAGCCTCGACACCACCGAGGACAATGCTGCACTGTTCGAAAAGTTGGACAATCTTACGCTGAAGGTGCGCGAGCAGCAAAAACAGCTGAAAACGTTTGAGGAAAAAGTGACGGAACATAAGGGGGAGCAGAAAAAGATGAGGAAAACATTGCTGGGCCTGGAGGAGGAGTTGCGCACCAAGAACACGGCCCTGTTTGCGCTCAAGCACGAGACGGATATGTTGAGGGGCGATCGGAAAATGCTGGGCAAGGTGCAGGAAGAGCTGGAGAGCGTGAAAACGAAGCTACAATCGTACGCGGTGGTAAAGCAAGCGATAGAAGCGACCGCACAAGAGGTGGAACAGATGCTGACAAGCGATATGAGCCGCCAGGCGGTGATCGCACTGGCCACTGCACTGAAACGTGAGCTACAGGCGCAAGAGATCAAGCGAAAGGAGCAATCCGACCGGCTGAAGCGTCTGCAGAACGAGCTTGTCGAGGAGCGGAGAAAGCGAAAAACGCTCGAAGACAACCTGTCCACGTGCGATAGTGAAATCTACCGGCTGGAGCAACTGCTGAAGCAGAAGGCAAAGGAAGCGTCCACCAACACGTCGACCGAGGAGAGCATCGGTTCTCCGGACGGTTGCGTACCGAACACGCCAGATCAGCGGCCAACCGTCGGCCGGAAGCGTCCAATGCAGGATCTCAACAGTAGCACGCCCTTGTCGGAGAAGGTGCGGAAAATAGTCAACTCTAACTCACCGTACCTACGGGTCAAGACGAGCAGCATCGGGCTGGCGCCACTCATGCGCGGAGGCTTAAGTGCAAACCCCCAGTCCGCGGCCAGTGTCGCTGCGGAGCCGAAGCCAAAGCCGGGCGTAAGTCTGTCCTCCAAATATTCCATCTTTTCCAATCCCAGGCTAACGGCAACGGTGTCCGGGTTTACCACGAAACCCACCGTCTCCCGGCCTGTACATAACGAAAACCACAGCGAAAGGAAGGAGCATGAAGAGGCTGAAAGCACAGAACCGCTGGCAGGACCACGCTACAAGCTGACTTCCGCCACCGTTACTGCCCGGCTGAAGTCGGGCAAGCTTACCAGACATCCTTCCACGGTGAGCAGCAGCGTCAAGACGGGTGATTTAAACGCAATATTCGATCTAGATGTAGATGATATCATTGAGTGAGAGGAGCAGCTGATACTCTACCAGCCTCTATCGCCGGGCGGGTTTTGCTGCGAGTCATTTGTAATAAACTATTTGTTATACTTTTAACGTAGCTTTTTTATTCACCCACAATCGCACGGTTCACATGTCGCGAGCACGGTTATGGAAAATATGTACGGAATGCACGGCACCGTACTGTGGGGGGGAAGGTGTTTACAGCTTCACCGGGGCGGGCTGTCCGGCGTACTTTGCCTTACGCTCCTCAGCGCGCTTCAGCGACTCCTCGTGCGAAACGTTACCCTTCTTCGAGTACCGCAGGTTGCGCAGGAACTTCTGGCACATCTGTAATGTGGATGCAAGGAAATAAGCAATGTCAATTGGACACCGAGGCGAGTCATTTCGCTAGATCTTCCGGTGCAAGGGGACTACTTACACCGCGCTTGGACTCATTACGCTTGCGCTTGGGCTTCTTGATACCGTTCTTGTGAGCCTTTTGGTCTGCAATAAAACAGAAACAGTAACAGGATATTAGTATTACAGAAAGGTAAGTGGCACCTCCATTTGGCATACTGCCGACAAGCGCACCGAACATCCGGCGGCATTGCACTCACTCTGATTGTGATTGGTGTGATTCTTGGACTTGGCCATCTTGGCTGACTTTTCGCTTACAGCTATAAAGAAACAACGAACTATTAGTGAGCAATTAGCAGAAACATTAAAGCACTAAGAAACACACCTGAATCAGAAAATTCTTTTTGATGATACCAAAAACAACCTTCCAAGCGAAAGTTGGCAACCGGAAAGAGAACAGAATTGCTTTGACATTTGGGATTTCTGCTCACGGAAGCAGAACTGTCAATCCGCGCGTCAAAAACTGGTATAAAAAGAGGTTGCGCTCATCTTTGCTCGCTTGGATGACAAAAGTTTTTCATTTTATAATTGGCTATGAAAAAGAAATCTATCTACAAATTGTGTTCTCGAACGAGAAACAATAATAAATTGTTGCTGGTTTGCTGTAAACACAAGCGATTAGTTCTATTTATTTTAAAATATCATTCAACCAAATTAACGTTTGTACACCACGCGATCATCGACGACATCATTGCAGACTCATGTGTTCTGTCTCCTTCGAGAACTGTCAAGACGACAAGAGAAGAAAAAATACACGAAACGTCGAAAAAGAAAGGCAAAAGTTATCCACGACGTTTGCTCAGCTTGGAGAAGGGTTTTCTCGAAAGGAAAAGATACAACAATCCACTGGCGGAAGGTGAAACGTTGCCAAAAGACGACTTTCTAAGCGCTTTTGCACGATGGAGGACGATTGGGGTAAGTGGTGATCGGTGCAACCCAGGTGGCCACATCTTCCATGGGTTTCGGTGCATTCGCTAGTGCCACGGTGACACGGTGTGATAATACACCAGGACATTCCGACCCGTGGGACGGAAGCAGTGTTTGAAAATGGGGCACCCCACATCCACACAGTGCACACCAGACACAATGCACTGTGCACTGTGGGTGGAAGGACTATAAATAATTTAGCTCTCGCTAACGTAACACCGTTTACGATGCATCTTTGCAGAAGCACTGGCCGAACAGAAGGCCGAGCAGCTGTTTGCCAAGGCCGACGTGAACAAGTGGGCTGGCGAGGACGAGGACGATGTAAAGGTATGTGCCGATCGAGCGGGAGGGAACGTGCCTGCGTGTGCACACAAGCACTGCTGGTTTGGAGGGTAGAAAGTGGTGGTTTGGGAATGTGTTCCAGTTCCAGAGTGTGTGCATGTGTGTGGTTGGAGTCAACGACGTGATTACCCCCACCCGTAGCAAAAACTGCACAATAGCGCACGTCAGCAGCGACGAATGCATTGCGGGAAATTTGCCCGCCTGCAGATTTGACTAAAGATTTCTTTCTTTCTTTTGTTCTGTGCAATTTGTCTTACAGGACAACTGGGAGGATGATGACGAGGAGGAGGAGAAAAAGGATGCACCCAAACAGGAAGATACACCTACGAAAAATGCCAAACCTAAGAAAGCTGCCCAACAGAAGGTTCCAGAAAACGCAACTCCCGCTCCATTCAAACTCCTCTAACCGGTTATGTTGTGTGTGCGTGTTGGTTTGTTTTGCTTTTAGAAACTCAAAAAAGAGGACCTGGAACGACTCCAGCGGGAGGAGGAAGAGTTTGCGAACATGACGCCGGAACAGCAACTGGCCGAAAAGCGAAGGCTGCAGAAGCTGCAGGAAGAAAATGACCTGAAAACGGCCATGGAAACGCTAGGCATCACACCAATGTCCACGGGCAACGGTATCGATGGAATGCATCCGACCACGAAGGAGGAGTTTACCGAACTGGCCGAAGCGATAAGCAAAAAGCTGGCCAACTACCGTGCGAGTACGGAATATCAAGGCTTTTTGGAAGAACTGCTGCTGAAACTGTTTGCCAGCCGTAAGTATTGCCCGTGGTGGCATCTCTAGCATGCTAACAATCTAACCCGTATGCTCTCTTACCCGCAGTGTCGTCCAATAACATTCGGAAAGCTAAAACCACCCTAGACAACTTGTACTTGGAAAAGCAGAAGGTCGAGAAAGGTGACAAGCCAAAGAAGACCAAAGGCATCAAGGTGAAAGCGAAGCTGCGTGTCGAGGGTGAAAATGTGAGTATATAAAAGTAGTAGAGCACGAAAAACGCTGGCACCAATATGCTAAACTCAATTTCTTGTGCTTTCACCTCCTTTTCTAAGACTACTTTGAACGAGTATGAAACCAAGTATGATGATTACGACGATTACGATGATTTTATGTAACGGTCCATGCTGGTGCACATGTCGGTTGGAACCAACAGCATCAATGTCGTCCATGTCGTCATCGTCAGAATCAAACAACCATCGCCATCATCATCGCCGCTTAGCCAGAACCAGTGGCAGGGGGAGCAGTGTCTTGCAAGAAGTTGATCGCCGTCTCGAGCAGACCGTGGTGTGGTGCTGGCCTGGCACTACAGGATAGGAGAAATTTGAAATGCACACACACATACACGCGCGCGCACACATATTCAATATTATAAAGGATAATGTAGGATGTATAGAAGGACTATTTACTTTAGCTCTGTGTGAGTGCGTGTGTGTGCGTGGGTAGGTGTTTGTGTGGGTATGTATCCTCAATGTTAATCGATACACAGTTTTGTTACATTTCAACTCGTTTTTTGATAACTACTACTACTACTCGATACTACTACTAGCATGACAGTCTTAGAAAGTCGGAGTCAGAGCTCCAAACGAGAGGGAGGTGTATAGGATAGAGAATGGGTGTGTGCGTGTGCACGCACAAAAGCATAAAAAAGAGGAAGCAGGAAGTGTGCATACCAACATAACTGATAACAGTCACCAGCTACCAGGATTTAAACAACAACAAAGAAAAACTCTTACCTTCACGTTTGGCAATTACTCTGTAGTAGGTTCGTTCTAGAGAAGCGTATAAAAAAGGTTCCCCACACACACACACATTCTTAGGACATATATGCCACAATAAATCTTCGAGAGCAATGCAGAAATCGAGAGACGACCAATTTGACTGTAAATAAAACGGTGGAGATTGCGAGCGGACAAGAGTTCGATAGTTGCCTCCTTTTTTTTCTAATTGCTTGTTGATGACCTTTTATCTTTACTTTTAGGGGTATGAGGGGAAACATGCAGGACGAAAAGAGTCTGATTTTCATAATTGTAATACATCCTTAAAATCCTTAAATCATGAAATTATATATAATTGAGTGCATCCTCAATGTACTTGCTATGGATCGGCAGGATCGATATTGGCCCCTGACCATGTGGTCCTTAATTTTCCAGCCAAAACAAGCGCGCGCAGTAGCCTCCCAATGCGGAAGTAATGCTACACACACACACACACACACACACACAAACACAGCCACATGTTGTTCTCCCATGCGCCATCGATGTGCGTATATCCGTAGCAATCAAAACAATCAGGCGCTAGCGTGCCCCATATAATGTTTATGGTTTCTTATCAGGGAGAGGTATGTGCCTTTTGCGTCGCTTGTGGTTAACCGCATTTCCGACTGCCCGATAGAACTGCAGCCCACTTTCTTTTGGCCAGCGACGAAGCGGCAATGGAAAAAGAACGCTGCTCAACTATTTTTAGCATTATTGATTGCCGGGTGTACATAACCTCCATTTGCAAGTTGACAGATGGTGCGCTGTTCCGAAGCACAATGCGGGGAGCCTGCAATGGGACGATTTATTGCATTTTCCGCCATTCTGCTCTTTATTTTTATTTGTTTAACTTGTATTTTATGCATTTGTTTAGTAATGTTTCAGATGCACATACGCAGAGGCGTCTCAATTGTCCAAAATGCGCTTCTTCTGACTCATCACTTAACCTAACTTTTCCGCGCAATGTGGATTCCGCCCATTTGTTTCATACTTTCGTGCACCTTTGTGCAATGAAACAGAATCCAAAAAGTCCATAATTTCTCACATTTGTGGTAGTCCACAACAAAGTATTTAATTCCTGTGTAAATAAGAAGCGTTCCATGCCTGATCAAACAAAAGGTTTGGCTTGTTTGCTAATTGGATGATGCGCTGTGGGTTGCTGGTTTGCTTTGCCTTCGCAAACAAAGTTCACTCGAAGTTCAAGGTCCAACGAAATCCGTTTCTCATTATGCACACATTGTGGAAAGGAAATGAAATTCTCAATGCCTTTACAGTTAACCTACCTCAAAGCACGCGTGCGTCACATGACGGACGGAGGAGATGGTTCAATTAGTTTTTAATTCTTAAAATGTCACCATACTTTCGATCATACATTTTTCTCGGCCGCGGAAACTGCTCCGCACAACTTGGTTGTTCAACAAAAGAAAGCAATTCCATATACCACCATGGGTTTGTAGAAGAGACACTATCCAAAAAATATAAGCTGGCGTAATGCATGTCGGGGCTAGGGGGGGTGCTAGCAAAGAGAATGCCCACACAGAGACACACACACGCACACCCTGCGAAGATGGTTCCGGCGGAACTGCGGCAAGCCGAAATGCACCGTAAAATTGTGATGAGTTTGGCCGCGGGGGTCGAAGGGTAGCAGAGTTGGATGCTCGCGCTATTGAGCGAAAGGTGTGTATGTGTTTTGTTTACCGCACGAACGTCGTTCGGCTTGCCATTTCCAATAGGTTTGGGTGCTTGTTTCCGGTGGCACCGCACACCCGCGAAAAGAAACAAAACGGGGGTTAAACTCTAGCATGGGGGTTGTTGTATTACTTAAGAGCAGAGCCTTTTGTGTGTTTATGTGTGTGTGAGTGCGTGTGTGTTTTAGTTTGTGTACTTAGGAAGATGCGGGAACCTCTGGGGCCTTCGAGCTGGCAGCGGCCGCCTCTTTCGTCTCCGCCTCCTTCTTCGACACCTCCTCAAAGTTCTCGGTGAGCTCCGGCACGTCGTCATCCTCTTCGGCGGCGGCCGCCGTCGCCAGCTTCTTCAGCTGGTTCAAACCCTCCGGCCCGAGCTGGGAGATGATGTTGGGCAGCATTTCCGTGATCATTTTCGTTTCGCTGTGGCCGGTGATGGCGAACGTGTTGGTGCCCAGCGAAGCCTGTGTCTTTGGGTTGTTGAAGTGGATCACCGAGCCGTCGTTTTTGATCATGTTCACCTCCTCGATGCCGGGGATCGTGTTGACTCCGAGCTTCTTCAACGACAGCTGCAGCTTCTTGTCGTCGACGGCCGAGCTCGTGTGGACGATCTTCTTCTTGCGGCGGGGCATGCCCTTGCCGCCGATGCGCACCTCGCTCTGCATTTTCTTCAGCTTTTCCGGATTCATCCTGCTTCGGTCACACTTGCTGGCGCGTCGCTTTTACACTGCAATCGGGTCGGAAAAAGGGGTGCGAAACAACAATTAACCAATGAAATTTACACTTTGGTGCCGGAGCTACAGAAACGCACATGTGAAAATTGAGGCAAACGCCGTAGAAAGAATCCCCACAGTAGACAAATGAAAAATTTGACACCGTCAGACGTTACCTTTGACAGCGAGACGTTTGCCAGTGACAGTCGTTGCTGCTTCCCGCAGACGTTAGAATTTTTCTTATTCTCTGTTTCCTTTGTTTCCAATACATTTCATTTAATTGCTGGTTTTAGTTCCAAAAAACTCAGAAATATATTAAGAAAAAAATATCATCTAAGTTTTTCATCAGCTGGGTATTAAAACCACTTTCGAGACAATAAAAAACAACGCGAACGACCCTACAACTGTCACTGGGCAGCACCATTTGAATCTTCGTCGAGTTTCCGTTTCATCGTGTATTATTTGCCATTTCATCGAACCTGTCAAACCTGCACCATTAGCATTTGTTTTTCTTGTGTCGCTGCGGGTAGGAAAACTTTCGTTTCGTTGCAGGTAAGTCGTTTTCTGTGTGAATTTTATTTACATTCGATGCGTGTTTTCGCCGTTTCGCGCGGATAAGTGCGCCCCCCGAAAAGAAGTGTTTTGAAAAGAAAGTATCCACTGCGCCTTCCAGAATATTCGTTGCTGCCCATCCGCCTTCAGGTAGCAAATCCGAGATTCTAGTGCCATTTTTGACGACGTCATTGCGCAGAAAGTTCGACGGAGGCCACAGCGAAAGCCTGTTTTGTGTCTGGTGTTGTAATAGCGCGGGTCTTCGGGAGGGTTCGGTCTGGAGGGGGCACGAAAGCTGCTATCTACCACTCGAGCGTACCACGGGTCGGGGCTGATTGCGTGATAACGAGGGCTTTGTGCGATCGCTTTCTAAACACTACTGCTGCATCATCCTCTCGCTTTACCCACTCTGTATCGTTCTGTGTTCCCGCTCGTTTGCAGCTAACTTCGCGTGAGTCATCATGGATGCGGAAAAATCAAGTAGCAGCTCCTTCGAAGATTTGTCGAATCTAAACGAGCAGGAGCGTGCCGAGCTAGCCTCATCGGTGCCAGCTCCCGCAGAAGTAAACGAACAGCCGTCTACATCCGAACAAAACGACAAACCCGAGAGCGAAGCGAAAGCAACGGAGGAAAGCGAATCGGAATGTATGGACATCCTGGGCAATGGGACGCTGCTGAAGAAGGTGCTGAAAAAGGGCCGATCGGAACTGCGGCCCGAAAGCAAAGATCTGGTAACCGTCAGCTACACCGGGCGTCTCGAGGATGGTACGGTGGTCGAGGAGCAAAACAATGCTGTGGTGCAAATTGACGATGTGGAGGTAAGTACGAACAATAGTACCATTTATCGCATTGTCATTAATTCCCATCCACAACCGTCCCCATTGGGCAGGTGGTGCAAGGATTAGATATGGCGCTGAAGCTCATGAACGAGGGCGAGGTGGCGGAAGTGATCGTAAATCCGCGCTTCGCATACGGCGAGCTGGGGGTGAAAGATCCGACCGAGCAGGATCCGGTGATACGGACCGTGCCACCGAACGCGACCATCACCTACACGGTCGAGCTGGTGTCGATGCGGGAGGAAAGCGACATCGAGGCGCGAACGTACGCGTCGCGCAAGGAAATCGGCAACAGGAAGCGATTGCGCGGCAACTTCTGGATGAAGCGCCAGGAGTATAACTTGGCCATACAGAGCTATCGCCGGGCGCTCGAGTATCTGGACGATACGGTCAGCGCCGGTGGCATGATGGAATCCGGCTCGGCAGGCTCGGTTGAGGTAAGGCAAAGGCGAAGGGAAAGCAGAAACAAAAAGTGCATAGCGCTCTTGTTTTCCGCTTATCGTCAAATGCCCGTACGTACTGGAAGGGGGCGCAACTAATTTCTCTACCCGGTTTTCCTTATCAGTTGTCCACCGCGGAGCTGCAGGATTTGCTGGAAGATCGTATGAAAGTGTACAATAACCTCGCGCTGGCTCAGCTTAAAATATCGGCCCACGAGGCGGCCCTGAAGTCGGTGGACCATGTGCTAAAGTGTCAACCGAACAACGCCAAGGCTCTGTACCGCAAGGGCAAGGTATGTGTAGTGCTCACGGCAATAATTAAACAAACTTTTCATTTCATTTGATCTTTCTCTTTCGCAATATAGATTTTAGACGCAAAGGGCGACACGGCTGGTGCTATTACGCTTCTGCAGAAAGCGGCAACGATCGACGTTGACGATAAGCTAATACAATCCGTAAGTGAAACGAGCGAAAGTTGCCCACATGACTCCTGCTGGATGCGGTAATTTTATCTTTTCTCTTCTAATAAATTGATAGGAATTATCCAAACTGATCCTGAAATCAAAGCGTGAGGCTCGCAACGAGCGCGACCTGTACCAGAAGATGCTGGGCCAGGCGCAGAAGCTTGAACAAAAGACAAAGGCTCCGCCAGCCGCCCAAACCACTGAATCGTCCAAGGTAAAGCAGTAAAGGTTAAACGGAGTTAAAAGAGAAAATTTTCGAAATGGGCGCCATCTTAACGTTCGGTTGCTTTTACTCTTCCCCAGATCATGATGTGGGGTTACCTCGTAGGTACGATCCTGATCGGCGTGGTCGGTGTTGCAATGTACCGGTATAATAATCCGTAAAGCGAAGCGCGCCTCTCGACCACGTGCGTCGCTTCTCTGAAAAGCTGAAAAGCGCCTGCGCAATTTTAATCACAAAACTACACAGATGCATTAAACTTATCGAATAGTGTGCGGAACTGCCGATACTGCGGATCTGCGTTTATCGATCGAATGGACAACCAGCGAGCTAGGTAGATTAGCTGAACCGGGGAAGAGAAAAATCATACACCAACACAAACAAACAAACACACACAATGTATGGTGCATTTTTTTGTACTGGCAACGACGCGTAATAGAGGAGGAGGAGGAGGAGGAGGAGGAGGAGGAGGAAAAGAGATATTTACTGCAGTTATAATGGTACGGGAAAGAGGTGGTGCATGAAAAAGGGTGCAAGTACACATTGCAATTGCAAACTGTGAACCTTTTTTTATTCGACTCTGGTGTGGGTATGGCTTGCTTGCCGAAAGGGCACAGTAGCAGCAGTGGTTCGAGTTTTTAAATCATCCTTTAATCCTGCCTGGTGTGCACCAATACCCATATGCTATGCTGGGTATTTGCTTTTGGCTACCTGGAAAAAGGACACAACTTATCCTCGAGACACAACAGGGACATTTACCGGCTAGGGAAAGGACATGTTCGACCGAGTAAAGCCGTAATGTTTGAAGACAATTATTTGGGTTACACTTGCAGTAGTGCGCCAGTACAGAAAGTGTGCAATACGGTCGCTTCCGTGCCGTTCATCTCGGTCATCTTCAATGGTTTTAAACAACTAGGGCCGCGGGCCTAGAGTGCCGCGCAGCAAGAAATACGGACAAAAAAGGCGAAACGATGTTGTTTCTTCCATTTAAACTCTTCCCCAAAAGACACGTGGCTTTCGCGCGGGAAAGCGATTCGAAACAGAGAGAGGGTAGGACGTAGGACAACATCATTCCAACGTGGGCATCCTGCATTTACGGAACAACGGCGGAACGGTGGAGGGAAGGGGGTCTCTTTTTTGTACGTTCTATAAAATTAGCAATCGATTTTCCGGTATCATTATACTCTCCCTTAACATGAGAACGTAGGGTTTAACATGCGTAATAATGGTTTTTTTGTGAGCAATTTTTGTTAGTGTTTTTTTTTTGTTTTCCATCAGTAAATTATGCAATCCCATGTATACATAAAGAAAATGATGTTTTACGTGTCTCTCCTTTTGCTCGATGAATGTTCACAGGAATTGAAATGATGGACAACACACACCATACGATAATTTCAAACAACTAAGTAGAACATCATGTTTATTAGACCACAGCAACATTTTCTCCTTATTGCAACGCAAAAGTCGTCCAGTTTTCACCGTCCTTCGAAAGCTGCTTGTTTTCCGGTCCGAGCACCGACTTCCCAACCACCTTCACCGCGCCCGGCTTCAAATAGTGCTCGTTAACCTCCAGCAGCAGGTCCTTGCCGACGTCCAGCACGGCCGCACGGTGCTGCCCGAACAGCTCGTCGGAAATGCCCTGCCGGAACAGATCCATGCCCCGCTCGAGTGGCGCAATTGGCACGTCCAGCTGCTGCAGCACGCCCAGCTTCGCCTCGAACAGCGTCTGCTCGTCCATCTGCGGCACGGTGCGCATGTTCCACCCGTACGCCTCATCGAACACGTCCAGCGTGGCGCGCGAGTTCGGATCGCGGTAGCTGTAGAAGTTGAACAGCCCGTCCGACGTGATTTTCGCACCCGCACCGTACGCGCCGTTCTGTTCGCGCACCACCGGCAGCAGATACTTGGCCGACAGGTACTTCGCGAGCACCTTGAGCGGCGCATAGTGGCGATGGGTGTACGGGACGGCCACGATTGACTTGGCGCAGTAGTTGACGGGAATGTTCATGACCGTGTGGCGGCATTCACCCGACGGCGTCGTCGCCAGCGGCTCCGAAACGTTCCAAACCCTCGCCTGCGTACTGCGCACGGGAATGCTGTCGATGAACTTGCCGTAGTGCTGCACCGTTTGCTGCTCCGAGGTGGGCGTGAAGTTAAGTGCGCAGCGCATTCCCGACTCCTCGAACAGCTTCGCAATCGAGCGGCATTTGTCCAGAATTTCCTCGGCCGAATGGCGCTGGGCCAGATCCTTCATGAAGGCGAGATGCTCGATGCCCATCAGCCGCTCCCTTAACCGGCCCGCCTCCGTTACCAAACCGTTTGCGTTCTGCATCGCGTACATGTGCCCGGACTGGGCGATACCGACCGACATCTCGGACAGGTAGTTTTCCAGCAGCATCTCAAACCGCTTAACATCGTTCAGCTCGAGCTCGTTGAAAATGCGCCTAAAGATGTCGAACATGTCCGGCACGTTCTTGTCCAGCGCGTACGTGCCGAGGTACAGCCCGAACTCGTACTGCTGCATGTTGTGCACGTTCTCCACCAGATGCGTGGAGAAGCCAATTCCCGACGTTTTGGAGCTGATCAGCTGATCAAACGCCCGGTAGTCAATGCCCTTGGTTCCGAACTGTGTCACGATCGTGTTGAACAGTGGCAGAAGCAGCTTTTGCTCCGTACTTAACCCATTGACGTCCAGGATGGCCCGGAAGTACACGACGCCGTTGGTGTCCACGCGGCACAGTTGCGTCGGAACGTTCGTTACTAGCCGCTGCTCGACGTTGGTTTCCGGTAGCTTTTTCTCGATCTCGTTCAGCTTCAGACAGGGCAGCACGTCCGTGTTGGGATGCGCCTTCTGCGATTCGGACAGTTCGATACCTTCCCGGTAGATACGTGCCCGGTCCGATTCGTTCAACTGCGATACTTTCGCTTCCAGATTCTTGCGTTCCGCGTCCACAAACTGCTTCTCGTAGTTTTCGTCCGGCGACATCGTCATCGTCAGTCGATGCTTGTTGTTGCGGAAGTAGTACTCCACCTTGTTCTGCAGGTATTTCGGATTGTTGGCCATGTTTTCCCTCAGCTTGGCCACGGATTCGCTTACGTTCATGGCGCGTATCAAATCACCGTCGTGGTTCCACAGCGGCGTCAGATTGAACAGCAGACCCAGCCCGAACCGGCTGGTCTGGTGCTTCATCGTCAGCTCGATGCTGTGCAGCACGCTTTCGATGTGGGCCGGCTCGAACCCCTTCGCGATGACTTCCTCCACCGTGCGGTCGAAGATTTGCGCCACCCGGTCAAAGTCCTCCACGGCCAGATCCTGCAGCCCGACCACAAACATCGTATCGCGGATGTGCGAATCGAACCCGGTCAGCTGGTTGTAGCCGCCGGAAATGTTCGGCTCGATCAGGTTCCGGTAGAAGAACGAGTTGGGCCCCTTCACCAGCAGCTCGGTCAGTATGTGCATCAGGAACGTTTCGTACACGTCGGTAATGTCCGTCATCAGGTACCCGATCGCGATCTGGTTCTGCTTCTCGAGCGGTGCGCCCATGTTGTCGTATCGGCAGCGCACGTGGTCCTTCTTCGCGCTCGTCCACCGCTTCTGCGGCGGTATCACGCTGTACCGCGTGTCGATGCGCTCGAAATCCTGCAGATACTGCCCGTCCACGAACGCCATCGTTTTGTCCAGATCGAAGCAACCGTAGCTGAAAATGCGCGCATTGCTCGGATGGTAGTACTTGCGGTGGAAGTCCACCAGATCCTGATGCTTGAGCGACGGTATGTCCAGCGGATCGCCCCCCGACACGTAACCGTACGTATGGTCCGGCAGCAGCTTGTTGAAAAACTTCTGCCCAAACACGGCCGAATTTTCCGAAAATGCACCCTTCATCTCGTTGTACACGACGCCCTTGAACACGTACTCCGACTTGGGGTTTTGCAGCTCCGCGTGCTCCAACCGCCAGCCTTCCTGCAGGAAGTCCAGATACTTTAGGTTCGGCCGGAACGCTGCATCCATGTAGATTGCCTGCAGATTCCGGTAGTCGATCTCGTTCGTCGAACTGAACGGGTAAAGCGTGTAGTCGGGCCCGGTCATCGCGTTCATGAAGGTGGCCAAGCTGCGGTTCAGCATCTTGAAGAACGGATCGCGCACGGGAAACTTCTGCGACCCGCACAGCACATTGTGCTCGAGGATGTGGGGCAGACCGGTCGAATCGAACGGCGTGGTGCGGAAGTTGATCGAAAACACGTTGTTCGTGTCCTGCCGGTCCACGTGCAGGTACTGCAGGCCCGTCTTTTCGTGCTGAAACATGTACGCCGTCATGTTGAAGTCCGCGATATACTGGGCCTGGGTGCAGACGAACCCGTGGTATCGGCTGCCCGGACGGTACCGGTCGGATGCTTTGATGTTCGCGAGCACGACCGGGTTCACTTTCGGTGCCGGTGTCGACGAATGCCAGCGGCGGCTAACGACGAATGGCCGCCTCAGCGACGATGCCTGTCGCAGCATGGTGTAGGTGATGCTGGATCGAAGTTTAAAGTAAATGGTTATTTTTTAAAAGCTTTTAAGACTTATTGCAAGATTACTTACATTTTCTTTCGCACAACAACTACGACCAAGCACGGAGCAATTTCATAACAAGACTGGAGTGTTGCGACGATTTGACAGCTGATTTTGCGGACGCAAATGTCAAATGTTTTGGACCACGATGTAGTCGGAGTAGTGATGGGTAAAGTTGGCAAAAATACGGAGTCGACTCCGATCCGAATCCGATAATTTCGGAATCGACTCTGGAAAGTAGGTCTGCCCAGCATCATCCGGAGTCGTCTGGAGCCAGCCCGAGTCGTTCGGAGTCGTTGGGAGTCCGAGTCATCCGGAGTCGGCCGGAGCCGTCGGAGTCGTCCGGAGGCATCCCGAGTTGTTTGGAGTCGTTTGCAGTCAACAGGAGCTGCCGGGTTTAATGTGCTTTTGATCAGGCATTTCATTTTGTTGTGTTTTTTGTCTTTCACTTTGCGCGTGCACTTCGTGTAGAGGCCTTTGTTTCGAAGGCCGATTCCGGCTCCGGATGACTTCGACTCCAAACGATTCTGGACGACTGCGAACGACTCCGGGCGACTCCGAGCTACTTTGAACGATTCCGGACGACTGCAAACAACGCCGGACGACTCCGAACCACTCCAAACGACTCTGAACGACTCCGGGTGACTCTGGACGACTCCGAACGTCTCCAACTCCAGGTGGAGTTTCTTCTTCTACTTCTTCTTCTTCTTTTGGCACAATAACCGTTATCGGTCAAGGCTTGCCTGTACCGCTAGTGGGTTTGGCTTTCAGTGACTTACTGATTACACATAGCAGGACCGATCACATACACGGCGGCGATTCAACGTCTCCGGACCAACGGCTCCTGACTAACGGTTCAATAGAGACGGCATTGTATGTTAGCGTAAAAAACGAATTTATATTCTTTCAAGTGTGCAAGCTAACACCCGATGTGATTGCAGTATTGACATGCAATGACGTTGTGTAGTATTCGTTTGTCTCGTCTTTCTTAACAATGTTCAAAACTTATCGATTTGTTTCGTTTAAACATGACTTACTCCGCTATTTCCGGGTTTTCTCGATTGAAACTTCATTGAAAAGGTTTGTTTGGTCCCCTGTGTTAAAACCGGCTCCGGAGCCATAGGTGTGGAGTAGGCTCCGGAGCCGTTGCAGCGGAGCCGACTTTGAAATCGTTTGAAGCCGGTCGGAGCCGTTGTGCACCATCACTAGTTCCAATTTCTCTTGTTTTGAGTAGGAATGTGTCCCAAAACTGTCAGTGTGTGTGTTGTTTTGATCGTGTTTCTTTCTTTCTGTTTCGTCAACTCCGCAGACGGCGAAGAGTGAAAGTTTAGCAGGCCTTGCTTTTGCCAGCGAAATTGTATTTATTCTCTGGTTTTAATTTTAAATTGGTCCATTACCTAGTTCTTCTCAAATTTTATTACTTTACAAATACATCCACCGTGTTGAAGTTGGGCAAAACAAGCACCGAAAACTCCCTTTCTGCCGTGTTGCATTTTGTGCGTGGGTTAGACTGAGTCATTCCCAGTAGGTTTTCTTGCTTCAAAGACAAAGGTAAGCCAGCCGTTGGCAGTGCTGTTATTATTCCGTTTGCATTGCTCCACATTTATCTAATCTCTTTCTCCCCATCGCCCCACAGTCCATCGCAATGGCCAAAGTGATCACGCAGGAAACTTTCGACGATGTGGTGAAGGAAAACATTGTCGAGTTTTCCATGTCGATCGAGGAGGCGAGAGAGGAAACGATCAAGCAGTTCGAGGCTCAAGGCATCCATCTGGGCAACATCATAAAGGATCTGAACGTGAACCCTAGCACGGGCGTGCCGTTGCTGAACGAAAGTGTGGACGAGTTGAAGCGGCTGGCCGAAACGAACGATGCTGATCCGCAGAAGATTTGTCAGCACTTGGCTGTGATTGTCGAGGAGTGCAAACAGGTAATGGATGGGTTGCGGAAGAAGCAAATCCAGGTGATCATTTCGGCCAGGGTAACATTTCCCTCCCCCTTTACTTGCAGAGCGTTCCCCATCGAGTGCTCGCAGCGAAACTGGGTGCTTACGAACACATCGTAAAGCGACTAAACAGTGAGGAGAAACTAGATGAGGAGGTTTTGCTGAAGCTGCTCACTGCCGCCAATGCGATTATCAACAAGCAGCCCGATGTGTTCTGCCACGAATCGTTGGCCGTCGCGTTGAAGCACTTAAAGACCGCCCCCGACGCGAAGATTGCCTGTGAGCTGTTGAAGTGGCTGCAAAAGGCGTGCATACTGCACGAAATGAACCGGCAGACGATAATGGAGGAAAATCTTACCATCCCGACGCTCAAGCCGTTTCTGGGGCGCAACGAGCCGGAAGTGATTCGCAACACAAGCGCACTGTTCCGGTACCTGATACTGGACGATGACATCCGGGTGGAGTTTGGCAAGGCGCACGAACATGCCCGTCAGCTGGCTGCGGAGGCGCTGACTGAAATCACCCAACTGCTTACTAGTCGGTGTTACAAATTTCTTGTTTTCTGTTTGTAACGAAACTAACGACATCACTTTATGGCTCAATTTCAGAGTTCAAATCCGATCCGGACACACTGAGCGACCTGATGCTGACGATCGCCTCTCTGACGGTGCGCAACGAGCTTTGCCAAACGGTCGAGGAAGCCGGCGGGCTTAAGTTCATCCTGGACGCGATGGTTGAGTTTCCCGAGTCGATGAAAATTATTCGCGAAGCGTGCAAGCTGCTGAAAGCGCTGGCCGGCAACGATACGGTCAAGCAGCACATTGTGCAGTGTGGGGCGGCGCCGCTGCTCGAGTCCGCCCTGAACCGCCACAAGGACAATGAAACGTTCGCGCGGCACGCGTTGGCGTGCATTTCGACGCTGGCGCTGCGCGACCCGGCCAACAGCAGGGCGCTGTTCGAGACGGGCATCTCGGAGACGATCATTCAGACGATGAAAATTCATCCCACGAGCAAGATCATCCAGCGGAACGGGGCGTGGGCCGTGCGGAACATGGTTTCGCGGTCGCGCGACCAGTGCGACACGTTCGTGGCGCAAGGGATTGAGGATGTGCTGAATCAGGCGCTGACCGATCATCCCAGCATTGCGCACGACGTAAAGTCAGCTCTGAGGGATCTCGGTTGCAAGGTGCACCTGAACGAGGAGTGGAAAGCAACGTCCGAGATTCAGATCAAGAACGACTAATGGGATGGCAATTTAGTTCGACATCATGTTTCATCACTCATCATATACACACACGTACTATGTACTCATGTAATATCGCAACCTAATCATCCGCACCGCCAGCACAGACAAAGCTTGTACTGCCGCCATTCAAAAGGTTAACGTTTTCTGTTTTTGAGGGTGTTGCACACACATACATTTCGTACTAAAACTTATTTATAAAATTTAACCTCTCTTATAACAACGCATTATATACTTGTGTTTACTAAAAACGAATTCGATTGAGTTGTTGAAATAACGAAAGAAAATGTAAAAAATCCGAAACTGAACCATTTTCAAATCAAATCAAATTCTTGTTGGTTTGCCTATGTGTGTGTGTGTGTGTGTGTGTGTGTGTGTGTGTGTGTGTGTGTGTGTGTGTGTGTGTCGGTTTAAATGTCAGCATTTGTTTACAAAACATTCAAAATGTGGTCGTGTTTGCAAATCATATGGTGAGCAGCAGTAGGCCTTTTTTCCTATCGCGTGGAAGCGTGTCCGTCCAGGATGGCTGGCTGTAGCGAGGGACCGCATGGACTGTTGAGGTAATTAAAAAAACCGGCAAGGCATACAATGTATTACAAGTTTTCTCGTCCATTTCACAGTGGCCAAGATATGGTCAAACATCACACCGAATCCTACGAGGTTAACGCACAGTTCAACAAGCTAGTCTCGCTAGAAGATTTGGACGAAACGCGCAAGGCAGATTTGGAGCGCATGAAAGGTAAGAAAAGGTAAATAGAATCGAAAAGCGGAGATTAAAAAGAAACATTTCCCTACGTTTCAGAGCAACTGCGCTGCTTACTGTCGCAGGAACGGGTGAACAAGACGGAAAGTCTTTCGGAAGGTGTTTGGGAAGGCGAGCACCGCCGAATACGGCTTACCAGGGTGGAGGGCAAGTGGCAATCGTTCGGGTACGAAGATTCCACCGGCAAGTATGTGGAGTGCTACGAGGGTTTGTTTCTCATGGAGATGGTAAGCGATCTTCACCGTGGCCGTGACAAGCTCTGTCTCTCTCTAACTGCTTCTTAACCTTCTGCTTTTAGAATCGATTGATGGTCAAATGGAACGGAGTGGTGGTTTCGATCGAGCAAGGCTACAGTCTGCTGCTTGGCCATTCGGGGTCACTCACGTTCGAAGAGTATCAGGTTTATTCTACTCTGGTCCGTTCCGGCTATTACGTTCTACGGTATGAGCGTGGGCGAAAATATTGTACGACCAACCTGGACGATGTTCCGCCGGCCGAAGAACGGTGCGTGTGGAGCAATCTGTACGAAATGCTGAACCAGCCGAATCCCCGGAAGGATAAGTATCCGAAGCAGGAGGATGGCAAGCTGTACGAAACGGTCAGAAGATCAATGCAGCGGTACGGCAAGCTTATCCGCAATCCGACGACAAAGAGTGAAGAGAGCACTGACGAACCGACCCACAAGAAACACAGACCGGAAACCGTGTCCGCCAGCGAAGACCATTCCGATGGGTTCTCCAGAATCGAGCATTTCCGACGAATGTTCGATCGGTTCGATATTGTGCACAGTTTAAACGAAGAAGGCCGTTGGCTTGAGCGAACAGTTGATCCGCCAGAGGAGAACGATTTACGGCCAGTGTTTGATTTGTTTGCAACAGAATCTCAAACATTCAAGAAATCATTCCCGCCATTACCAATTGCCCGAATCATTGTACGAAGGTAATGGAAACATTTGAATAGAATTCCTATAGGATTCATTAATGTAATTTATCTTCTTGTTTTGCAGATCCTCCCAAAGAATGCTTCGCTTTAGAGAGCTGCACCGGATGTACCAGCAACAGGAGCAAACATCAGTACCGCTGATGCTGATGCTTGTTTCGGATAACTTGTCGATACATTGCTTCCTGTACGACACGAAACGTGTTCAGCGTAATGTAATTGCGTTAGCAGATGAAAATCCTACAAAACCAGCTTCGTCTTCGTTTGCGCGAATGAACCGGCCATGCTGAGATGAGCACACCATAATCACCCTTTAGGGACCACTTTACAATTAAAATTACTGCCAACGAAAAGAAAAGAGTCACTGTACAATACAAACAAACGTAAGAATTATGTAGCGCACGTGTTCCTATATTTCAGCCTTAACAAATTGTTTAATGTAACCCTGTCCATTTCCAACCGATCACGATGCACCTTTCATCAGCAGCTCCAACTGCTCGCGGCGCGTATTCCTGATGTGATCGGCAATCATCTTCTTGGGATCCTTCTTAAAAGTCGTATCGTTCAGCACCCGCTTGATGGTGCTGCATCGCTTCAGAAACTCCTTCTTGCGCTGCTTCATGCGCTGAGTACGGCGCTCCTTCTTCGTTTTCGGTTCCGCCTTCCGGTCGTACTTGGGAACGCCCGTTTTCATCACCGTTGCCGCCGTCTTCACCTCGAACAGTGAGTCGAGCGACGGTAGCGCATCCAGCAGCGGCCTCATGTCGCCGGTGACGGCCGTTTGCTCTCGCTTCTTTCTTTCCTTGTCCTGCTTGAACGCTTGTTTGGTAAGTTGCACCTTCTTCAGCATCTCTTCCTTGCGGAACTGTTTCTTCTCCTTCTTGGACAGGCGGGAAATGGCCAGCTTGCGTAGCTTTTTCGTCTTCACTCCCTCTTCGTCTTCGAGCTCTTGTGCTGCGGATGGTGTGGTGGCCGATGGTTTGGTTGTCGATTTTTCTGCCGGCGCACGTTTCGGGGCATTGCCATGCTTTTGTTTCGGTTTGGTTTCCACTATCTTGAAGCTCGTTGGTTCGGGACCATTTAGCTGGACCGGCGTCGATCGGTAGATGGGAAACGGGCCCTTCACTTTGCCACTATCGTCGGACGGTTTCGCGATGAGTTTGGGTTTCGGGAGCTTTTTGTTGATCTTTCCCATATTTTGTAAGGATTTCAATGACTTTGGATGCGGGCTGTAGCGAAACGGTGCTAAAAGGTTTGTTTTGAACGTGCCGATTCCCGAAAGCACCATGCGCGTGTTTTTGATGAACGGTGTACGGGTTGGTTCAAAGAAAGCGCCTTTGACAGCTCATCATACTGCATATATATGAATCTTGGTCGCACGTGTCAAAGTGATTGTTTGTGTTGTTCGCAGTGCTGTTGTTTACATTGTGATTTTCTCCCGATTTCTCCCAACAAAGCAGGAAAATATCTATTTATTTAAAGTATTTGTAACATTTCCGAACAAAATGTCTGAAAGTGAAGAGCCCCAAGTGAAGGTGGAGTTTAAAAAGAAGGGGAAGAAACAGCTTCGGCAAAGGAAACCTTCCAACAGTGAGGACGATGAGCAGGAGCAAGAAACAGAAGCTGATATTTTGTAAGCATCTTTATTGAACTGCAACAACAGAGAACTAGAAATAATGGCTTTTGTTTTCCCTTTTAGAGCAAAGCTAGAAGAAACCAAGGAGCGACAAAAGCTGCGCAATAGACGGAACGGTGTTAACATCCTAAGCCTGGCTGCGGGTAAAAAAATAACCATTGAGGAGGAGATTACAGTTGTACGTATGCTAGAGCAGCTCATCCCTACAAGCAGATGCTAAAGGACGGTTTTAATCACTCCATTCTCTGTTACAGAAAGATCCATTTAACATAAAAACTGGCGGGATGGTCAACATGCAGGCACTGAAGGCGGGAAAATTGAAGGCCGCAGTCGAAGACCCGTACGACACGGGCATAGGGACACAGTTCTCCGCCGAAACAAACAAACGGGACGAAGATGAAGAAATGATGAAGTGAGCAGTGTGAAATATTTCACCGGAAAGATCCATTCTTTAAAAAATAACCTCATTTCCTTCCAGATACATTGAGGAGGAGCTGGGCAAACGGAAAGGCATTGCGCAGGAGCAGGACAACCAGACGGAGGGCGAATCGTCCGGCAAGTACCTCAGCCCGGAGGAGGCGGCACTACTCTCGCTCCCCGCTCACCTTAGCCAAACGTCGTCCCAGCGCTCGGAGGAAATGCTGTCCAACCAGATGCTGAGCGGCATCCCGGAGATCGATCTGGGCATTGAGGCGAAAATTAAAAACATCGAAGCGACGGAAGACGCCAAGCTCAAGTACATGCAGGAGCAGCAGCGCAAGAAGGATCTCCCGTCGCACTTTGTGCCCTCGAACATGGCAGTCAACTTTATGCAGCACAATCGCTATCGGATCGATAATCCTGCGCCGGCCAAGCGCCGCTATCAGGAGGATCATCGCGACCAGCGGCACGATGACCGTGTGCCGAAGAAAGCGACCGATGATTATCATTTCGACAAGTTCAAGAAGCAATACCGACGCCACTGAGAGGGGCCCTGGAGGTTGGGGCACATACTTTTAATTTTAAACAATGAATATGGTAAGCCAACGCGTAACGAGTAAGGATACTGATTGAACCACCGTTTATTAATAGCATTTTAAAGTTGAGATATTGAGAACACACCATGAAGCCAAAACTTGTGTCAACGAACGATGGGAAGTGGTCTTGCACCTGCACCACACCAACCGGCGCGGAGCGGTTTTGGGCCGGGATACTGACAATTTGAGACAATTGTAAGTGTATTTACTCGTAGCTAGATAAATTCAGTCATGCATACACACGGGAAGAGTTAATCTGGCAATGAGAGTAACCAACCTCTCACCCGCCAACGGTCGTCGGCAGCAGAGATGTACGAAACTTGCTCAATGCAATCATTTATCTTTTGTTATGGGGCGCCATCACTGACAACGGTCGGTTCTTGTTCTTACGATAGGATTTTAAACTGCAAGCGCTCAAGTCTTTACTTCCTCTTCCATTCGGTTTCATCTCTTCGCTATCGTTGAAGTCTTTTGATGTACGGGTTATTCCCACTTTACAAATCTGTACAACGGACAGCCAGCCTGGTGTACTACCTTGAATGGATTTCCGTTTTGTGCCCGGCTTTATTCTTGCTTGGTTTATCCTTTTTTATTTTATTTTATTTTGTAAGCGCATCTGCTATTTTACTAACTTTATTTGCCATCAGCCGTAGACTCTAGACGCAACACCTGTAACCTGTTGGATCCGAACTATTGTAATGTATGTAATGCTTTATACTACTAGTTGCATTTGTTTCTCAACCAATGTCAAAAGAACAATGTTTGCAGTCTATGTTATTCTCTGTGTAGTCTAGATTCTGTGTTTGTTTTCTTTTTTTTTCTTTCTTTCGATAACTATTGTTTGTTTCATTGTTACTTAAAGTAGGTATGTAGTCTTGCATTAATAGCCCTAAAATACGTTAAAGTTGAAACTACCGGAACCTAAAAAAAACTAACTATCACACTCCCTTTGAAACGGATTCCTTCGCTTAGAAGAAAGCGCTATTCCGACGAGCCGCACTCTGCCGCAGGACCCTTGCACACACACACACACGCACACGCACATGCTTACGCTTTCTGATAAATCATAGTAGCCTAAATTATGATTAGCTTTGCTGCTTGCTTTTGCTTTTGCTCTGCAGCGGTCGGCAACAATTTACATGCATACAAACACGCACACACAAACACACACTCGCGCTGGGACACACGAATGGGCCCAGATGGTTTGATGTTGGTTTACATATTTTTCACCAAAAAAAAAAAAACACACACACACACATACATCAATACGTACGCACATACGATGAAAAGTGTGGAAAAGCGTTTAGAACTTCCATCGGTGCCGATGAAAAGGGTAGTTACGGGAACTTCCTGGTGATCCTGTGTTTTCCCCATCCACATGTTGTTTCGTATAGCTATGTATTACTTGTTCGATAATGCAACACCAGGTTTAGATCTGGTTTGAAAAGGATGTCCCCTAGGTACGGTTTTTGTTTATGGGAAAAAGCGTTTGGTTAAAAAAGGTTAATTTAAACAGTACCGTGGCACTAATGTCTTTTATGCCTCTTCTCCGGCTTCCGCTTACCATTTGCCCTGCATACAGTGCAGAGAGGCCTGTATAGTCGGATAGTACGCCAGTCGGATTCTTCTTTGCGTGCAAATTTTTGGTTTCTAACCTACAACACACCGACCGGCCCTAGCGGCGGCGGTCTAGCGTTTTGCGCCCATCCTTCCCCTTCTTAGGATCACCAGCAGCGGCGGCGGCGGTGGCGACGACTGGCACCATCATCCGGCGGATGATGATCAGCATGAGCAGCAATTATAATACTTTCGACTTTACCTTTCCGCTGCTTGCGCTACTGCTGCCTTGCAGTAGTACGGGCGGCGGCACCGGCGAGTTGTGCAGGTTGTTGATGATCTTCATGCGCTTGTTCGATAGCGTTGTCAGCGACGAAGCACTCCTCTTCAGAGGATGCATCGTACGCTCGGGTGGCACGCTGGCCGACCCAGCAACACCACCACCCTCGAGCTTTGCCACAACACTGTTGCCGTGCTGCTGCTGCTCCTTGGTTTGTTGCATCGACGAGATAAGACTCTTGAAGTACGCATTGCTCTGCAGACAGGACGGTTTCTCCGTCTGTCCCTGTGGCGGCGTGAGAATTAGTCGCCGTTGTCCGCGAAGCAGCGAGCTTCGATTCAGCCCACCGCCTGTGATTCCTCCTCCCACACCACCACCAAAGCTGCCAGGGCTTCCCAAGCCACCACCGTTCATGCTGCCGGTCGGATCGATCCCTTTCGCCTTGCTGCCGGCACCGGTTGGGGATGCTAGCGAAGCGAGCAGAATGTCGCTCCCGGTGCGGCCACCAATCCCGGTCCTTGCACCACCCGCCCCGAGCGGCGAGTGGGGCGTGCCGGTCGTACCGCTCGGTGACGTTAACCGTTTCCCGTCCAGCGCCGTCTCCTGCAGCAGATTCCGGCGCACGTTCAGCAGCTTCCGGTTCATGGCGTACCCGCCGGCGAGCCGGCGCAGCTGGAAGTTGTTCACGTGCAGCGGCTTGGGCAGCGAGCTGTACCACATTTTAACGCCCCGCCCACCCTCGTCCAGCTGCTCGATCGGGAAGCTCTGCTGCTGCTGCTGCTGCAGCTGCCGCTCTTTGAGAAACTCCTCGTCCACCTTCTTGAGCAGCATCAGCTTGGACAGATCGACCGGGCTGTTCACGGTCAGCGGGTCGAGCTCCGTCTTCAGCCCGGACAGATTGTCGATGAAGTGCTGCTCGACGAGCGACAGGCTGGTGAGCTGATTCGGCGTCAGGATGATCGAGTCCGCCAGATCGCCCTGCAGTTGCGGCAGCACCAGCGGGTTGGTAGCGGTCGGGAGCAGGTTTATCGTCGGCACGATATCATCGATACTGTCGACCAAATCGACCTGGGATGACTGACGTTGCTGTTGCTGCTGCTGCTGCTGCTGCTGTACCGCGTCGGCCGATTGGGCCAGATTTTGTGCGATCGTTTGCAGCGTGTAGTTGATCTGATCGCTGTACGATGGTAGCGTGAGATCGCCCAGCCCATTTGCGGACCCTGTGGCGGCTCCTGCCGCCGTGGCCAACCGGTAGGCCGCGTTCGGATCGTGCAGTTCGGTCCCGTTCGCTGCAACGAGCGGAATCTGGTCGATCAGCTCGGCAGGAATGAACGCGGTTTGTTCGCCCCCGACACCACAATCAACCACACCGGGCGGCAGCATTGCGTTCGGCCCGGTTCCTGTGCTGACTACTGCACCGGGAACGAGCTGTCCATCGGTGGCCCCTGCTGCCGCCGATGCACCGTGCGCCATGTTGAGCAAATTCGTACCGCCCAGATTCATTGAGGATATCACAGATAATGGAAGGGTGACCGTTAACCCGTCGGCCTGCATGAGACTGGTTGTGCCGTACTGTTGCGAGCTGCCATCGCTCCCATCGGGGGCGACGGACAGCTTCAGGAGATTCGTACTCGGATCCATTACGATCGAGGTGTGTTCGGGTAGGACCGCGCCCGTGGCAACCGGATCGTCGCTGGGAAACTGTGACGCAAGCAGTTCGGTACCAGCGTTGGGCATGACCATTTGCTGCTGCTGCTGCTGCTGGGATAGCCCCCCGAGCTGTTGCTGGGGGATTGTGGCAGGCAGGGCGGTGGCGTTTGCTTGGGCCTGTTGGGCTGGGCCGTCCCTCGACTGGCTCGACTTTAGCGAGCTGGACCGATGGTGCACGTTGGATGACTTTGACGACTGGCTGGACGATCCGCCCGCCGAGCTGTGTGACCGGGAGGACGTTTTATGCTTCGACCGTTCGGTTCTGCCCTCACCCGCCGGTAACTTTTGACTGCCGGACGACGAACCGTGCGAAGAGTGGTGTGAGCTTTTACCACCGTCCGCTGGCGTTCCAGTCGGCAGGGAGGCCGATCGGGCAGCAGTTTCACCGGCCGCACTGCTCCGCCTGTCCTCGAAACCCGTCGATGAACTGCTGTTCGATTCCACCACCTCCATGAACCCGGCGGCATCGTCCTTCGCGGCGGTCGCCCCACTCGCCATACCGTGGCCGCGCATTTCCGCCAGCAGTTTGTCCAACGTTTTGCTCCGACCCGGGACGGCGCGACGCTGCGACAGCGAGTGTGATTTGCAGGTGAGGGGGCGCGTGCAGTGCCGTCTGCCGTCCGGCGTAACTACGCCACAGTGCCGGTCCGGGTCAAAGTCCCGCGATCGGCCACTTTCCGCCGCCTTCCGCTCCGACGACGAGGACGACGACTTTGGCTGTTGTGTTGGGGCGGAACTGCTGCTGCTGCTGCTGGTGCTACTGTTGCTGCTGCTGCTGCTGCTCGACGACGAGGAGGAGGATGAGGAGGACGAAGATGACGAGGACGACGAAGAGGATGGCGAGGAACTGGAGGAGGAGGAGGAGGCCTGCTTCGAGCCACGCTTGGAGGATGATTTCGGTGCAGCGGCGGCGGCGGCGGAAGTAGCCTCACTGCCGGCCGCGATCGCAAACGTGGCCTTCTTTTCCAGCACGCCGGAGCAGTTGCTCATCAGCACTAGCGGCACGCCGCTGCTGCCGATCGCACCGCCGGCGGGAAATTCGCGCCCAAGCTCGGCCGCACCCTCGCCCGTCCCGTGCGGCGCCGCCGAGATGGACGTTTTCGAAAAGGAGGACGCAAGGGAGCTGTTGTTGTTGCTGTTGCTGTTGCCACTACAGGCATAGCTGGCGGCAGATTTGGAGGAGGTGGACGACGAGGACGACGAGCCCGCACCGGACGCGTTTTTGGCGCTTTTACTCTTCACCTTGCCGCTGCCCGACGACCGCACCTTCAGCGGTGGCACACTGTTGTGGCCGGCCGGCTCGAGCGCCGGCTCGTCGTAGGAACTGGAAACCGTTTTGCCGTCGGTGCGGCCGCCCGATGTGAGTTCTCCGGTCCGCAGCATACCGCCCTCAGTCTTGTCGCTCGCTGCGTAGCTGCCAAGGTGCTGTTCCGCCAGCGCACTGCTGCTGCTGTTACCCTTGCCACCAGCGGCGGTGGTCGCGGTCGTGCTAGCGCTGCTGTTTCCGTTCGCATTCAGCTTGGCCGTGTGGTTGATCAGCGAGTGGTGCCTGTTGGTCATGTGCTTTTGCAGTCCCTGCGGTTTCACCACGCTGCCACAGATATCACAGATCACTGCGTAGAACGGGTCCGTCTCGGGGCAGATGCCGTACAGGCCCATGTCCGCTTTGTCGAGCCGCATCACGCTGCCCCACTGCCGGTCCGTTTGCACGGTGCGGGCGGTACTGCTGCTGCTGCCCGCGCTGCCATGCTTTGTCTGTGCCGGGAAGCTGTTCTGTCCTGCCGGGGCTGTGTGCGCCTTCCCGTGGTTCTGCTGCACCAGTACGCTTTCCTCATCGTTGTCCACTGTTGGGTGCGGGCGTAAAAGGGTAAAGAGGATGTGTGTTTGTGTATGTGCGAGAGAGAGAGAAAGAAAGGCCTCAGATACCTACCAATGAATGCGGCCGACTCGTTCGCTATCTTCTCTATGAACGATTTCCACGGCTGCCCCCTCAGCTTGGCCAGTCCGCCACCAAGCACGACGCAATCACGATTCATGGTGTGTGAATGTGTGTGTGTGTGTGTGTTTGCAGTTGCTTACCACCTGAGACGACCTGAGTTGTAATTGTGATGGGACAAGAGAGATGAATGTAAGATTCGTTCTGTCCGATTGTGTCGTGCACTGGCGCTTGCTGCAACACGCTCGTAGTTAAGTTTGCCCCTTGCGCACGGACTGTTGGTTAATCTTTCATGGGTGCGTTGTTTCTTTCGCTGCTGTTCATTCGCTTCTCTCTTTCTTCTTGATGTTTCGCAGACGTGTGAAGTAGACAAATTGTGATTTTACAATCTAGCGCCTAGCGCTAGCGGTCTCAGGTTACCGTAAGGGTAGTTCTCGGTGGTGCGCATTAGCTGGAGCTCTGAAAAAAACGAAACAAAATAAAACCAGTTAAACCATTGCCAAACAAAAGTAAGTGCCCCTTCTTAGACTTAATTACAGTTTTTTTTTCAAACCCAACCCAGTGACAGCTAGCAAATTTAGACTGTAATTAAAACGAAAAAAAAAACAAGGTCCGAACAGCTTCACCGGAGCGCAACATCAGCTGATAGTATTCACGCACACACAGCTGCAGGCTCGCTCGTACGCAAGAGCAGCAGCAAGAACCATTCTCGCGGCGGCGTAGCAGCAGCCAAAGTGGGCTTCATGCGTATCACGGGGCACCGCAAACGGGCATGAATGAACGAAATTGTGGCTGCCGTGTACTTCTCCGGGCAAACTTTAACATGCTCTCTCCGGGGAATGAGAATGAGCACAAATGAGCCGTTTTCTCTCGATTGTTTCACCCTCCGGCCAAACAGCCGTCATCAACCTCGCTGGTAGAACAATAGGCAGTGGTGGTGGTGGTGGTGGACTACTAGTACTCTCAAACGATGGCTCCTTCGCAACTGTCCCCCGGTTTTGCTCGACGTATGCATTCGTCTTCGTCGTCACCGCTGCTGCTGCTGCTGCTTGTGGACTGGAATCTGGGTGGAGGGAGGTTGGAATCCATGCTCTCTCTCTCTCTCTCTCTCTCTCTCTCTCACACACACACACACACACACACACTCTCTCTCTCTCTCTCTTTCTTTGCAACATCAGCAAGCTAGGCCAGAGGAAGGGCATGATAAACACGATAAGTAATTCAATTAAGATACGTTCAATTATGTTCTCATGCTTGGTCGAACAATGGGTGAATGTGGTCGTGGCATGGGTTTGAAGATGTCATGGCACACTGCGTTCCTCCAAATATCTATCTTGAGTAAGAAGAAGAAATGCAACAATCACGCAATTCTTATTAGACTTTAAATACTTTTTTGATATTCTATTTTTAATATATCGGCATCATTTTGTCATGTCCGTTGGTACGGATGAGCTTTGCGTTGCTTTAGTTCGGAATGCTACAGGCCACATCGAAGGAAAGTGCAACTGCACCACCGTTTCATTGCAATTGGGATCATCAATCGACTCCTTTGTTCGTTAAGTAGGACTCCCTTGCCCTCTCCGACCAGAAACTATCACCACACACACACATTCACACACACAGCTAAGCCCATGGGGGTGCTACGGCGAAAAGGGGATGATGTTCAATCACCCGGCAGAAGTAAAAAAACACTCACACACACACATGGTTTGCGGGTACACCGACCTGCCTACGTTGTCCTCGCTAAATTCACCACACCGACTGGATGGGCAAGACGATTATCCAAGCATGCTTTGGATATGCTTCACTACGGGCCACATATGCTGCGGTGGTGGCGGCGACGACGACGACCACAGATCGTATGTTGCGAAACAGAGATGAAACGTCTCTCTCCCTCTCTAAACAAAACTTGACATTCGGAGCATAGGTCAGTACGCTCGGGGAATCAACGCACACACACACACATACTACGACAATGATGATGATGATGATGATGATGGGGGGATGCTGCAACGAGCTGGGGGTTTTTGCAAGGACGAAAACCGAGAGCATAAAAGAAAGCAGAAGGGTGCGGCGTGCTAGCAACGAGCGAGCGAGACGATCGAGGCAATGGGCAACATCATACGCCACTACTAACACCACCAATGGCAGCAGACGGAGACAGACGTCGGCGGCTATCACATTATCGACTTTTCGGAAGCTCCTTCTAGAAACGCGAGACAGACACGGACCACATACGGACACACAAAGGCACACATACACCTTTCTTACGCAGGACTAGTACGCACCAATGATCGCACTATTTTGGCACTACACACGCACACACACATCCCGACACACGGTGGCGAAAGAGTAACCCTGGAAGGAGTAGTTGGTGGTTGTTGGCCTCCGTAACACCTTTAGGGCCGCAGTGCTGCCGAAGCGGGGTGGGCGAACTCGGGTCGCACCGACAGGGGAGCTGCACTCTTCGGGAACAAAACACACCCCACAGTGACACAGTGCGCCTCTAGCACGGCACAGCACGGCTACGACACGTGTGGTTGTCCCGTGCCCGTACCGGGGCGGAAGATGCGCAGAAAATCAGAACATCAGTAGTAGCAGCAGCAGTTGCAGCAGCAGAGGCTTACCATCTCTGAATTTGGTACGACGAGACGATAATACACCACGCTCTGGCCCCTTTCTGTGTGTGTGGTGCTCTTTTTCTGATGTGTGTTGATGTTTTCAGCTGTCACCGATTTACACCATCGTCGGCCGCGGCCACCCGTTCAACATGGTGTGGAGTTTTGACGTTTTCGAAAATCGCTGTCTCTCGCTCACCGCTCACCGCTACATCCCCGCGGGCGGCAAATTACTGCAGTTCGCGAGCTCGCAAACGGTCTAAAAAAGGAAGGGATGGATTTTGTTCGCTGGCGAGGGTTTGTGATTTTTTGCAGAGGCAAATGATGCCGAAAGGCTCAAAGTCTCTTTAGAAATTAATAAAAAAGAGGGGGTTTGAATTTAGGAATGATGATTTGTGACTAGCGATGAGCTTTCTGTACAGCATCCACGACTTCGATCCGATTCCGACTATTATTAGTCCGATTCGGACTCTACCAAAATGGGAACTGCTAGTTCCGTCCGGAGTCGGAGTCGTCTGAGGTCGTCCGGAGTGGGAGTCGATCGCAGTCGACTGGAATCGGAGTAGGCGGGTCTCCGGATGACATCTACTCCGGGTCAACCCGGACGACTTCGACTCCGGGCGATTCCGGATGACTTCTAGCGATTCTGAACGACTCCGGATAATGCTGAACAAACCCATCAGAGAGGTCAAAGGGTGTTTGACCTCCAAACAGCTTGCGCTGGTGTGTTAATATGCAACAGTGTTAGTGGAAAAAAACTAAATAGCCAAAACATAATAATTGGGGTGATATATGCTATTGAATTAATTGTTTTATGTGATTCTAACTGGATATTACAATTTTGAACCTTTTTAAAAATTACGTTGTTTAAAAGTTTTAAAATTATAGCAAATGGGAAAATATTTTGCATTTCACAATTGATGTGTCGAATCAGTACAATTTTCGCTTACTTTCTCTGTGTTTAGCTTCATTTGTTTTTGATTCGTACTTTGTTACCGTATCCTTTGTGTGTATTTTACAGGGTTTTTCACGATTAATTGGTTGATTTCCATATTTTGTTTAATTGCTTCCCATATTTTTTGGTGTGTCCTCTCGATTTTTTGGACGTTTCCCAGAATTTTTTGGTTCAATTGTATTGATATCCAGTCGGACACGGGAATGAACCAAAAATCTATGGGATACGGTGAATAAATCGTGAGACGAACCAAACAAATTATGGGAACAGACCAATAAATCATGGAAACCCTGTATTCCCTCGTTTTATTAAGTCTTATTTTCACCCTATGTTCTTGTTTATGGCATTAGTTGTTAATGCTATTAGTTGTAGCGAATCCTTGATATAGATCATACAGATCTTCTAATTTGATGGCTGGTTCTTCGTTGAGTACGTCGTGTTCGTGTCGTGTCCTCTAGTAAATGAGCGAGAGGCAGTGATTTTCGAATGTAAAAAAAAGCTCGATTTGTCGAACGGGTGTGATTGAACGAAACTTGCGCACAGTGAAGGAAGCTGCTGGGAGCAGTTGGACAATTTGAAATTTTTAAAGATTTTTTTTTTTAAATATTTCCCATAAAGTTCGTTATTTCTAGTATGAAGCAGTTTATATGCCTTTTTGCATATTATCTAAGTAAGCATTTTCTTTTTCGATGGTCAATTCACTTTAGTGTTTTACATAACATACCGTACCCTTGGGCAAAATTTACTGTATCCAAATCTTTACACCCCAAATTAACCCATCATGATGACCGAATCCGAACAGTCCGAGATGCAGGAGCAACAGTTCCGGGAAATGTTTGAAATGTTCGATCGCGACGGTAGCGGTTCGATTTCGACGACCGAGCTCGGTGATCTGATGCGCGTGCTGGGACTAAACCCAACGATGGCCGAGCTGGAACAGATGGTGTACGAAGTCGACTCGGACGGCAATGGGCGCATCGAGTGGGAAGAGTTTGTGGCACTGATGAAGAATAAATCGCGCGAACCGGTCGACGAGAAGGAGCTGTACGCGGCGTTTAAAGTGTTCGATCGCAACGGGGACGGGTTTCTGTCCGTTGACGAGCTGTCCGATGTGATGCAAAACTTTGGCGAGCGGTTGACGCAGCGCGAGCTCGAGGACCTACTGGCCGAGGCCGATATTGACGGTGATGGGAGGATTAACTATGAGGAGTTTGTTTACATGCTGATGAAGTGAGCGGTTGAGGAAAAAATGAACTAGGTACAACGGTGCTGCTGTTCCATTTAAATAGATGTTTGATTATTTTATTAACGTACATCACCCTTGTTAAGCTTATGTATTTATGGGCAAATACCGAATGCGTTAGGGGAACCGAGGGAAATGGGATTTCTAGCCGCACTAGTTCGGTAACCGATTTTTGATTAAATTTTCTATCTTCTTAATTCTTCCCTTGTCCATTAGCGAGTCTCCCAGGGCCATAATACTGGAACCGGCGCCACTGATTGCGGCTGCAGCCGCTGCAATTTGCTGCGATTGCGTTGAATTCCCGCCCAACGTGGGCGGTTCGTTGCTTTGCTGCGTGCTGTTGCCACTTTCGGTGCCCACCGCCTGACTGCCAGCGGTGGCCAAAGTCGTCGGCGGTTGCTGCTGCAGCTGCGGGCAAGCCCGCTTGTAAGCTTCCACCAGCTGTTGCTGCTCGATCTTGCGCACATTCTTCATCTCCAATATCTTGTGAAACTCTACCACGCTGCTCTCCGGCATCAGCTTCAGGTACTGCTCGATGTAGAGCGACGCCGGATGGACGGGCTGCATCACGACCTTAATTATCATTTCCGCCTTTGCCATGCCCTTGACGACAACCTTCGTGTAGCTGGCGGGTGGTTTCCGCTGCACCTGCGACCCGATGGAGGGCAGATCCATCAGCACCGTTTTCAGGCTGTGCGTGTCCAGCAGGAGCTGCTCGCAGCCGAGAATATTCCCACCGGATGCTGCCCCACTGTTGGCGCCGCCCTCGGAAAGGCTCGAGCTGGACGCACTGGCGACCAGCGCTGCCGTGCCCGACGCGGACGACGAGCCGGACGAGGTCGGCCGCAGCCGGTACAGTGTGTTGATGTACTTGGGAATGAAGGAGTTAACGAACTTGTGGCAAAACTGCGTGTAATACTTGCGGCTGTTGGCCAGATTGTCCCGTATCACGGGGACGGTTTGCTTGAGATTCGTTATGATCTGGTTGACGAAGCCGCTCTGGTCGCCCACGTTGCTGATGCTGTGCCAGGCGATCTTGGTCATCAGCAGCAGCGACTGTTCGCAGGCCGCATCGAGATCGTGCACCAGCAGCTGGATGCAGTTGGAAATGATGCGATGGTAGACGTCCTTCTCGTCCGACAGGTCCACCTTCGCGACGTACTGCTTGTCGATCTTTTCCTTCAGCTTGTCCTCCAGCTGCTGCACGGTCTCGAGACAGTATTCGGCCGTCGCGAGAATGTAGCAAATCTTGCGCATATCTTCAGAGGAGAACCTGAAATGGAAGGGATCAATGTGATTAATCGGCGGGCAAATTGAGGGCGCAGCCCCACTGTAATCACCTTGGCGTTTCACCCTCCTTGAGGAAATTGTGTATCACCTGGCCGGCGGCGGTGGACAGGTTTTGAAAGTCCTTCGTCAGCAGCGACATGCTGGAGCTGATCGAGGAGGTGGTCGTGTTGGGTGGCTGCGGTTTGGGAATGCGTGCCTCCAGCACCTTGGCAGCGTATTCGCGAAGATACTTCTTGAACAGCAGCACCAAATCGTACATTGGCTTTTCGTTGCTCAGCTGCATACACTGTACCATGCACTTTTTGTAGAATACGAACAAATCGGCGCAGCTGAAACGGGAAATACGGTTCTTAAGACACGAAAACAAAATTCCCTTCCACGAAGCACTTACTTTGGTAGGATGCCTGGATTGATTTCCTTCGGCACGACCATCTGTTGATTCGCCTGCGCAAACTGCTCGATCAGCGCGGTCAGCTCCCGGTCGATACTGTCCGTGTAGATGTCCAGGTAGGGCTTGAAGCAGCTGCCGATCAGATTGCTGAACGAACCGCGCTCCGGCCGTACCTCCTCGCTGGTCGCCTCCACGAGCGTCGTGCCGTTGAACCGCTTGTCGAGCAGCTGCTCAAAGTTGGCCGTTTTCTGGATGGCAAACAGTAGCAGCTTCACGTCGATCTCCGTCCTTCGGCGGGCGACAATCTTTGCCAGCTCCTCGCGCGTTATCGTGCAAAACTGGACCGTGATGCGCTCGGACACTTCCCAGTCGGGCGGGAAGACGGTGCCGTACTTTTCCTCAAAGTCCAGCAAATGGCGCTTCACCCAGGCGTACCGCTTGTCGATCTTGTCCAGCCAGGCAATGTCTTGATTTTCGTGAAACAGCTGCACATACTCCTGCAGCTGCAGGTCTGTAAAGTGTGGAGCAAAAATTGTGGTGTTAGTTTTTAATGCAGATGCGTGCCAACCCCCTGCCCCCACCCCACTCCGTACATACTTATGAACCATTTGAGGATGTTCTTTTTCACCGGCTTGTCCAGCACGGACGCCACCTGGCACGCGTCCTTCAGCTGCGTCAGCGTCATCCGGTTCGCGTTGCTGTGGCTCGTCGGGGAGAAAAAGTTCTTAAAATCGTCCGTAATTTGGGTGGCCAGCTCGGACTGGATTTGCTGCACCTGGGCGGACAGTGTCTGGATCTGCGCGATCTCCGAGTACTGCTGAAAGTGCTGGTTAACCTCGATGATGGCCTGCAGCGGGTTCAGCACCTCGCCGTACTGGCGGCGCTCCGACAGGCGCTTCAAATTTTCCACCCCGCCCACCAGCATGTGCAGATGGTTGAGGGTGGTGATGGCATAGGTGAGGTTGTTTTTGGCCGAATCGAGCTGCTTGATGTCGCGCGTTATCTCCTTCACCGCGTCCTCGGTCTTCTCCGCCCGGCTCTTGATGTCGGTGATGAGGGAGAACAGCTGCGTGAGCGACTGTTGCGCCTCCTTCAGCGCAACGCGCCCATTCTCGCCCGTGTTCACCTGGCCCCGCACCACGCTGCGGATGTTGTCGTCGATCAGGCTGATGTCGCACTCCATCTTCGCGATCACCTCGTCGATGTTGGACAGCGACTGCTCGTTCGGGAACAGCTGGTTGATGTAGTCGGTCGGATTGAAGTCGGGCTGGTCGAGCGGGTCGGAGCTTTGCAGCACCTGCTCGATGGCACGCTGCACGTCCTCGGACAGGACGATTTCGTTGATGTGATCCTTTTTCGCGTCATGCTCCTGCTCGACTAGGTTCATGTTTGGAATGTTGCTGTGGGTTTTTGTGGGATGTGGGATGGGGGCGAATTTGCTGATTCTTTGCGTATCAGCAAATTCTCTGTGGTCCTGCACCCGAGTTAAAGCTACACGTAATATCAACAGACTTAGCTGTCAAAACAATATGCAATTCATAGAGCAAGGTGAATGGGTTGGCGGTGTGATCAGTGAATCAAGATTACAGGCATTCCCCGATATACGCTATTAATGCGGACCGGAGGAAATAGCGTTACAATGTTACAAAGTTTGGAATGATTATTAAAATTCGACCAAAAGGGATTTTTTTCCTTCTTCTATTAGGTTGGTGGTTTACATCCTCCTATACTCTCTTTTGGGAGGTATAATCAGAGACGTACCATCTAAGCCTGGGAGTGTACTGTCATCCATGTCTCCTTTCCAAAAGGAGTCATGGATTGTCATAAAAAAAATAAAAAAGGGAATTTATTTTGCATTTGACATTTTATGTGTTAAATTAGTAAAATTTGCTCAAAGAACTGTCAAATTTATAAAATAGCGTATAACAAAATCGCATATATTGGCCCTATTACCACCGACAAACTGACGTGACACTTCGAACAAAATTAGCTTCAAAAGTTGTCTCCTTATTTCAAATGAAAATACGTTAATCACTAGCGCCATCTCTATAATGATTCGCTTACTTCACTGACACACAAACTGTCAGACACAAACAAACAAACAAGACAATCATGTCAAATCCCATACATTTTTCATGTTCGATGTCGTGTTCGATTGGTGCTAGAGCGCCGGGTAACTGGTAAATGACAGTACAGGCGGTCCCCGAGATACACGGTACCTCTTATACGCGGATTCGGAGATACGCGGTTTTCCAAATTTGACTGTTCTTTGAGCAAATTGTACTGATTTGACAGATCCATTGTGAAATACCAAATAATTTCCGTATTGATCGAATGTTAAATACCATTTCAAAGGGTTTAAAACTGTTCAATTCAGTAGAAACATATCAAATAATTAATTTGGTGGCTTAAACAACCCCCTACTTGTAAAATTGCACGAAAATTAGTGATATTTTGGCGGGAAATCACGAGATTCGACTTACGCGGAAATTCGAGATACGTGGTATTTTCCGGCCGTTTTCGGTCCCCATTAACCGTGTATCTCGGGGACCGCCTGTACTTTCGTGTGGGACACTTTTGTAACCCCAGTGTAATAGCACCGACAAACCGTCGTGACACTTTGTCACGACGGTTTGTCGGTGCTATTAAACTGCGCAGGTGGTAAGCAATTCGTACGTCAAAACGCATTTGACAGCTTTTACCACGACAGGAAAATTGAAATTGTGCATTTACGTGGTTGTTTTCGTACTAAGAGGAATTGAACTTTTCGAATGCTCAATTAAAAGTAAACAAAAGCTTATTTTCGTTTAGATTTCTTCGAGCAAAAGTTTTTTTATTTTCTTTATTTATTTAATTGTTGTGCAATGCTGGTAGATTTAAAAGAATGCATTATAAAAATTAAATATGTGTTGTAAAATTACTTAAAAAAAATGCGGTTTTCAGATGAAAACTAAAATAATTTGCATAATTGCATTTGTTGGTACATTTTATCGTTCGGGCAGTATGGTTGTAAGTGTCAAAAAAGGTAAACATAGGACGTGTGTGTTTTGAAATGGGCCGGTCTTTGCGGCGCCGAAGCACACGATTTCGCTAGCAAATGAGATAACAATTGCGGGGCTCGGGAAAATGCTCCGTGTTTTCCGACGAAATGTGGGACCGCCACTCTGGCCCGGTGGCTGTGGTCGAACCGCACCAAGTGTTATCCTGCGACAATACGGAACTGGAAAGGGTAAGACGGACGGATTGGGAGATCTTTTTCTACCACCTTTTACATCACACACCGTTTTCTCGCTGGATAGAAATTGCCTCGGCATACAAACCATCACAGGTGGAGAGAAGCTGCGAATCGGGAACGACACCTCAACTGCCGAGCGCATTCAACCTGACACGCGACAACGCCCCACCGTTCAATGTGCTCCTGCCGCCACCGAACGTAACGGGAGAGCTTCACCTGGGCCACGCGCTTACCGGCGCCATACAGGATGCGTTGGTGCGGCAGGCCCGCCTGTCCGGCCGACGGACCACCTGGATCCCGGGCATGGATCATGCCGGTATCGCGACCCAGGTGGTGGTGGAAAAGCGACTGCTGAAGGAGCGAAACCTCACCCGGCACGATCTCGGAAGGGAACGCTTCCTGCAGGAGGTGATGCGGTGGAAGGTGGAAAAGCAGGACAGCATCCGGCGGGCGCTGAAGAAGCTGGGCTGCTCGATGGACTGGAGCAGGGAGTACTTCACGATGGATGCGCACCAGTCGGTCGCGGTGAAGGAAGCGTTCGTGCAGCTGTTCGACCGGGGGCTGATCTATCGCGATCGCTCGCTAATCAATTGGTCCTGCACGCTCGAGTCGGCCATTTCGGACGTGGAGGTGGAGAATGTGGAAATTAGCGGCCCGACCGAGATAGCCGTGCCGGGGTACAGCCGTAACGTCACGTTCGGGCGAATGGTGGACATAGCGTACAAGGTGCAGGGATCGACGGAAGAGATCGTCGTGTCGACGACCCGGCCGGAAACGTTTCTGGGCGATGTAGCCGTGGCGGTGCACCCGGACGATGGTCGTTATTCGCATCTACGCAACAAGGTCACCTTCCTGTGGCATCCGGTGAGGAAGGAGGAGATCCCGCTCATCTTTGACGGCGCGGTCGATCGATCGTTCGGGACGGGAGCGGTCAAGATAACGCCCGCGCACGATCGGTTCGACTTTGAGCTGGGTCGCCGGCACCATCTGGCCACGGTCGAGGTAATCGATGAGCGGGGAAGGGTGCAAGAACATTTCGGCCCCTTCACCGGCATGCCGCGGTACGAAGCGCGTGAAGCTTTGCTGGAGTATCTGGCGAAACTGTCGCTGCTGCGTGGCATTAAGCCCCACACGATGCTGTTGCCGCTTTGCTCCCGGTCTAAGGATGTGGTGGAG
The DNA here is from genome assembly GCF_017562075.2 of Anopheles merus. Classification (NCBI taxonomy): domain Eukaryota; kingdom Metazoa; phylum Arthropoda; class Insecta; order Diptera; family Culicidae; genus Anopheles; species Anopheles merus. The sequence goes on along the minus strand of NC_054083.1, from coordinate 33,221,897 downwards.
CTGTTGCTTCGGCCGCAATGGTTCGTACGGTGCCGGGAAATGGCACAGCGAGCGATGGACGCGGTGCGGGAAGGCAAGCTCGAAATAGTGCCCAACACGTTCGAACGGGAGTGGTTCCGGTGGTTGGACAACTGTCGCGATTGGTGCATTTCGCGGCAGCTCTGGTGGGGCCACCGTATCCCTGCGTACTGTGTCCGCTATGACGGTGCAAAGGAGCGATGGATAGCGGCACGATCGGAGGAGGAGGCACGCGAAAAGTTTACAGCGCTGGAACCGAACGCGGCGAAGGACTTGGTATCGATCGAGCAGGATCCGGACGTGCTGGATACGTGGTTTTCCTCCGGCTTGCTGCCATTTTCATCGACCGGATGGCCGGGAACCGTTTCACCCGCCCATTATCCGCTGCAGCTGATGGAAACTGGGCACGATATTCTGTTCTTCTGGGTCGCCCGCATGGTTATGCTGGGTCAGGAGCTGACGGGGAAGCTGCCGTTCGAAAGGGTTCTACTGCATGGCATTATCTGTGACGAGTTTGGCAGAAAGATGTCCAAAAGTCTTGGCAATGTGATCAAGCCGGATCATGTCATACACGGCATTTCGCTGGAACGGTTACAGGCGGAGGCGGAAGATTCGCACCGGCAGGGTGTACTGTCCCAGGCGGAGCTGGGGAAATCCCTTGCCGGACAGCGCAAAATGTTCCCCAGCGGTATACCGGAGTGTGGCATCGATGCGTTACGGTTTACGCTGTGTTCAGCCAACGTGAAGAACCATTTCATACATTTTAACGCACAGGAAGCCCATACCAATAAGCTATTTTTTAACAAAATTTGGCAAGCTACACGATACACACTGGCGTGTGCCGGACGATTCAATGCGGGGAAAACTGTAGATCAAACAGTGGATCTACGGCAAGCCGTCGATCGAATGCCGCTGATGGATCGATGGATACTGAGCCGGCTCGGGAACACAGTGCAGCAGTGCCAAGAGGCGTTTGCGAGTTACAACTTTCATCTGGCAACGGCGGCACTGAAAACGTTCTTTTACTGCAATTTTTGTGACGTTTATTTGGTAAGTTGGCTCGCTTGATCCGTGGGACGTTTTTCACTTATAAAACATGTTTGTTTGCTTTTCTTTTTCAGGAAACGACAAAAATCAACATGAAACCCGAAAGCACTTCTGTGGCAGCGCTGCACTGTGCCGTGTTAAAATACTGCCTCACTGTTGGTTTACGCCAAATGGAACCATTCACGCCGTATCTAGCGCAAGAGCTTTTAACGCATTTATGCGCCGCGAGTTCATCCATTCCTGTGGATTTGGACCACGACGCGGCACTCGGTTGGGTGGACCCCCCACTGGAAGAAAGCATTGAGGGTGTGCTGCAAATATGTCAGCACATTAGGCAATCGAAAAACGAATACAATCCACCGATCGTGCGCAAACACAATCCCATTCTGCACATATACGCCAAAGCGCCCAAGCTTGCCGCCGAGCTGCACGTGCTGCGCGACACAATACAGCAGCTAACGCACTGCAACGGAGTCGTACTGCATTCGGACGAACGGCTGTTCGGCAACGTGCAGTACGTAGTGAAGGGTGCCCCAACGCATGACTGTTTAATTGGAATTGTGGCCGAGTCTGGCGGAGGCGGAAATGGTGCCGGTGCCGAGGCAAGCCGAAAGATGCTGGCGAAATTGGATGCAGAGATTGAGAAGCTGCTTAAGACTATTGGAAACGAAGGGTATAAACGGTCGGCCAGCGAAAGTGTACAGAAACGGCATCAGGAAAAGGTGCGTTTGTAAGTGGAAGGCGGCGAGGAATGTAAGTTTAACGCAGATTCTTTACCTTTATCTTTCCCTCTAGCTTGACCGATTGCAGCAACAGCGGGAAGAGATGCTAAAAATGGCTTCCTAAGTGTGTGTGTTTGATTTCTTGCAAGAGAATCCTAGTCAGAATGCTGCTACGTTTGTGTGTGGTTGGTCAGGCAGAGAGAGAGAGAGAGAGAGAGAGAGAGAGAGAGAGAGAGAGAGAGAGAGAGAGAGAGAGAGAGAGAGAGAGAGAGAGAGAGAGAGAGAGAGAGAGAGAGAGAGAGAGAGAGAGAGAGAGAGAGAGAGAGTGAGAGAGAGAGAGAGAGACAGAACCCAGACAGTGTTATTTGTTGAAGGGGCAAAACTATTTTGCAATTAAAAAGTTTATGGAATACATTTAAACATACGCAGCACACAGGGGAGAGCACACTTTCACTACCTTACGCAACTATCTCGTCGATCGGTTTGCTGTTCGACGGACCAAACTGTAGCACGAGGCGATCGAACTCGGCCTGCCGCTTATTGTACGCCGCCACCAGGCTGCTTCCCTTGTGGTCGTCCAGTATCTGCGCCAGGTAGCGGCTGAACTGGCTGCTGCTTTTGTCCCGCTGCTGGGACAGGGCGAGCAGATTGATCAGCGTGTCGTAGTTGTTCGGGTCGCGGTTTAAGCATTCGCGCAGCACCTGCTCCGCATCGTCGTACTTCTGCTGGCCGATGTAGCACACGGCCTGCCCGTTCAGCAGCAGCAGTGTGGGCGAAAACTTGTCGCACAGATCTTGGAAGATGAAGAAGGCATCCTGCAGCTTTTCACCGCCCTGCAAGTAAGGTGGCACGAACAGTTTTACCCGTGAGCCGGTTGGCGCAACACGTGCCACTAGTGCGATACTTACGATTTGAATGTTCAGCCATGCTTGGGACAGCTGCGTAAGGGTGGCATCGTCGTCCTTTTCCTGCATCGTGGTTGCGACCTGCTTCGCTAGATCTACACGGGACATTTTCAGCAGACAGTGCATGTGCAGGGACAGACACTCAAGGTTGAAATTTCCCACCAGAACTCTGCGGGGAAGGAGCAGACAGATAGAGTAAAGAGTAAAGAGATTGGCGAGATGTTGCGAAAGATGTCTGCACTCACTTCATAGCCGTTTCGTAGGTTTCCTCGTTGCAGTAAATGATTGCGCCAACGATAATCCACACCACGTGCAGCTCGTTGATGTCGCCCTGGAATTTTTCATCAAAGATCGACACGATCGCTTCCTTCCGCGCGCTGTTGGACATGTACTCGGCCAGGTAGCGCAGGGCAAGGAGTGGCGTGTCGTTTGACGATTTGATCTCGTCCAGCACCACGCGGTACTTGTGCTGCGCGATGTACGACCGGTACATGAAGATGTCCTTCTCCAGTGAGGCCTTCTGCAATGCGTGGTAAGAATGGGGGTTTTAGTATCACAGCCAGGAACGGAGTGTATGCGTGTTTTGCTTGCACGTACGGATATTTTGTTACACTCATTGATGCACGTCTGGTAGTTGCCGATGTAGAATGCGTTCTCTACATCGATCAGCTCAGACACTTCGTTGTTTCGGTTCATGGTGCTTGCGATATAGATTGGAGGATGTTTGGAAATCTTTGAACGGGCCGGGAATGTTGATATTTGGTTCCAAAATTTTGGAAGTTCCGAACACTTTCTGTGGTTGAAAATGACGTGGAATGGTATGAGTAAGAAAAAATCGGTTGGATCATGCGGAATGTTGTGACAGTTCGTGCTGGAATCAAAACAAACGTTTGACAGTCATGTTCACGTGCTGCGTTTCAAACGCAACGGAAAGGAAGGCGAACGGTTTTATCGGAAGTTTATTAATCGGTTAATTTAAAGCGTGTTTGGGCTTTATCAAAACAATAATTCAAAAAAGGTCGATAGTTGGAGCTCTAACATGATGTGATAATATTAAACTCGTTTTAATATTTAACATCCAAACTTCCCAAGCGCCACTGATTAAGCTTAAACGACAGGAAAATCAAATATCCATAGAAAAAAAAAGAAAGTTCCATAGCTTCATTTGTTTGCTCAATAGATGGCGTATTACAACTCATCATTATATTGTTGTCCTTTTCTTGCAATGTGTTTCGAAAAGTTTCATCTAATCATGACCTATATAGCCTTCTAATTTTCCGAGCAAAAATCTATAGAATGGTCGTGTGGTCCAATACGTGGGTATCAACACCAGTGACCATTACTCAAATCTCACTTGCTTAAGTGCTGGTGGTTTACATTGGAGTTTAGTGTTTAAACAATCGTATCGCCGTTCTAGTTCTAGCGATGCATAACTTCAATGCGAAACCATACAACAGTACAGAGGGAATGAGAAAGCTCTCCCCCAAGCGAGGAAGCTCCACTGGTTGGGTATCCCACAAACAAATGGCGCCACCAGCTTTTTGCTATTTTTAGAATGTATGAGTCGTTTGCCGTCTGCTAAACGAAGTCTTTCTATATATCGTTTAGGTTGAGAGCTTGAGTCGTTTAGAACTCGTTTAGTGGTCGTTTAGTGGATTTGTGGCACTTGGGAAACTTTTAAAACGAGGAAAGCTCCATCGGAGGTATCCCACCAACAGATAATGTCACTAGCTTTTTTGCTATTTTTGGAATGCATGAGTCGTTTGCCGTCTGCTAAACGAAGTCTTTTTAGATTCCTCTTGGGTTGTGAGCTTGAGTCGTTTAGAACCCGTTTAGTGGTCATTTCCCAAGTGCCACAAATCCACTAAACGACCACTAAACGGCTTCTAAACGACTCAAGTTCTCTACCTAAACGGAATATAGAAAGACTTCGTTTAGCAGACGGCAAACGACTCATTCATTCTAAAAATAGCAAAAAAGCTGGTGGCGCTCTCTGTTGGTGGGATACCCCAACCAGTTGAGCTTCATCGCTTGGAGGAGAGCTTTCTCATTTCCTCTGTACTGTTGTATGGTTTCGCATTGAAGTTATGCATCGCTAGAACTAGAACGGCGATACAATTGTTTAATTACTAAACTCCAATGGAAACCACCAGTACTGAAGCAAGTGAGAATTGAGTTATGGTCGTTGGTGTTGATACCCACGTATCTGACCACACGACCATTCACATAGATTTTTGCTCAGAAAGTTATAAGGCTATATAGGTCATGATAAGATGAAACTTGTCGAAACACATTGCAAGAACAGGATAGCAATATAATGATGAGTTGTAATACGCCATCTATTGATCAAACCAATGAAGCTGTGGAGCTTTCATTTTTTTATATGGATATTCAATTTTCCAGTCGTTTAAGCTTAATCTGTGGCGCTTGGGTTTAGTGTAGTTGTGGCACTTGGGTTGGGTTGTCAATATAATTCAACAATTTCAAATATTACCATTAGTGTTGTTTCGATTTTAAATAAAAAAGTCATACGTATAAATTTATCTAAAACACCAATACTGTTTGTGCCGTTTTAAAAATTATGTTTTTGCTTTTAAAATTGCGATTAATGAAGAAAACGGCACGGTTTTTTTGTCTTCAATTTTAACCAAAAGCATGCAATCTGTGTTGTTAAAATAGTGATAGCATGTGCGATTCGAATTGCACAAATTGTTTCGAAAAAGCTCGCAAGCAAAGGTGCATTCAACGGCTGTCAAGTTGCGCTTAAAAAATGGTGCCCTAAACCCGCATTGATCCAACCTGAAATATATCTCGCCGCCCACTTCCAACTCTTCCCAACCCCTCCCGTACACTCGTACGTTGTGTCGGCTGTCAAACGTGAAATGTGAAAAATCAAACTGCGTGTGTTTTGGATTTCTTTTCCCTCCGTACAGGCCCGTGTGTAATCAAATAGTTTGCAAAAGTTGCCGCCGCCCTTCTTGTTTGGTTCGGCCCCCGTTTCGCCGCTAGCTACCCGGAATTTCGGTTCACGCACGGTGTTGCAATCCCGCCAGCCCGCCCGCCGAGGTCCAGGTCCCGCGCTCAGCTACAACACAGAATGGAGCCGTTCACCTGCTTCATGGTAAGAAGGGGTAGGGGCCCCGTACATTTCGCGGTTCCGGTATGTGTGTGTATGTGTGGCTTTGGTGCGTAATTTGTGCCTTGCGCCCGCTTTGGCCACGGTTCCCGCCCGCGTTACGTGTCCGGTATTGGGTGCGCAGTGGTAGCAAATGTGTCCAATCCAATCCACCACCGGGTCCAGTGATTGCGCGGTAGTTGCGGTCGGGCAGGCGCGGGTTGAAATGTTTCATCTCGATCTTGTTTGGAACACCGTGTTTGTGGGTGGGGGGTGCAAGGCAACCCAGAGGTGCAGTGCAGCGGGCATGACAAAAACATAGTGCACTTTGATTGGTATTTTTTTTATAACCTCAACCTAGAGCCATAAACAAACGCGCCTCCGTTGATTGTTAGCTTTTCACCGAACTATCCCCGGTGCGGGGCTTTGTGTGCGTGTCTGTGCAGGCAGCAGTAACAATCTTTGCTTTTTTGTTTGCTCTCCCCCTACTCTCAACCGATCAACCGCAGGACGTGGAAAACTCCCGCTCCTACATCGACGAGCTGTACTCGGAGGAAAACTGCAAATGCCAGGAAGCGATCGTCTGCCTGAAGAACGCCGTCATCGGCTCGAACAAAAAGAAGGGCTCGATCATATCACAGGGCATCGTGCCGCGGCTGATTGCGCTGCTGTGCAATACCGGCAAGCCGCTGCAGCTGCGCATCGACGCCGGCATCGTGCTGGGCTCGCTGGCCAAGGGCACCGAGTCGCAGGTCCACTCGCTGATGCGCTTCAACATCGTCGAGGTGCTGATAACGATCATCTTCGACCCGAGCACGAACGAGCGGCTGATGGAGGCGTGTCTCGGGGCGCTACAGACCATAGTGCAGTATCCGTTCGCGCCGCTCGATCTAATCCACTCGGACATTAACAACATCAAGCGTTTGATACGTGAGTGTCCCAAGGCCTTGGCCCACGGATTTTGTGATTCAAAACTCTAATCTCAACCCGTTTCCAGAAATCGCCTCACCCCGTAGCAGCTTCGCCTGCCAGATGTACGTGGTCAACATCTTCGTTCCTCTCTGCCACTCCTCGCACCAGCAGAAGAGCCTGTGCCAGGCGGAGGTGATACCGTTCCTTGCCCGGCTCATGATCTGCGACAACACCACGCTGCAAGTACCTGCACTGAAATGTTTGGCCGCGATGTGCTTCACCAACAAATCCGTCTCGAACATCGTGCACGCGACGTACCACGCGGACCGGTCGATACTGGACATACTGACCGCGCTGCTGTCGCGGACGCGCGACGTCCAGGTGCAGCTGTCGGCCAGCCGGTGCCTCACCTACCTGCACCGGGCCGGTTCGCTGCCAGCCGAGGACTACCGGATCGTGTACAAAACGCTGCCCTGCCTGGCCCGCCTCTGCTCGGACGAGTTCGAGGAGGATACGCGCGCGACGGCGGCCGAAACGCTCGCCTACCTGGCGGAGATCGATTCTGAGCTGCAGCGGCTGGCCGCGATCAGCAACCATCTGATAGTGTCGCTCGCCAATCTGGTCAAGTGCCCGTCGGTGCTGTCGCGGCAGGGTGCATTCCGCTGCTTCGCGTCGCTCGCGGCCAACGACGAGGAAATCCGGAAGCGCATCATCGAGATGGACGGGCTAATGGAGGAGGTGCTAAGCGGACTGAAGGACGGCTGTGCGGAGGTATGCGCGAAAAGTGTGGAAATGATGGAAACCCGGTCAGTGCAGTGCTAATGCGAGTGTCTCGTTTCAGGTTCGACTATCCGCGGTACGGTGTCTTCACTCCCTGTCACGCTCGGTGCAACTACTGAGAACCACTTTTCAGGTGAGCTATACACACACACACACACACACACACACACACACGGGTTGCGGGTGCTTTGTAAACGGTGTAAAACGAGCTTTACCTTGTTGCAGGATCACTCGGTATGGCGCCCGCTGATGGATTTGCTGTCTGGCGAACCGTCGCTGGAGCTTCAAACCGTCGTCACATCGACGATCTGCAACCTGCTACTAGAATTCTCACCTGCCAAGGAACCGATGCTCGAATCTGGTGCCGTCGAGATGCTCTGCGAGCTAACGAAACATCCCGACCCGGCGCTCCGGCTGAACGGCAGCTGGGCATTGATGAACATGGCGTTTCAGGTCAGTGTTGGGGCTCCAAGCCGAATGGCCGAAACGGTGTACTGTGCTCTGTATGCGCATCGTTTTGTACACGCTTTCCGTTCGTCTTTTATCCTGCAGGCCGAACAGCACGTGAAAACAAAGATAATCAACACGCTAGGAACGGATAGGATATTTCAATTGCTTGGTGATAGGGACGAGCGCGTGATCATGAAAACGCTGGGATTGTTGCGCAATCTGCTGAGCAATACGCTCCACATCGAAACGATCATGTCGGAACACTCGAGTGAAGTTTTGCGAGCGGTAAGTGTGGGCAAGGAGGTAGAGCGTTATCTTCAAAATGGCCTTTTAATCGTGAACAATGGTCTTTTTTCTGTTTGGTTAGGTGAGTCTTGTGCTGGACGATCCACATCCGCCGGAGGTAAAGGAGCAGGCGATAATCATCATAGGCAACATAACGGCTGGTGCACGGGACGAAGATTATGTGCTGCAGGATGAAAAGATTGTGAAAAAGATTAGGGATTTTTTGGTAAGCCCAATTGAGCGTCCGGGTATGCCTAGTATCATGCCGTTTTAAACAATCTTCCTTCGCCTGTCCGTGCTTTTGCAGGTCGCCAACGACAATAAACTACAGATGGGCGCGGTGTTTGTGGTACGGAACCTGCTAGAGAAGAGCGGCCGGCAGCAGATACTGCGGCAGTGGGGCTTTCTGGAAAATCTCGAACAGCTGCTACGCATGACACCGCAACACTCGCAGTTCTATGAGGAGTACGTATGGATAATGGGATTAGGCGTAAGCTAATCGTGTCTTACGTTCTCTCTCTCTCTTCTTTCCCCAAACAGCATACGGGATGAAATTTTAAGGTTTGAATACTCAGAAGACCATTGAAGAAAACCTTTTTGTTGTTATTGTTTTGTTACTATTAGTTTCTCCTTCCTGTTGTTTCCGGTCAAAGCTCCTGAGTTGTCTTTGTATGTGCCCATCGGACCGGACGGGGTATGTGTTTCCCGTTCTTTCCGTGTATGTGTGTTTTGTTCTCGTCTGTTCTCTCTTAATCACTCTCCCGTAATAGTTTTATCTGCTCGGTGGTGTAAAAAATGCGCAAAATGTGATGAAATTTAATTTCTCCATGTTTGTGCGCACTCTTACTACTTTCCCGCCATTTTACACATACTACTGAAGGCAGATACAGTTTTAGCTACAGCTGGATAATAGATTTCTAGTATTTCTTAATGGATCGACGCTCTAGGAAACACCTTCACCTACACTTACACAAACCTTGCGTACCGGAAAAAGATATTTGTGTCACAGCGGAAGATTGAAGACAAATCAAATGCTAACGATTTTTTTTAAACGTTTCTAACGAAAGCTCTACGAAGGAAAGCTTGTAAATATTTCCCGAGATATTCTTCAAGAAGCGTCAAAAGTGGAATGAACAAACAAACAAACAAACAAAAACAAAAACCATGTCGAAATTAGAGAAATGTAAAACAACTCTTCCCCGCCCTCGAAACCAGGATCGCTACACGCGGTCTGGTTTGTCGCAGAGCGCTTGTTAAGTTTACTCTAATTTTATTAATTTATTTAGGAAACGATTTCAAAAACAAAATTAACCAACCAACACAGACAAACTTACCATTGAAATCCAGTGAAATGTTCCACCATTGTACACTGAAAAGAAAAGCGATGGCAAAGGGAAACAAAACACATTTGCATTTCTTCACTAGAGAGATTACATTCATTCATCCACCTTTTTTTTGTTATCAGAACACGGAAAAGATCGCCAAGTCGCGCGAAGAGAGCGGTCAAGAGTCAAGAGCAAACGTCGCATTTTTAATGCGGTTTACTATTTTTCTTTCCATAACCAGAGAATGTATAGAATGCTAAAAAAAGCAAAAGCAAAAACAAAAACAAAAATCTTTCTCCACTTCCGGTACTTTACCCGGTAACTTCCGAAACACGAAACGATGATGATATGTGTATCTGTAAACGGAATGTGAATGTGATCGTTGTTTTGTTTTTATTGTTGTAGCAGCAGGGAAACAAATATGCCCCAATCTTCCCCTCCCATCGTACATTGATGCGAACATTGTGAATGTGGCAACAAAACGTTTATGAGGGGAAGCATATGCTGAGATAAGGAAAGGAGAAGCGACACGCAAACAAGAGAAAAGAAGAGAAAAGCAGAGACACATAATAAAACGGTTGAAAACATACGGACAAATTGATGTACGCGGCAGAACACCCGCGGCAGATGTGCACCGAAAAAGCATTGAGAATTGGAAGAAGTTGTCCGTTCCCTTTTTGGAAGTGGTTTTTTGTATGTAAGTAGACACTTGGATGTGGCTTTTTTTTATTTATCCTTCAGAGTACAAAGTACACAGTGGTAGTAGTAATCCAAAAAATGCACGACCGAAAACACCGAACGGAAGGGGTATACTCACTCCCATCACGATAACGACACGAAAGCAAACCAACTTTAAAACAGATAGTGAACGGATAGACTTCGAGTAGTGAAATTAAGCGCGTGGAAATTAATTCGCACCAAGCCTGGCTCTCAAGCAGCCATGCTGTTGTTTGGTGCATCCGTTTTCGACGGGATCGCATCCGGATTGGAGAGTGGATCCAGTTCGGCAAACAGCTGATACCATCCGCTGAGATCTTTGCCGGTCGTCTTGCTGCTGGTGCCACTAATCGCTTTACCCTGTTTCGCTGTAGCGGCACCAGCATCGGAACTATTTCCTGCCGTGGTGCTGTGACCTTGCTTCGAGAACGATTGCAACAAGCTGCTAAAGATATCCGTTGCCTTTTCGGACGATTTGCTGCTGGCACTGTTCGCTGTCGGCTGCTCATCGCTAGCCTGCAGTGCCTGCAGTGGATCGCCGTGGTCCGGCGGCAGACTGGCGGAAAAGTCGAACGCACCATCGTCGGTAAGTATGCAGTTCGTTAGCAGCGCTGAAGGCAAAAACGGTGCCGGTGCCGACATAAAGTCAGAAAACTCATCATCCAAGCTTAGCCCGAGCAGATCCTCCCCGGCAGCGTCCTGCGCTGGTTTTGTGGCAGCAGACGCGATTGTCGCCCCGCTCGGACTAAGCTCGGGGACGCCCGACAGAAGGGCGTCGATTTCTAGTGCGACGTCTTGCAGGACGTTTTCTTTGCCGGTCGGTGGCTCCGTAATGCCCTTCAAGCTCCCCACATCGTCCTTATAGTCGTCCTTAAAAGAGTTCAAACCAGCGATCAAATTATGGTGAGGGTAGTGAAGCGTGATCAACTTTTGAAATTACCTTGAAGAACAGCATCTGATCGTCGTCGGCGGGTTTGTTGTCGTCGGAACGGCACTCGACCGGCTCCCCTGGGGCGCCCTCTTTCTCTTCCTCGTTCGGGTTGGCCTGCGTCAATTCCTTCAGTATGGAGAAGCTATAATGTGGGTCTTTCGCCAAACTCTTCAGCGTGTTCTTGTACGTTTCGTCCGTCTTCTTGGCGAACTGCAGGATGGCATTCTGGTATCCGACGAGGGCGTGCGAGAACATATTGCACCGGGCGGCGGCCAACAGGTCAATCTTCAAAGAGACGGGAGAGTGGATTTGTTAAATTATCACCTAATAATGCACTCCGCACCACACCTGATGCTACCTTCTCCAAACAGTCCAGCGTGTACTTGTCGAACTTGGTCTTGGCTGACTTCACGTGGCGCTGCGCTTTACGGAACTTTTCCAACCCCCGGCCGGTGTCGGGATCGAGCTGAGCGCTGACCGACTTCATCCAGCTGAGCGCCGCCCGATACTCGGTACGCTCCCGCTCCATCTGCTGTATCGTGTGGTGCGTGTCCGCAATCGCACGCCCCTTGAACGTGTGCACGTCGTGGTGGAGGCGCAACAGCGGCACTCGTATCGCGATCCGCTGCTGGCCACAGTACGAGATCGCCTTCCCGGTGGTGGACATCATCTTGCCGGTGGTGGGGCTTTCCTTGCTTACCTCGCGCAAAAACTTGCCGAGCGAGTTTTCTTCCTGCGCCAGTATGCACACCCGCTCCTGGTACTGGTCGATAATGCGGTACAGCTTGCTGCAGCTGTCGGCCACCGACCGGAAGAGCTCTATCTTCGAATCCAGCTCCCCATCGGAGGCGACAATGTTTTCATCCTCTTTGGTGCCTGGCAGGATCGATTGGGGGGAGGAAAAAGAGTCAGACGAAAACGCCTATTAATAACGCCAAACAGGGCAACGCAGCGATGAGTCACGTTTAAAATTGAACTACTTTCGCCACCGCACCTAACTTCCTTTGTACAGCCTTTTTTGTCACCCAAAATTGGTGCTGAAACTCGGACTTTAACATTGTAACGTGTGCTATGCCTGGGTGTCCGGGGTCCCGCTTTTGCCAGCTCGATATCCACTCGGTTCGCCTCCGTTTGCGTGCCTCGCGTGAAAGCTGTTTGGAACCGTTTGTTTAAGGATGACAGTATGGTTTTATTTTCATTTTTCCTTTCCCTCGGAAATATCGATTTTTCACAGCGCCACAATGCAATAGCGCTGACAGGTTGAAAGCTGAAGGCTCCCTTCCCTGCTCTGTGCAAGCGACGTCGTTGTTTGATAAGGAGAAAGTATTGCGTATGCGCAAATGCAGTGTACGTTTTGAATGGGATTTGAATTTGGCACGTTGTTGTGGAAGCACGTGGCGTTGACAGTTTCAATTACTAAGATAGGATTTAGAGTGAAATGTATACGTTCTATTTAAAATTAGGCATGTTGGTCATTCCATGCGTCATCGTCAGGAATAGTCTGAATAATGAGTATTTTGTGGTATAAAATCGATGAGCTACTGCCAAATGTATCGTTCCGAAAAGAAAATTATAAACTACTTCGTGTTTTTTAGCTTTTATGACTGAGTCACCAAAGGTAGCTTGTAGATGCTGTGATAAGCTCTATTATTAATGAAAAGATGTCCAGTTACCATTTTAGGTTTTGCTGGGGTTCTAAATGATTGACGAAATGGGAATGTAATGATGTCTGAGTGGAATCTAATAATATTTAACATAATAGAATTGGCTCTGGAATCGAAATCGGCTTCGTAATCGGAATTGGCTCCGAAATCAGAATCGGCTCCGAAATCGGAGTCCGCTCCCAAATCCGAGTCGTTTTCGTCATCTTCATGAGAATAGGCTTTGGGTCCTATACTGCTACAATTGTATTGAAAGCCACAAAGAATCCAAATTTAGTTGTAAACGCGATCCATTCTCATGGAGATTCTGGGACTGATTTCGCTTCTGAAACTTTTGATTCTAATTCCAGAACTGATTCTGAATACGATTGCGGAACTGATTGGGATCCCTGGGTCGATTCCGATTCCGATCGGCCCAGACAGAGGATAGAAGGAGCCGCAGCAAGGACTGTGTAGGAACGAGGTCAAATATTAGCCAAAATCGGTTTGGCCATCTTGGATGCCATTTGACAGCGAAGAGTTCTTGAAAAATCATCATACCCTCAAACATTTGTTATTACTAGAGGCATGCATACTTTTCCTGTAAAATGTGTGAACTGATTAATAATTTTCTTGCGATTATCAGCCCGATTCAAATTGTCTAATCGTTCTACATTACTTGACCACTTTCCTATACAGTCCTTGAAGCCGCAGTAGACGCGTATAGGTCGCCATTAAGGCCGGAATAACGGATAGTCAGAAGAATGTGCGAAATCATGAAGCTGGATACTATTTCTAGTACAAAAACCCGCCATCTTCAGGTTGGAAGAGCAACACATAACGGTAATCAGTTAGCGCCTGCTGTCTGACGCTTATGTGACGCCTTGAACCGTGCCGGCCCGGTCCATACAAATCCGCCTGCTGGGTTCGCACCCGTCCGGACTGACAGCTGCAAAAACGCTTCACCCGACGTGCACGGGCTCAGTTGTGTGTTTGCGGGGAGCAAAAGATGCAGTTCGTTCGCTCGCTGCTTCCTTCGTAAATGTACATTTTAAAAGCTATCTTTCGCTTTCCTGTTTTCAAGCGCTCTAAATCGGTTCCCTTTCCCTGCCCGATCGGTTGAGGGGGCGAATAATTGCCCCATTCTAAAAGTGTGTGTGTGTGTTCCTTGGTTTCCTTTTTTTCAGCATTCTACTCCAAAGGTACGGGTGCATGGCCACCGCTGGGTAGGGTTTATCAGCAGAATCGCGTTTGAAGAGAAGAGCGTTGTGCGAGAGGGATAGCGTTGGGTGTGCGGGGAAGTGCAAACAGGACGCACTGGCCGGACGGTCGCAGGACTTGCTGGTGATGCGTTCTGTTTGTGCGATAAGAGTTTTGATGGTGTGTGGTGGCGTTGTGTAGCGTTGTTCCGCGATCGTGTCGTTGAGAAGCGAACAAACGAGCTCTCCTCGATTGCCGTGGCGGATTCCGTGCTGGTGGTGTGCGATCGGACGGCAAAACTGCTGCCGCACTCTTCCGTCTTCCTTCGCCCGCGGGTGAAGATGGGTGGTGGCGGTGTTAGCAGCGCAGCGTGAAGTGTTTTTCACAGCGCCTATGTGTGTGTGCATCACTATTTTATGTGTGAGTGTGTGTGTGTGTGTGTGTGTGAGTGTGGAAAATTCATCTCAAACTCGTTTCCAGATCGTCCACTGCGAAAGACCAACAGACCAATTTTCCTGTGCCAAGTGAAACTTAAACCGAAAGGCTGAACAGTTTTCCTCGGGGTGACCTTCCCCGCGCATTTTCCAATCTGTACTCACCACCACTGGAAGTGGAAAGTGGGGTTGAGGAAAAAAAACGGGCAAGCCAAAATAGATTCCACCAGTGCACCGCAAATGATGCAAAACGGAAGAGAGAAAGAGAGAGAGAGAGAGAGAGAGAGAGAGAGAGAGAGAGAGAGAGAGAGAGAGAGAGAGAGCAGGAGAGCGACCGAGCGAGAGAGGGCGAGAGTGATTAAATGTCCTTCGAAAAACTTTTGCAACAGTAAACAAACAGGGGGGGTGGGGAGGGGAATGTGGGCAACAAACACAACGCAACTGGACGACGACGGGTTTTTGAGATGGATAGGCGGAGAAAACGGAATTAATCTTTTGCTCGTCTTTCTGTTTGAATAGAGTCCTTCAAGTGTGTGCGTATGTGTGTGTGAAATGAAATGTGCGGCAAATCACTTCCGGCGACCGGAAAACAGCTAAAGCCAAAAGTGTGGTGTTAATGAGAAATCGTTTCCCCCTCCTAAAAAACGCCTGCTGCCGTGGGGTGGAATAAGAAGTTTCCCATTCTCGCATCCCACCACCACCCCCAAAACACCCCCGCTAACTGCGAGAGGGTGTGTGTGTGTGTGTGTAGTGGGGGAGAAAGTGTGCATCGAAGCGCAAATAATTCACGCCAGACGAGATTGGAATGCAAGGACATACACACACACAGCCGCAGACACAGCAACGCAACAACTACCGCGAGCAGCGGCCTCACACTTTCCAGCAACACGGCAGAGTAGCGCAGCAGTAGGCGGCGGCGGTGGTGGTGGCAGCAGCAGCAGCAACGGCTTGACATCTCTCGACTTTTTTTTTTAAACAAAAGCGCATCCCGTGAAGGAAACGTGGGGCCGTAAGGGAGGAAGCAACACGATAGCAACAGCCCCCCCTCCCGCTCGATGATGATTGCAATGGAATGAATAAAAAGAAACAACAAAGTGAGTATAGAAAAGTATTACAAATCCACCCCAAAATCACATCCCAAACTCCTACACAAACCCACACACGCACATACATACATACATACACCCACTCGCACACACGAACAGAAGGTAAGCGGTTTTGTGAAGGCACAAATGAATGGAACGTGAAAAACGGTTGGCGCAACGGCGGAGGAAACAGCAGCAGTAGCGGAGGTGTACAGGGCGGTTGCCAAGGAGAGGAGGGAAAACCGATTTGCTCTCCGGCTTAAGCGAAGGTTCCTTTAGCAGTCTCCTCCTTCGTCCACCCCATGCCGCATCCGTCCAAAAAGGAGAAGGCAGTAGGGGCGCACCGATCGGTTGGCCGCGCGGCGGAGGATAGCAAAACCACGCGGGGTATGTAAGCAAAAATCAGCGTCCTTGTGTGTGTGTGCGAGCGACCCATTCAGATGACCGACAAGAGATATGATGCCACGAGCGAGCAATATGACGTGGGACCGTAGAAGAAGTAAAGCAAACAGAAAAGGAATGGCGCGCAAGGAAATGGCAGAGGGATTATTACAAAAAAATGGTAACAACAACTACAAAAACTGCCGCTACTTAAATGGTGGTTTACTGTGGCGAACGCGCCCGCGGGGATGCAGGGCAAAAGTAAAGTGGGCCGACGGAAACAGAGGAGCGGGGTGGGAAAAAAGGACCAGTCGCCGCCCGACACACAGTGGAAGGCTGGCGCGCGTGAGAAGCCAGTTGTGAGCCAGCGAGCGTACAATCGGCCAACTCGCGAGCAATTGTGTTTTCTCACCGGGAGGAGAGATCCTTCCGACGCCCCCAGTGGGAAGAGAAGAAAATGGCTCCTCGTCGTGGCATCGCTTGTGTGTGTGTGTGTATGTTGTGTTGTGAAGTTAACGACGGAGCAGGCGATGGGGACACAACTCTCGCCACGGGCAAGGACGACACAGAGGCAACAAAAAGGCAGCACTTTTTTGCTTCCTTTGTGCACGCACGCGTGTGTGTGTGTGGAGGCGTCTCCATCTTTGGTACGGGCGCGTGTTTTCTCTGTTGCTATATTGGCCCTTATCCACCCCTTGCGGTAGGGAGGGAGGGCGAAGGGTAAACCCGACCACTGACAAGTTAGAAACCGCAACCTGCTGCCCCGCATGTCATGTGCCTGCTGTGCTCTCCCGGGTCGCCTTTCTCACACACTCTCTCTCTCTCTCTCTCTTTCCGTTCGGTGAACTTTTGACAGGATATCGTGCCTCGTGTGCCCCTAGCCGGAAGTGTGTGTGTGTGTGGGTGGAAGAAAACGGGAAAGCAAGTTCGGTGGCAGGGAATGAAATTTAAACCTCCCCGACCTTAGTTGACGGCGGGGGGTTCGTGTCCGTCCGAACCCATTTCAGTGGCAATTTAACCTTTGTCCACCTTGTCAGATTCAGAAGCGCCTCCCTTCCGAACGTTTGACGCACAGCTGGCGACTTTCCCGATGATGTGTGGTGACTCCAAGTCTAGCCACCCTCCACTACCGGCAGCAACAACAGCAGCATTAGCATGCTCTGGGCCATGCGTGTGTGTGTATGTGCGCGCTTTTTTGCATTGTTAGGAGAGCATAAAACCCATGGAAACGCCGATTGTGCGGGGAAGGGCACAAAACAGGGCCGATGGTTGCTAGGGTTATATGAGGGAAGTTTGTTGCGAGTTGTTTGCTGATGCTGCTGCTGCTGCTCGCCCGCTCGCAAACACTCCTCGTATGCGCCTTCGCGTACATTACGCCTTCCGCGCACGCAATAGTAACGAGAATTGGAATGGGCAAACAAAAAAAACGTACGCCAACGCGATGCGAGGGGGAGACGAGAGCGATGAGACATTCTGCCGGCGACCGTGTCATCGCCGAAGTCATCAGCACTGGCGGAATGATTGATTACGGGACCGGCGACTGGCGTACTGGCAAATCGCAAATCGCTGTTTGCTTTTAATGGCAAAACAAGCCGGCACGGCACAGCCCGTTGTGGTCCCAAGAAGCAGAAGATCTTGGAGCGTCGATTGGAGGAGCGCGATGCTGGGTCGCGTCGATGGGAAGCTCTGATAACGATGGAACAGCCGAGCGCGCGCGCCAGCGTACTTGGGCGCTTGATGGCGTTGTTTTACACTGTATCAGTAAGAGGGATGCTGTTGCGTAAAGCCATCGGATTGCGCCTATGCAGCGGCATACATTTAACGGCATACATATTCTTATTTTTTGCCTTTTTAATTGGGTTCAGCTTAACTGTGCGTTTAAACTGGTATTTCGTGATGATTTTCTGGTATTTGTAAGGTATTTAAACCACGTTCGGCTTTGCTTCTCTCAATCTAGGGCGCAAATACAGAGTGCAGGGAAACCCAGTTTGTGATTATTTCAATTCCATGATGATGATTCAATTCCGTTTTTTGGTTGTAAGTGGTTGATTTTTAGAGCGCGGAACTGCAGCATGGATCGTTTTGTAAAATAAATAAACAAGGCATAATGAAATGACGGGATGTCTTCAATTACAATCGGATGGTTTTTTTTTATAATTATTGTTACAATCGAAGTAGATCGGAGTTGGAGTCATTCTGAGTCGTCCACAGTCGATCGGTGTCGACCGGAATCGCAGTCGGTCGAAGTCAACAGGAACCGTCCGGTGCAATGTACTTGTGATCAGGTATTTCATTTTGTTGTGCTTTTTGTCTTTCACTTTGCGCGTGCACCTTCGCATACAGGCCTTTGTTTCGAAGGCCGGCTCCGGTTGACTTCGGATGTCTCCGATTCCGGACGACTCTGGTCGACTCTGGGCGACTCTGGATGGCTCCGACGACTCCGAACAACTCCGGACGACTCCGGACGACTCCGAACAACTCCGGACGACTCCGGACGACTCCGAACAACTCCGGACGACTCCGGACGACTCCGACTCCGAAAGACTACGGACGACTCCGGACGACTCCGGACGACTTCGGGCGATTCTGGACGACTCGGGATGACTCTGACGACTACGAACGACTCCGGATGACTCCGACTCCCTACGACTCAGGCCGACTTCCAACAATTCCGGACGACTCAGGACGACTCCGGACGCCTCTGGACAACTACGGGCGTTTCCTGACGATTAAGAACGACTCCGGATAACACTGGGCGAACCTACCTTCCGGAGACGATTCCGGCACATTATCGAAGTCGGATCGGAGCCGACTCCGGATTTTTGCAACTTTACCCATCATTACTTTATAGTAATTGAGCCAGAAATTACTAAATAGAAACATAGAATAATTACTAAATGTAGTTTTCATCTATTCATTTCAATTATTTGTACGAGATCAGAAACAGTTTCAGGGGGTCAACATCAGTTTTTTTTATTAACTTACCACCATGTACTGCTATCCTTGACTTGTTAGTATGACCCACAACAAAATAATCAGTTCAGCGTATGGAAGGGTTGGGGGGGGGGGGGGGGGGTTGTCTGTCCAGATGGCAAACGATGATCTACGGCTCGCGGGCGTAATGAGTTTCCCTACGGCATTTAATAATGTTAAGCAATGCCACATGTTTTTCATTAATTTCTAAATTATTTCCTCTATTATTTCTCAACAACACACACATTTCCCAATACATAACAAGTCTGTAGGATATTAACATTAGTATTTTAACAATAGTTAACTTTGTATTTGAAAACCAATTGAAACCTTCTTCCACTTCGAATTTATGGATGTAACCATGTACGCATTTCTTATTTTTCTCTATAAATTTGAATCAATTAACTAATCTTGTTCCAATTCAGGCACAAGAAAGCCGTTAAAACGTACAAACACGTTGTTTACGGTTTTGATTTATTTCCCCTGTTCGACATTTAACATTAACCATGTCTTTCGGCGTAAGTTATTGTGAACTAGTGCGACCGCTCCCAATGCAACAGGGTCCCCTCTTATCAGTGTGTATGTTTTTGTTGCGGTTCATCCGCAGCAAGCATCGGCCGAAAACACGTGTTCGGATTTAAAAACATTTCCCTTTGTCCCATGCACACATGCTCTCTGCTGTGCTCTGGGCTGGAATCTGTCGCACGCCGGCCGGCCACCAAATGCCTAGGATGCTCCAGCATGCTTCAGCAATTATGTCATTAGCTATTTTTAAGCCCCGCGAGCTTCGAGCTTGTCTTGCAGCCGCCGTCAATCGTTGATGAGACGGAACGCGATCGTACGATTGTTCAAGCGATGGCCGGCACCGGTTTCGCATCGCACCAGGAAGAAATGGTTTTGCCGAGATTATTTACGACGCAGAGGGTTATCGAAAAGAAGCAGGACAGGGCAGAACCGTAAAATAGTCGTAAATTTTCGCCTCAATCGCATCAAATCGAATGCGCGCGCGACCTGACGGGAGCGGTTTGGGATTTTCAATATTTTGATTGCCGGGCCAGCTGGTGCCAGTGGTTGCGTATAAATAAAAACAAGAGCATAAATATGTGTGGATAGCGTTTCAGTATGGGTGTAGAGGGTGATGACACTGCCGCTGCAGCACTGGATGATAGTTGAAAGGCAGCTTCAGTTCGAGTTCAGAATCAAGTGAGAGTGCATGTGGCAACACACACACAGTCGGTAGGCAGTTTCTCTTTCATTTAGTTCAATGTGTTATGCTCCGAAAAGAAGGGTGCATGTTTTCCACTTCACTACAGACGTGCACACACAAACACTCACACACACACACACTTTCATACAAATTAACACAAATAAACACAGACGCAAGCCGCCCGGGGCACATACGGAGCGCGCGCGTCAGTCGAAAAGGCAATCGCAAACTAAAACTTCATTTCCTCGTTTACAGATTCAAAAATGCATTATTTGATTAAGCACATCCGGCACATCCGGCAGTCGTCCGGGACCGGTGTAGAGTAAAGTGGGTGGTGCAAACGCGGTGGTGGAAGAGAAGAAGCCTTCGCTCCTCCTTCTGGGGCGGATTTTTGCGGGGCAAGAGGCCAGTCAGGGGAGGGTGGGGGTGGTAACGGGTAGGGACGATGGTAACGATGACCTCGGAAGTTGATAAAGACAAGGCAGCAGTGGCAGTAGTGATAAGTGCACCGAAAAAGATGAACGCTAACGGCAACGAAAAGGACAAGGATCGGGACAGGGAAACGATTACGTCCAGCAACAGTAGCAACAACTGCAACCGGGGATCGGCTGGAACCGATGGAGGAGAGGGCACAGTTACCCAGGGTGGGGTAGGGAATGCGGTAGTGCCACCAGCCGGGAGTGGCGGTAGTAACATTAGTAGTAGTAGTAGTAGTAGTACAACAGTGGCTACAACTTCAACGGCAACAATCACAACAACAACGACGGCAACGATCTCCTCCAGTGCCGCCGCCGGTACGAGCGCCGGATCGTCCGGTAACAAGCCGGGCCAGGGTGGTCAACCCTCCCATGCACAGGCCACCCAGGCGGCACTGAACCAGGATGCACCGAACATTTTAGTTTATAAGAAGGTAAGCAAACCGACCCAGCCGCTCCTGTTTCAATATGCTAACTACTCGTTTCACGTTTCGCTTCGCAGATGGAAGCGATCGTCGAGCGGATGCAGGGTGAGGAGGGCGGCGTCTCGGTGCGCACCATCAAAGCCTTCATGAGCAAAGTACCGTCCGTATTCACTGGTGCCGATCTGATAGCGTGGATCATGAAGAATCTCAGCATAGACGACGTGAACGAGGCGCTGCATCTGGCCCACCTGCTCGCCTCCCACGGGTATCTGTTCCCGATCGACGACCACCAGCTGACGGTGAAGAACGACGGCACGTTCTACCGCTTCCAGACGCCCTACTTCTGGCCCTCCAACTGCTGGGAGCCGGAAAACACCGACTACGCCGTGTACCTGTGCAAGCGAACGATGCAGAACAAGACGCGCCTCGAGCTGGCCGACTACGAGGCGGAAAATTTGGCCAAGCTGCAGAAGATGTTTTCCCGCAAGTGGGAGTTTATCTTCATGCAGGCGGAAGCGCAAAGCAAGGTGGACAAGAAGCGGGACAAGCTCGAGCGCAAGGTGCTCGACTCGCAGGAGCGTGCGTTCTGGGACGTGCACCGGCCAATGCCGGGCTGCGTCAATACGACCGAGGTGGACATCAAGAAGGCGTATCGGCGCGGCGCTTCCAGCCTGGGCTCGGGATCGTCCGGTACGGCCGGCAATAGCAACCCGGTCGAGCAGCTGACGCGCCAGATAAAGCTGCTGAAGCTAAAGCTCGAGCGACGCACGATCAAAATCTCCAAAGTGGCCGAATCGTAAGTTGGTGTCGCATGGAGAGAGAGGGATCGAGCTATCGAGTGCATTTTGGGAATGTTTTCGTTTGCAAAACCATTTTGACTTTCTTTTTGTTTTCTTCTTCTGTTTTTAGTTTTATTTTTTTTTAGGATCAATGTTTATGTTTCTGTTTCCAAATTTTCCTTGCCTTGTTCATTTTTTTAAATATTTTTTTTGCTTATTTGTAGTATTTATTTTTTGTTGTAAAATATGCATTGACATTGTTTGTTTCTGTTTTCGTTTCGTTCCAGCTACACTTCTTACTTTGAGCAATACAATGAGTACGATAGCTTTCTGAACCCGCCAGATCAGCCGAACCCTTGGATCACGGACAATACCGAGATGTGGGACGCCGATCGAACTGCGTAAGTGTCAAGCCAGCAAAGCCATTCAGTACTAATCCGATGGTAATAAGCTAAAAACATTTGTTATGTTTTGGTTTTTCCCCCTTTGCAGCAAAGACGTATCGCTAAAGCGCGTCAAGCGGTGGGGCTTTAGCTTGCGCGAACTTCTGAACGATCCCGTCGGTCGGGAACAGTTTTCGAAGTTTCTGGACAAGGAATTTAGTGGGGAAAACCTCAAGTAAGCTCGCCTGTGTTGTAATAATCGTCCTCTAAACTAAAATCGTGCCCGGCTTGTTCCTCCTACATCCACAGGTTCTGGGAGTCGGTACAGAGCATGAAGGCACAACCACAGTCGAAGGTGAAAGAGGCGGCCCATGCAATATATCTGGAGTTTCTCGCCCCGGACGCGCCGTGCCCGGTGAACGTGGACTCGAAATCGATGGAGCTGGCCCGGGAGGCGGTAAGCAGTGCGGCACCGCCGAACCGCTGGTGCTTCGATGTGGCCGCCGCCCACGTGTACCATCTGATGAAGAGTGACTCCTACTCACGCTACCTGCGCTCCGACATGTACAAGGAGTATCTGAACGGGTCGAAGAAGAAGATCAAATCCATACCGAACCTGTTCGGCGTGAAGCGCTAAGGCACGGGCGCACCACAGTCATGTTTTTACGACGATAAAACGAGCGAAGTGCAAAAGACGCGCGTGCAAGAAATATCGTACTCCTCTCGAATGAAAATCGCGGGTAGCATAGAGCGTGGTGTAGTAGTGGTAAAGCAAAATGATATATGTAGACGAGGAGGGAGCTTGTTACAGTTTCGTTCTGATCGTGTGTGCGCGTGTGTTCATAGAACGATTGTTTTATTAGCGTCATTGATCGCCATAACTGAAGTAGTGGGTAAGCGGAAGTACATACACACACACAGGCGCGAAGCGAAGGAATCGTTATGCTAAGATTTAAAAAGCGGAACACGTGTTAAGGCCGTGTTTCGCGATGCCATTTACTGTAACGTATTTGCCAGATAGCGGGGCAGGCCGCGCGATACCATATAATAGCGAAACGCAAACACGCAAAAAAAAACTAGAACAACACAAAAACCAACCAAATACAACCAAACAAAGGAATTGTTGATGAAACTTCATCGAACGGGTGGGGATAGCGTTTATTTCGTACGCAGCGCGCGAATAATCGATGCGCATTGTGCAGTGCGATGTATCTCATTTAGTGTAAAAGTAAAAGAAACATACAAAAGAAACTAGTGAAATACTTATAATAGTGTAAGAGTAGTGCAAACAACATAGGGAAAGAAACGGAGCGCCCATGACGACTGTGGGGGGTGGGGCAGAATGCGTTGTTGAAGATACAGAGAGCTCGCCATGCGCGGTTCGAAAATGTGTGGAGCGAACGGGTAGCAATGCCATTAGAATTATACAACAGATACAATGCATATTAGGTAAATGAAAACGCAGCAACAAGACAAGAGCAAATATTATTATATTGAAATAAATATATCATATATACAAACACTCATACATACGAAGTGTCGCCCTCGCCCTTCCTGATCCAGAACACACTAACAAAACCCAGCCCACCCTATTCCCATTCGTGAAGACAAAAAGAAAAAAAACCAAGAAATATGCGAATTTGAAACAAGCAAATACAACCAAACGCACATACATCAGATGGCATTATACATATACAAGAAATACGGTTACAGAGACACAGAACACACAGACAGCCTGCAAACTGTAAACATTCCTGAAGGTGAAGGAAAACAGTCCGAGGGGACGTGCGTTTACAGCGTGGAAACATAAGTGAGACAACATAATAATAGAGCTGTAGCAGATAGTATTGATTGATAAACAATAATACCGAAACGGGGAGGATAGACAAGAAGTGTTATAATACTATTACAACAGCAACAACAACAAAAATCCGTTAGAACACAAAGAACAAGACAAGTTCGTTATTATGATGGAATAAATGAGAATCGAGAAACTAAATTTGATATGTGTTTGTTTTTTTTTTTTAATTTCCTCTGAAGTGATATGGGATTGATCATTCCTTAGTCTACGTAAACTTTATTCTTCAATACAGCCGTTTTAATATTTATTCAGGCCTTTTTGAATTAATAAGACTTGTCCCCTGGGTTTGTGTCTCTGCTGAACCAATGTGAGAAACGCTTAAAATTTGCTCCATGTACCATATGTCACTGTTCCTTGGGCATCGCTCTCTAGTCACCTTGGGCTGACGGTGTGACAGCAGCGCGTTGACAGGCGAAAAGAAAAACATCTTCAACCCACTTGGCTGGATTCACGCAGTTTTGGTGTAACTTTTGCAATCAAAACACAAAATGTGGTTCGAAATCCTGCCCTCGTTCGGAATCATTACGGCCGTCCTGTCCGTGCCCGGGTTTGCGCTGTACGGACTGCACAAGCTGACGCTGGACAATGTAAGTAAAGCCCTGCGCCGTCTCTCGTCGTTGTTGCTTTGGTTTGTTGTTGGGGCTTTTACATAACCAGGTCCCGGTTTTTGGGATGCTTGCAGAAGATGCGTTGGAAGTGGTAGCATTAAAATGTTTTTTCCAATCTAATTGTTCGTAGGCATACCGGCGCAATACGGATGAAAGATGGGACCGCATTATGTACACCCGGGACATGCGACTGACCGGCAACCCGTACCAGTGCAACGTGAGTGCTTCAGAGTTGAGAGTTTTCCTTCTAGAGGAATGATTGCTTAAATGTTTGTTTTGTTGTTCTTTTAGGGCCTTGAATCTATTCCGGATAAATAGAGTGTGCCACGGGATAGTGCAAAGGAAGAGAGGTGCAAATGTAACGTGTTACTGGGTGTAGAATAAATTGTTCGAGAAACCGTGCGCAGTTGAACCCGCTGTACGAACGTTGTGTCCTTATTGCTATTGCAAAGAAAAAAAGAAAAGGCTCTACGACGTGGGGGATCGCTGCGGCAGACGGTTGTAGCGACAGTTATCGATGGTTTAATTTTATTCATTACGAATGTTCGGTACATTCACCAAAAGCTTAGAAAAATGCATCAAAACTAGTCGATGCCAAGTATTTGCTAGAATCATAGCTTGCTACTTCGATCGTATCTCAACCATCTCCCATGCAGTGGACAGCCCTCAACAAACACCCCCTGAATTATCACAATCCTACATCCACAAGGCTTACTTAGATATTCCAGCAGAAAAGCTCATAGTAGATTCTTCGGACACACTTTTCCTTCAGTTCCCAACCAACATGAAGAAAACA
This sequence comes from Anopheles merus, assembly GCF_017562075.2. NCBI lineage: Eukaryota > Metazoa > Arthropoda > Insecta > Diptera > Culicidae > Anopheles > Anopheles merus. The sequence goes on along the minus strand of NC_054083.1, from coordinate 33,196,442 downwards.
CACTCACGAACCCCAGCTCTATCGGCCAGGTTTGATTTTTCTTACATAAAAAGCGTTCTACAATTTTATTTTTCTTTAGTTTCTGGTTTTCAATTGATTCGTGTCTATTGTCATTGCACATATTTCAGTTAGTTTTTCATTTTACGGTGATGGCGTTTGTTTTGGTTTGTTTTAACTTTAAATACATCTTATTTGTGTGTTACTCGCATTTTCTGGTTGGGATTTAAAGTTTTCCTTTTTTACGTTGTATACAGCGATCTCTGGAGTGTGTGTGTGTGTGTGTGGGTGTGTGTGGGTGGGTGAGAGTGTGCGGCACTGTCCAGCACGCTCATTTGGAAGTGGAGGAGGGGAGAGTGGTTAAGGACTAATTTAGAGGGTTTGCCTCCTTCATATCGTGAATTCATTTTGGCAACACACACACACATGTACATTTAGCTTTTATCCTCAATGTTTTACATGAAGGAGTGTGTGTGTGTGTGTCTATATATGTGTATATATTGTGTATGCATGTATATAATCGTTCTATTTAGTTACATTACGGTGGCGTAAAACCAACACACTCTTGCACAGCGGCCTACTCTGTCGGTCCAATGTGACCGAGCCTACTAACGCAACTGCTACACACCCTTTGGTTGGAGGATAAATTTCCGTCCCTGTTTTGCTTACATTAGCGTCAATCATGCCTTCCTGCTCCCCATTTTCCACCCATCATTAGCATCATCAACGCAACGTGACGGGATTTTAAATTGGTTGCTCTACGTGTGTGTTTGTGTGTGTGTGTGTATTTTTGTCTTTTAATGATTGTAGCTACACACCTCTGGAACAGTGAATGTCTTCTCTTTTGGCTTTTTGTTTTACTTTAAATAGATAAACGGCAATGAGTTCGTAATTGATTATTGTCCTTTTCACTCGTCTAGTTTAAAGTTGAAAACCTTTCGTGGTTCGTACATAAGATGCCTTGCACTAGGTAGGGAAGTGATACACACACCGACACACGCACATACACACATACACACATACATCCACGGCTGGTCGGCGCAAACCCTTTCTCTTTCCTGCTGGCCGCGCTGCTTAGGAACGGCGACTGCGTACATCGATTATTGTCTATACCTGCTGAGCTCTAACATTCATACTGAGCTTGCTCTAAAAAACGAGTAGCTTCGATGGCGGTGGTGATAATTGTTGCTTTTTAAAAAATAGTATGTATCCTCCTGTATTTTTCTTCCTATCCTTCCACCTCCTTGTGCCGGGTCCAGCCGGGGAATTGTGGGGCGCTCACACGGGGCAGAGGGAACGTTCCCACTTTTCTAAAATTGACACGGGTACTTTAAGAGCAATGGGTCGAACAACCACTTACACACCATACAAAATACAAGAGAAACATAATTGTTCCGTGCTTGAAGCCTTTCCTACATTTTTCTGTATGTGTTTTGTTTTTCTTCTGTCATCTAAACGGAGTTAGGTAGCGAAGTTTTTTTTACAATAAAAAACCAAACGATCTATTAGCTTATTATGCTTCATTTTTCAGAGCAAACACCCTACACTAATCGAGCTGCTGTTGATATACTATGGGATTTAACATAGAACAAAATATAGTACGGAAATGATGCATGCATAATGTTACCATTATTTCCATTTCACTTTACTCCTCGGATGGGTGGTTGAAAATGTCTGCCAACTACTCTCGATTTCTGTCTCGCTACACGAACTCTGGCGGCTGTGGGAACAATTTTGAACACTGAATTTGCTTTGTTTGTAGCCGAAGGGTAGTTTTTGTTGCACACTTTTAAACCTGTGCTGTGGTGAATACATTGGAATGCATTACAGACAATTAAATACTGCATTTCCGGAGTTCCGGAGTTCCAATGTGAACAGCATTGTGCACCGTTTGCAAGATGTTTTTCAACCCAGCTGTCACTTTCTTTGTCACAATTTCTTTGCAAAAGTGTTTCAGTTCTTCCACATGATTTTCAACACGCCATGATTTGGATTCTTTTTGCTAGGCGTTTTGTTTGGCCTGTTAAGCATGAGCTGATTATTTGTGTCGCAAATTAAATATGTGACAGTTGTTGAAAAACATCTCACAAACAGTGAATAATGCTGTTCACATTGAAAACTGTCTGGCAAACCCTGCAATAGAGGTACAAACACACGCGCAGCTCTCACAGCTACAGCAATCTTTACAAGACACAAGGATGCTTAGCTGACCTTGCTTATGTCCCCTTTTTAATACGAAAAGTTCGTTTTCGCTACAAATTCGTACGCTACTGTACCTTGCGCATCGACGCACTCTGATGCGGACAATTACTTAATCGCGCATTTATACTGCAACGTAATACGAAAAAGATGCGGCTCACACATACAGTATTGTATTGCGGTTATTGTTTTTGCTATTCGTGGCGACTGTACGGTTAGTTTCTACTAGGCAAGCGAGTACTAGAAAACTGTTAAAATTTTAAACTGCAATACAGTCGTTTCCGTGCGTATGGAGGCGCCTAGTACATAGTGCTAGCTGTGTTGGTTTAGTGATGACATGGCCGCTGTTACTATTTGTTCTGTTAGAAAAAAAAAGCACAACAATGTGTACACTGAGCACATATGTTTAGCTGTTCACCGGGTGTGATCGTTTCACTGTGAGGCGAACATGGTTGCGAATTCATTACATGGTTCAAATGGGTGTATGCTGGCTTAACATAAAATTTTTGTGTGCGTTTTTGACGGCGTGTTTTATTATGAACAAATAATTAACTTACTACTGACTTTGTTTTAGCGTTCTGTATGTGTGCCTTTGTGCAGATAAGCCATACACGGGAAATTGTTTGCACTTGTCTGTTACAAACCTAGGCCTTATTTAACAGTTACACATATACACCCTCCTAGACGTAAAAGGTTTTTCAGGTTCCGATGCCGGACATCGCTAAAAATGTAAACCGAAACCTTGCTCGCTCAAAACACAACACAAAGAGTTTGGGCCTGTTTGCTCTGTAACGACTGCGTTCACCACAACTGATTACCCTGCTCTGAAATAGCTTCTTCTCCTATGGCTCTGTATGACAGATATAATATGCCTCTATAGGTGAATTCTTTTACTTTATATTTATGCGACATTTTGTCTCCAGTGCGTCATCTAATACTGTGGCCAATATAGGACAGTGCTATATGTATGTGTGTATAAATGTGCTGTATGCGCCACGGTTATATGAGGACAAAACCACCTGCTACTGCTGCTCTTTCTGCCGTTCCTTCTGCTGCTCCTGCTACACTATGAAACGTCTAGGAAAGGGTTTCTGCTTCTACGCCCGAGCGAAGCCCTGCAGTATATTTATATATGTATAGGTTCAATTGTTTAAATTTTACAATCTTGCCTTTTTTTTGTTTGTTTATTAAAAAGATATGCTTGTCTCTCTGTATATGAAGAAATACATAAAATCTATCATTTTCTTTTCTCTCTATTTGATTCGCAGGAATAATAGTTAGGGTGTGTGTGTGTATGTGTGTCGGGGGGTGTTTGCGTGTTTACAGGTTGTTTGTTTTACTAGTTGTTGCTAGAACATGGAAGTGGTAGTGATAGTTCCTACTATACATATACGTATATAAATAATCTTTTACTTTAATATTTCTATACGTGTTAGCAAAAATTGTTCTCCCTCTATGCACAATGCTCGTTTGGGATTTTTGTGTGAATTCGTTTGCTTGTTGGAGTTGAAAAAAAAACAAACTTTTTTGGCATTCAAAAACAAAAAACAACAAAAAGTTTTAGAATGCTTATCCTAGAAATAAACAGTTGCGGTTTAGCTTGATATGTACTAGAATGTTACAACAAAAACATTCCTGTTAAGCTTGTAAATAAGCAACTCCTACAGGGAGGTAAAGTAACTTAAGTGTAAAATCTCTTACTTCTACTATTGGTTACTGTTGGTTGGAGAGTTAAATTCCTCCACGCATTGTGACGTTACTATTGTATGTTGCTGTAGGTGCATTGTAATGGTGCTGTCTGCAGGCAGGCGATGTACACTTTCTTCACGCTCAGCCAGCCCGGGTTTACCGGGTGCTGGTGCTGTGGCTTTTGTTCGCTGACAAACTGCTCTATGACATAGTTGTTTTTATTAAAGCTGAAACCCACGCATATATGTTTTGTTTGTTTTCTTCTAATGTTTCTCCGCCCTCTCATTCCATAGTGTGTGTGTGTGTGTGTGTGTGTATTCGCTCAGTGGTTGGCTGTGTTGGGCTATATCTATTTTCTTTTAAATTGATTAAATTCATCCTCTCCATCCTCCTGCGCTACAGTACTTTTCTTGAAACAGTCGTTTAAGCAATAAATGCACACTCGTGTGTGGCGCCCTCTAGGTATGGTACTATGCACCAACAAGTACGATTACAACAGAAAAACCCCCCTCTACCAAACAGGCATGCAGCACTAACGAAGCACGAAGAACACATTAGCGTTGTATTTGTAGCAGGGTTTGTTGTTGTTTTGTTTAAAAAAATAGAAAATTTGATAAAAAAAACATAAATCCTTCTTAATTTTCTATCGTTGTTATTTGTATGGTGTACTATCTTGTGTGAGTGTAATGCGTTTCGGTTTATGATCGGTCCAAATATTTACCCTAACATCATAGTTTGATACCACTTAGATGCACACAAAGCTGTATTAAGAACGGTTGTTGCCTATTACTTAAATGTGTCTTAAACCGTGTTGAATTTAAATAAAACAATTTGTTTTTTTTTTTAAATTAGTAATTGTTTCCTAAGTGGCCACCGAAGTAGAAAGCAGTTGAAATTTGTACATTAATATCTCTTGCTGCACTCCTGTACTCATTCAACAAAACCAAACATTTCTGTCCAGTTAAATGACGTGGTAAAAAGTGTGTGTTTGTGTTGGTTTTAATAAACACATCACATCGACCAGTTCGCGGGTTTGGAGGTGGTAAAGTGGATAAATTGCTACTGCTACAAATTGAACCACATATGTATTATTCTTATAAAACAAAACAAAAAACCAACACACTATTCACTACTCTCCGTTATCCACTAATGCGCAGCTTAGTACATCCCATGTAGTTTGCATAAGATAGGTTGCTCTATTCCTATATACCAGGAATTGTATATGATATTTGATATATATAGGTATAGTTTCAAATAATGCAATGCTTTATCATTACTCTTTCACTCACTCTTTCACTTTTGCGGTTTCTTTTTCTCCCTTTCCTTCCTTTCATTCGTATATTCAACTACAAATAGTTTATTGTTTGTGTGTTTCTTTTTGTTTTGTTCATTCGTTTTTTAAACTGTTTTCATTAGTATTGTTTTATGCCTAAACACTGCTACAAAGTCGCTCGTTTGTTGTTTGAGTCGATTTAATTCTAGTTGATGTGACTGTGGATATTAAAGAGGATGCCTTTGAAGCACATTCACATACACTCCTCCGCCCTTTGCCAGTGTTGCTCACAAATTCATTTCACCGTTCGGCTTTTATGACTAGCCACCCCTTACGCCGTTGGGTGCGATGTTTTACCTTGTACAGCACATTTAATTGTAGCTTTCTGTGTTTATTTCTCCTGCGGGTGTCGTTTTGGTTGACTTATGCCCATTACGTTACAGTTTACGGTAAAGTTCTATCATTCGGTGTGTTTTTTGTTGTTGTTGTTTAACGGCTACTTGTGTGTCGGTTTTTGTGTATTGTACATCACTCGATATAAATGTTTTCTCCCTTTGCATCATCTTTTTCTCGAAATAGGCATTCTGTGCTTTCACGATCTACTATGCTGCCTTGGTTTGAAGTGTAGCCTTCACTAAAGCTTAAGGGATATGGTTAATTCAAATTTGTACATAATTCTACGCACCTTGCCCCCCCCCCACACACACACACACACACATACACACACTCACACACGCGCACACACGCACCACACAGTTTTTACATGAATTCATGAGCGTACACGGGATGATTAGTGTGGGAACCAAACCTACCACCAACCCGTGGAAGATTACACTGACGTCTATCAACTACCGCTACACAGGCCTACCACAAAAGCTTCTTTTCCAAGGAAAGCACAACTATTACACCACGTGCGCCTCATTCACAATTATGCGGCCGGGACATTGCTGTCCAGTAGTAGCTCTGATTTGAACAACAGTGTTTGTTTTGTTGGGAGAGTATATATCGAGTAAAAAAACGAGTCTTCATCACTAGGCGACAATATTCCTATTGTAATAACGTTCATTATTAAACGTGCCTTCTTCACAAACTTCCTTGAACTTCGTAGTTTCTGTGTTTCTGGTTTTCTCTCTCTCTCTCTCTCTCTTTCTCTCTCTCTCTCTCTTAGCGTTACTAGTTTTGTTAAAGGGCTAGTAGGGGATAGGATTATAAATGCATTTTATCCATAAATACTTTCTGTTTTCCACTCGTCACTCGAGTTTATTGTCCCTGCGGTCTGTGTGGATATGTGGATGTGTGTGTGTGTGTTGTTAGTTGTAAAAAATATGTATCCACACTGATTTACCTAACCTCTCCATAACCTCGATTACCCACTGTGCAATGTGCTTATTGTCTCGCTGTGTTGGCACGTCGTTTGAAACGCACGTGTGTATGTGTGTAGGCTTTTTTGTTATATTGTTGTCTACAAAAAACATACACACACATAAATAGAACTGTTATGTTTTAATATTCCTGCCGTACAAAGTACGCACCTCGCTACCAACATGCTACCTTTTTAAATTGTGATGTGGCAATAGCACGTATCAAATTTGTACACCTTTTAAATTCATTCTACATCCTACGTAAAATGGGGAAACAGAAAAAGAAGCAAAAAATAAACACAAACTCCTATTTATTGTCTGTAACAATTAGCAGCACACAGTGCAAGCGCGATTTGTAAATAGACGATTTTACTGTATTGAAACGCAAAACTGTTTTGTAAGACAACGTTTAATGGCATTTCATTTTTGGATTCCTTTTTGTGTGCTTTGTTCTTTTTTAAAATTCACAGTGAATACAACACGTTCATCTCGATATGGGTGCACAAAATGTGCTAGCCGTGTGTTTGTCTCTGTGATCTCTTTCTTATTGTCATGCGTTCTTTGATTCCACTGTTTTTTTGGGTGGGTAAAAGTGTATTCTTTCAAAAACATTCCCTACTGCAACTCACCTCACCTGCACAACATTTTCTATTAGTAAAACGGCGAACCATCGCTAGCATTAAACTCAACTCCAACCACACACTCCAACATTCCATTAAAATACACGTGCCGTGGTATCGGGTAGACAGCGGTTTGGCGGTAGATAACAAACACTCTTTGCGCCTCTGTGGTTTGATAAATAATCGAATCTCTGTTAAACACCTGAATGAAGAACACCTAACAAGCGATTGCCCTCTGGTTAGATCGGTTACCTTTTACCCATACCTTGTTTTCCGTTTTACATTCCACTCCAAACGCAACAATATTCCAACAATGTTTTTGTAGCACTGCCCAACCCTATCCATGTCTCTTAAATCTCTTCCAAATAGCAACAACAGTCGATAAATATGCTAATTGATGCTGTGCTGAGTGAGTGATACGGAGTCGTTGTAATAAAAAAATAATATTAATCATGATAATAATATTGTTCTGGTTCGTTATAATTTACCATTCTGTATGTTGGTTTTGTTGTATATCTACCAATATAATATATGTAAGGTATGTTTGAAATGCCCATAGTGGTAGATTGTATAGAATAAAAATGCTTTCAATCGCTGCTACTTTTGGGGCTTTTGCTTATTTTTGCAACCTTACTTGCTTGCTTGCAGTTTGCAGTACTATCCCTGCCCTGCTGCCACGGTATTATCGCGTATTGTACCGCTCAAAGCAAACATCGAAAAGAATGCAAACGATTTTACAAGGTTTTCTTGGAGTTCTCATAGTTGTGGGCCACTTCCCTGACTCTTTCTTTACCGGCACCCTTTTTGGACAGGTTCCTTGGAAATTCTTATTGGATTTTTTCCAACAAGGGTGCTGTAAAGTCCAGTTCCCTTTACATTAAGTTCATGTCTCGCATGAAAGAGTCAAAAAGTGACCACAGCTATGAGAACTACTGGAAACCCCTGTAATGTCTTTGATCTCACCCAAAATCCTCGTAACCGCGACGCTGAGCAAGTTAATACCGAACATTGACATTACTGAACTTCCCAAATATACCAAATACTGACGACCACTGGTTGCACCAATACTGCAACGATATCATCCCTCTCTTGCTAAAACAAACAACTTCTATTTCTCGTTTTTGGCGACTAATATTATTCCGAGTTTGACTCAGATGCTTCTTATTGTCTTCGTTTGCCCTGCCTTCTTAACTGATTTGCTTGCTTTCCTATCAGAAAAAAAGAATCCACAGTTCCTTACTATCACCGATACTGCGCAATACTGCTTAGCGTTGCTTATTGTCGTGATTACTGTGCCCTGTGCCCTGGGGCACACAATTCGGCCTATCGGAATTGGATGCTGTATTGCAGCTTCTTCCCTTCTCGAACCCTTCCCGATTGGTGGTGCAATGGTTTAACGTGTGCAAATTATACTTACGAACATATTGGTTATTGTCTCATTAGCCATTATTGTCAACGGGTTTTATCTCCTGTTCGTTTGTTTTTGCTTTGTAGCATTGCATATCACCTTCAATTGACTCCTAGTTGTGGTTGTGCCTAGTAAACTATTGTGTTTGAATCATTCTTCCTGTTTTGTGTGCCTAAACGGAACACTCACACTTTTGTAGAGATATTTGAACAGCCGGGTTAGGTATGTGGGCGCCGTTTGAACTCGGCCAGTTTTCACCTGACACACTGATTGACAGATACGGTTGACGGTAAACATCCGTCCCTTGGCTGACCGGTTGCTGTCTGTGCGAGGCGAGGGATCAATGAAAACGCGTAGGCCGATGAATGATTCATTGCTTCCGGCAGATGTCGTCCTGCTCTGCGCACAGCGTTCCCATCGGTGGACAGGTGGGAGGGAATTTCGCTTTTTCGCCCTTCTCATTCAGTGTTTGAGGGATTGTTTGAGAGCGACTGCTTTGCTTTAATATAGGGTTGAGGACAAATATTCGGTCCATTTGCATAAGCATGCTGTTTAAATAACTCCACACAAATGCTGTGAGCGTAAGTGCCGCAGATAAACGGTCTTATACGTCTTTCAAGTCTACCATCTCTGTTGGCCTCTTCTACCACACTTTCACGGTGGCCCGAAATTATCGCCCGATCGTGTCAGTCTGCAGCACGGAGTGGTTGTTGATTTGCGCCAAAATCCACGGTATAAACTTGGGCACGTTTGCGTAGACGCCGGGCAGCTTGGGATGGGCACAGCGCACGCCCCAGGACACGATACCGCCCACGAACCAGCGGTCCTTTTCGTTCGGGTACGGACACAGCAGCGGACCACCGGAATCGCCCTGCAGTACATGTGTGGATGAGAGGTTATAGGTTACAGGCACGAAGTATGATTAAAGTTTCGGCGTAATAGAGCACTAACCTGACACGCATCTCGGCCACCTTCCTGGTAGCCGGCACAGATCATGCCCTCCGTCACGTTGAACGTTTCCAGCCAGTCGATGCACAGTTCGCGGCTCACGATCGGTACGTTTACCTCGTTCAGCGTCGGTTCGTACGATGCGCCGTTCGGTGTGGCTGCGGGAAATGGAAATGTAACGTGCGATTAGTAGTGATGCATAGTGAACAGAGAACTAATTTCCTATCAGTACCGCCGGAACTACAGTATTTGTGGAAAATGTAAAAAAAAAAATAAATGAGAAAGCCTCTGAAGTCTGCAGCACTTCTCATCATCATCCTTCCACCCGGTTGGGATTAACTACGGAGAACTGTAACTGACCACCGGAAAACTCCTGGCCGACAGATTTCGTAACCCCGTGTGTCTATTGACGGAAACGGGGCAAATGTATTTCTCCGGAAATTGAATTTCACTCATCTGTTTCCAATCAATGGACACTGGTTTTGCTGCTTCTGGTAAAGGGATGTGGTGCTTTGCACTCGCTGTTTGATGTTTTGTCGCACCCACGCACCAAAACGTCTTCTCTTTTCGAATGTTTTTTTTGTTTGTTTGATTTTCCTTCCTTCTTTTTTAGCAAAGATTTTAAGTTGAAAAGGGGTTTGGACACCACCTGAAAGACGTTATACAACGGTGTGTTCCACTTTCTGCTATGGTTTAGTTGTTGAAAAGGGCTTCTTTTCACGGTTCTTGGAACTTTCGTAGGTAGGGAAAACTTTATTTCCCACGTCTACAAACACTGGCACCCACCCACACACACACACACACACACACACACGCTGTTTCTTGGGAATGATAGAAAACTTTCTTCGGGTTGTTTTTAGGTCCACTGTTTCAGCAACACAGCTTGGGTGGGACATTTCCGAACTTCAAAACATAGACCCACACACGCTGCGAAGATACTTACAGTTACGCTCCTCACGCTTGCCCCATCCAACCACGGTACAGTTGATGCCGGTCGGCAGCTCCCGGATGTGCGGTGGCGGCAAACAAACCGGAAGCAGATGCTCGTGAAACGCTACCCGGGTGGCCAGCTGGAGTGTGAGCCGAGATAAGACGGTGATCAGTGGTCAGTGTTGCGAAGTTTGCGAAGTTCTCCCATTCACCAAACTCACCTGGAACAGGGCAATGTCGTTGTCGTGCGGGATGTGCAGGTTGTACATCGGGTGCGGTATGACCGTCTTTACCTTCACCTTTTGCCCGTAGTACGTGTGCGAGCGGCGCCGCGTAATGCCGAGCTGTATCGTCCAGTCGTTGACGTTGCGCATCGTGTGACTGGTGGGAGAACTGATATGTACACAAAAACATACTATTTCATAGCTACCGGGGTCGGTACGAGGGAGGTGTTTGTGCGCGTGTGGGAAAGAGGACCAGCACAGCCCAAAATAGAGAGAGAGAGGGGGGGAGAGGGACGCCGCCGAATACTTACTTGCCGATGCAGTGTGAAGCGGTTAGGACCCACTGGTCGGCGATTAGCACGCCGGCACAGTAGAACACCTCCTCTGGTCCGCCGAGAATGGCCGCTATGAACGGCCAGTCGCCCGGGTTAGAGGTCGATCCACCGACGATACGTTTCGTTGCCTTGAAGTACTTCCTGTTCCTCACCTTACCACACTCTGTTGGCGAAAGACAGGTTCGGACATTTAGTAAACCTGATTACTGAAAACACTACTTCAATTCCTACCAAAGTTCGAGCACGTCAGCTCTGCGACCGGGTAGCGCGAGTTGATGTCGCAACTGTTGAACTCCTTGATCAGGTTGACGTCCTTCTTCTGGTACATGCGCCACATGGACGAGGCGTCCTTGGTGCTGACGAGCGTCCGGTTCGAGCCGCGCATTGCCGTGCGGCTCGAGTTGACCGAACTGTAGCCCAGTAGGGAGCAGATCATGGTGGGTGAGGTGGCCGGATCCCAGTTTTTCACGCACGCCGGTGCCCACTGTTTGAGGTCCGCTTTGTACACCTCCAGCGTACCCCGGCCAAGATCACCATTCCGCTCGCTGAGCCGAACTGAGTTGAAAGAAAAGAGTGAAACGTAGTGTTTTAAAAGTATTGATCTTTTGGAGAGATTCATTCATCAGAATTTACAGTGATGAGTGATTTGGAACTCGAATCGAATCTCCAAAGACTCATGAATCTCTACAGAGTCATGAACTTTGGGGGTAGTTCCGTGATACAGTCGTCAACTCGAACGACTCAATAGCATGCTCGTCATGAGATCAAGCCCAGAATGAACCGTTTCCTTGACTATTCGGCTACGTGGTAATGAATTAAGTCTCGAAAGCCTGTATAGGCCGACATGTCCGCGTAGGACATTATGTCAAATAGAAGAAGAAGTCATGTACTTCAAAGAACCACGAATCTCTAAAAAGTCATGAATTTGTGAGCATCATAAATCTCTAAAATATCTGAATCTCTATTTGTGATCTGAATCTGTGCTACGGATTATTTAAAAATCGATGCAATCCGCTTAGATAGTAAAATTCAATGAAGATACTTAAAAAAGGAATACATCTTCAGAGATTCATATTTTTTTAAAAAACTATCAATATTTGACGATACATGAAACACTAAATTTGAGATCTAGATTAAAAAAAATCTCTTTGATCATTCATGAGTTTGAATCAGTGTCACACAAACTATCTGTGAATATTTAGAGATTCGTAAATGTTCAGAGATTCATAAATTTTGGGAGATTCATGAATCCTTGAAAATCCATAAATCTCTAAATTTGAGATTCAGATTTAAAGATGCCCTTTGAAGATTCATTCACATTGATGTATCAGTGTTAGCCATCTCTAGTGGAAAGTAATAATGGTTCTTTGGAGTCTGTTTCACAGAATTATTAGCAAACACTTACTGCAGTTTCGCTCGTCCTGCCCGTACGGACAGTTGGGCGTACCGTCGCACACGTGCTTCTGGCTCATGCACTGCCCCTCGCCGCAGTGGATCGCATCGTCACCGCAAAAGTCACAGTGCGCCTCATCCGTTTGATCCTGACAGTCGACGTGCCCGTCACACTTCCAGTCGTTCGGTATGCAGCGCCGCTTGTCACACAGAAAGCCAGAGCAGGCCATCGGTCGGCGGGACCGAATGATCGACTCCTTGTACTCGGCCATCCCGACGCACTCCTCCTGGTCCGACACGGCATCGTTGAAGATCGAGCAACGCAGATACTCCGGCAGCTCCAGTCCGAACACGTCGAAGAAGAAGCTGCATCGACGCATTGTTTCTGTCGGTTTGAGGTATGATTAGGATCTTGCAAATCAGCCTGCGTACACTGCGTACCGAATGCACTTACCAGTACACAAACTTTTACATGGCGGTACGGTTGCACCGGAATTACCGCATTTAGGCACAAACAGAGAGCATAAGAACAGTGGAACAAGCTCGTAACACTGCACATCGACCAGCGCTTCGAAGAGATCAATTTCCTGAAAGGTTCCCCAACGTTAGTGGGATGATGTGCAGTTATTTGCGCCAAAATGGTCAAATTACTTACGATCTGTGCCTCGGGCTGGCCAAAATGTCCAATGTAGTTCGGAAAGACGGTATAGTTGTAGGGCACGCGATGTTGCTGGCAGAACTTTACGATCACCGGCAGACAAACGCCGGGCGCTGGGTTACGATCGCCACGGAAACCACCGGCCACATCCAGTGCCGTCCGGCCCGGTGATCCAGCCGCGGATTGACCCGAACCGGACGCCGGGACTGAGGAAACAGCACCACCACCGCCCACTGGGGAACTGCCGGGTTGGGACGCTGGAACGGCCGTACGGGTAATGGTTTGATTCACGAACTTGATCGTCGGGTAGGCGTTGAAGTAGGCCGCGAGTCCACCGGCAATGGCAAGCAGCCCGACGGCGTTCAGCAATATCTGGCAGAGGCGGAACTTTAACCGGCCGCTCGTCACGTACGGGTTGGAGTTTTTGCGTGCTTTTAAAATTTGGAACTTCTGTAAAGTATTGAATTGAAGGGTTATTGTGTGATCTTACACAGCTTCTTCCAAAGATGCTTCTTACCTTGTGCTGTAGACTAACGTTTGAGCCGTTGGAAAGCCGCACGATCGTCTGTAGGCTGGCCGGTGTCGATGCACTCTTAATGATGGCGGCCGTTCCGTTCACGTCCGTTGGCGATTCCTTCGTGATTTCGTCCAGGTTCTTCGCGATCGGTTTCGATACCTTGGGCATCTTGGCGGCGTGCGATAGGAGCGGCGCCTCCATGATCTTCGAGTTGTAGCTAGGGCTGGACGTTTGACTAAAGCTGTCGCTGGATATACTGGAATCTTGCCGCATGCTAACTCGCGGCGGAACGGATCGAATCGTACCAGTGGACACACCGATTCCCGCCAAACCTTCACCGGGAATATTACTGCCAGTACCGGACGACATGGAAGTTGAGCCTGCCGTGACCGGCGCTCCCGGCGTTGTTCCGGCTGAATTCATTAGCGCCGTCAGGTTGTTCGGCGCAACGTTCGTGCCACCGATGACGACTGCGGTTGCCGTGTCCATCGGTGGCTTGCCGCGAATGGTCGAGCGGTTGAACTTGCTGCTGTTGGTGGTGGATGTGTGTTGCTGCAGCAGTGAGCTCTCCATCGCTTTGCTCTGAAAGCCCGGGCTTGAGGTAATGGAGAAGCTGTCACTTACTGAGATGCTCGAGTCTTGGCGCTGGCCGCCCAGCAGGGACGCTTTCGCCGCTGCGTTGATCATCTGCTGCTGGCTGAGCGGCGGTGGCCGATGTATGTTGCGCCTGATGCCGAGCGGTCTGCTGTACAGCTCCTGCAAGCTTTCCAGTGCCGTCTTGTGCGCCGACGCCACGTTGTTGAGCTGCGTTTGTTGCTGCTGCTGCTGCTGCGCTTGCTGCAGCTTCTGCAGTTTGCGCGTTTCGAACGCTTGCTGCGAGCGGGACGGTGGCAGCGGCGGCGTCATGCGACTGTTCGCTCCCGCGCTGGCGGAACCCGGCGGTGGAAGCTTCGGTTGCATCACGACCCCACTGGCCGGCCCTTTGCGCGTCGGCACGGTCGGCAGCTTGCGGGAGCCCTTGCTCTCAATGCTGCGCGGCGAACAGCTGTCCAGCTTTTCGTCGATCGAGTTCGGCGAGACGGTGCTGCTGCCCCGGATCAGCGGGGACGTTTTCAGATCGAAGTTGAACACGTTCTTCTTCAGGCTGAAGGGCGAATCGTTCAGCGGCAGCGACTCGATCGTGTCGGTCCGGTGCAGCTCGGAGGAGAGGAAGCTGTCCAGCGACGACTGGGTGTCCTCGGAGGAGAACCGGCTGCGAAAGGAGGTCGCACCGCCGCCCTTGGCGGACGAGCAGCTGCCACCGGTCAGCACGGAGCGGTCGGTTTCGTTCGCCGACACGTACCCGGTGTCGATGGTGGTTTGCGATTTGTTCGAGTCGCTCGACGAACGGTTCGACTCGATCGAGGCCATCTTCTTGCTGAACAGCACAAAGTCATCCGGCTCGCCGAGATCGTCGAAGCTGGTCGCGCTGACACTGTGGCAGGTGCCGCTACTACCTACACCACCACCACCACCACCACCGCTAGCAGAACCTCCAGCGGAGATTCCAGCGCTTTTCGCACTTTTCGGCGCCGGATAGTAGCTGAAGGTTTGATCCTCGAAGGCGGACTTGCAGATCCGCTCGGAGCGGCCAAACGGGGCGTACGATGGTTGCGCTTGCTGATGTTGCTGCTGGAGCTGCTGCTGCAGTTGCTGGTGTAGCTGCTGCACCTGTTGCTGCTGCGCCTGCAGCTGTTGCTGCTGCTGCTGGTAGCTGTCGAGTGCGAGCAGGGACGCCCGCTTCTGTACCTCGAACGAGTCGGGCGGTTTGCGCGGGAAGTTGCCCTGGAAGGTGCGCTTCGGCACGGGCGGTGGCACCAGCGGCCCCGGCCCTATACCTTGGGACGATTTTTTGCTCTGCCGCTGCGGGATTTGAAAGCTTTCGTTCTCGATCATCGGGAACGAGTCGGACGAATGGCGCCGGGTGCCATTGCCTTTCGGCGGTGGCGTCAGGTGGATCGTGTCGTACAGCTTCTGCTTCTGCTCGAGCAAATCTAGCAGTGAGTGGTTTGGTAGGGCTAGGCTTGATGCACGCGTTACTCCACTGGTGATTAAAGAAAAAAAAATGTGACAATAATTTGGAATTAGTCACACCGGATGTCCGGGGGTTTTGCGGAATTTTGGAAACCCAAAATCAGTACGTACCGCTTGTCACGATCGTCCAGCAGGCTGCGCTCGCCGTAGTTGAATGGATTCGCGTCGCCCGCGCTCGGATCGGGCGCGTAGGAGCAATTAGCGAACGACGACGCCATCGCGCCGTCGTAGCTGTCGTCGTTTGTTACTGTTGATAATGGCAATCACAGACCCTGCCTCGGCTAATGAAGATTGTTCCGAGAGAGCGACCGGGCGCAAGAATGCAAACGATAGAGAGTGAGAGAGAGCGAGAACGAGAAAGATGACGTTATTAGGTTGCGTGCAGACGGACGGGGGACGGGTCACTGTAGAACACAGACGGGTTAGAAAAGTTTGGAGGTCGAGCAGCGTTTGTGTGCACAAAGTTAGCAAAAAACCCTGAGGAAGGAGAATGGAACGATGCGAATAGTTCCAGTTTAGCAGCGTGACTGTTGCGCTGCAAACTCAATCGACCATCGACGCGGACACGGCCCGGCGGCCACCCTAGCAGTGGTGCAGCTCGATCAAAGCAGACATTGCGTCTCGCTGGATCGCCGGCACTTCATCAATTGCGCATTGTACCTTCATCAAGTTTGCCGTGAAGTACGCGCCCCCCCCACACACGTTGTTAGACGCGTGTTGTGAGGGGTGTCGGTGTGGCGCACCAACGTGTAGGATCATCAGTTCTGTAAAGCATCATGTGTCGCTTACAAGATGTGGTGTAGTAACGAATGTTTCTGTTTTAAGTACAATTTAAAAACACGATCAAATTGGATGTAAAATTCACACTACTGCACACCATATCACACTGCTGCTGTTGTTCCGTAACACTTCGTCGTGACATAAGCAGATTACAGATTTTAACACACACATACACAAACACATGTACATTCACCATCCCATTCCCTTCCATTCCTTTCCACTTCATTTTCCCCCGTTGGATGGTTTCATCATCCTGAGAGCATCCTGGTCTCGGGGCCTTGACAATGATGTTTGACAATGGCAACCGATTGTGTAATAGGCCGGCGTGTGTGCACAACAAAACCCTATTTGCAGTGTGTGTGTGTGTGTCTTGCCATGAGTAGCGAGATCACCCATCATCTGCGGCGTGTGGGACGTATCTCAAAGCGTTTGGGAAGAAAGTGGTGCCATGCGACAATTCTCTTTCAAGTTTCTCCCTCCCCATATGCTGCTATGAACACAGCATGCGAAGGGATTGTACTGCACCCGCTATTGTCGTTGAGTGAGAAATCTGTCGCTTAAAGCATTGGAACTGTGAAAGAAAGTTATCACATGCACATTGTACTTCAGTGTGTGCGGGGACGTCTTGACAAGTGTCGTTTCAGTGTCGCAGCAAAGAAGGCCATGTAAAGAGGCAACAACAACAAAAAATGAAACACTTCGCCACGTGCTGGATGGACGGATGGATGGCTGTGTAAGTACGGCTGTACTTACAACTTTTAACCAGGCTGCGATGTGACTGCCTGTTTTTGTTGCTGTGAAGGGTTTTTGCTTTGCGTTTTCTAATCCATATCTTCGTCAACTTCAAGATTTGCAACATCGCACGTCCTGTCTCTGTACCATTTTTTCCTGCGGGACATTCGGTTGTCCCCCTCCCTTGTGGCCTTTCACTCGCGTTAGATCATCTCTTTCGATCACATTCACATCCTCCTCCCCCCCTCCCCCCCGTCATCGGGTACCAAATTAAGGTTCCCGTTGTTACTACGCCGTTGTATAAACATATTGCCGCGTGTTATGCGCAACAACAACCGAACCGAACTAACGGCACAAACTGTCGACCAACGAAACCCTTGCGCATCCTCTATGTGTTGCTGTGTAACGTGTGATTCAAATATTGTCTTGTTTTTGTGGCCATTTTTCCGATGTTTGTTCTTTTTCACTATCGGGACTGTTTCCTTTCTTTTTCTTCTCCCCACTCTGATCGCAATCACTCGAGCAAAGAATCGATTCTATTATGTCGTGACGTTGGGGAAATGGCTCTTTCCTGGGCACCGGTGTGTCTGCGTGTGTATGGTTATCGTTATCGATACTACAGTTGGATGAATCTGGTAGGGAAAGGATTCACCAGTGCAGGAGCAGGAGCGGAGAGAGTACAGAATAATAATACAAATTTGTTATCGGAACAAACCTACTTTAGCGTGACGAATCGGTTTGCCGGTTGGTATCGATAGGACATTTCTTTCCTCGCGGTGAAGGCACATCCTTTTGCTTCGTCTTTTGCTTTTTTTTGTGGTTGTTTTGTTTGTTTGAATCAGTGTGTCTAATATCTTGAGGGAGCGAAATAATATGATGCAAGAGAAATTGAAGCTCTATTTAGTGATACAGTGATTTCGAAATGCGCCTCTCTTCTGAATCAATTGACTCGATAAGTATTTTCGTAAATGAATGCATAGAAACATCTGATGTTATGTGACAGAGCATAAATTAGTCGCATAATTAGTATCGTCGCATATTAATTACTATTTGTTAGATTGAAATTATGAGTCTGCCTTCTACTCAACTTTAGGACATCAGTGTATGCTTCACTGAACAGTTTGACTATCAAAAGATGTTCGTGATCTTCTTAAAATGGATGAATCCGATGTATCAGCTGGATATCCCACTGCAGACGTTAGGATTATTATGATTGCACACCATTCATTAGATAGATGATGCTTTAAAGAACAATGTTTGGTTGCGGTCCTGTGGTATAGTCGTCTACTCGCACGACTTAACAGCATACCCGTCGTGGATTCAAGCAGAGATTGTTGACACCTATTACGTATTTGGACTGGAACAATGTAAATTATCACCCGTCCAAGTTTAATTTTGACAGCCCTATGTAGTGAACATTCAAATGCTAATTAATCAGTATATAAAACGATGTTTAGGTCTAACAAGCTTAGCAAGCTGAAGTCCTTCCCATTCTGTTTAAGAGCATGAAATATGTAGAATAGTGTAGAAAACATAAGCAATCGTTCAAAATTAACACTTCGATGGGTGAAAATTAACATAAAGCC
Organism: Anopheles merus; assembly: GCF_017562075.2. Classification (NCBI taxonomy): domain Eukaryota; kingdom Metazoa; phylum Arthropoda; class Insecta; order Diptera; family Culicidae; genus Anopheles; species Anopheles merus. Next base: position 33,177,720 of record NC_054083.1, on the reverse strand, counting down.
AGTCCAAATACATTGTAGGTATCAAAATAAGTTTCTTGAGCGACAAAATATCCAGCTCACATTGCAAAATGACTTGGTAAACCCCCTGTAAGATTCCTCGTGCTGATGTGTTTGGGGGCATTTGCGTCGTTTGCATTGTGCCTGGACTCAAATAAAATTCCTGTTACCGTCAGATGTCCGGTAAGAACAAAAAGGCAACTAAAACTAACCTAAAACTAACACTGATGTGAAGCTAGTTTGTGCATCTCTTTTCGAGAAAGATAACACAGCTAGTTTAATCAACTTACACATTTTTCAGCCAGCTCATAACACCCAAATTGCTCTTGATTTGTGTGGCATTACACTTTGTCCAGCCCATTTACAGAGACTTCAAAGAAGTCATTCTGGCATTGGTTTGGCCGGATCCTAGGCTGGACAAATGGACATGTCCCCTCAAAGGTATGGTTTACCAGGAACTATTTAGTAGATTATCACATTTCATGGTTGAATTATTGTCAGAATGTTCATACAAACACACCAACACATACACACATACACCCAGATCTACCTGTATCAAGTATCTCTGCTGAAACCGAAAGCTCCTTATAGTGAAATAGGACATCTCATGTCTCAGCGCAAAAGGACATGGTGTGCTCTGCGTATGTGTGAGCGTTTCCATGTGCCGTAGGTAATGCAAAGCAACTAGATATGCATTCCTGGAATTGGTTAGATAATGTTTACACTAGCAACAGCAACATTCCTTTCCGAGCATCGCTTGCCCGGGTTGAGGTGTGATTGTTGTTGTGTAAATGGAAATTATCGAAGGTGTTGTCCGGTATCTGATTGAGAACGATAATGAACTGTAAGCTGTGAGTGTTTGCGTGTGTGTATGCGCGTATGGTATGCAAATCGGTACCATCATTTCATCAGCAAACGGAAGCTAAATTGAAAATCACTTCACACCCTTCATCCCCTTCCCTATGAAGTGCTCCAAAGCGTCGTTGTCGTTGAAGAAGCTTTCCTCTATAAAATTCTATTCCAATTCCGATTATTCGCAATGGTGTGCAATGGTGGCGTGCAAAACGGAAACAAACTTCCACGGAATCGCAAACCCACATCGTTTGGTTGTGGCGCGTGCAACATGTTTTGCTACGCAAAAGATCATTTAAATTGCGATGCCCCACTCCGCTCCACCCCACTCTTCGAACCACTTTCATCAAAGTGCGATAAATCAACGAAGAAATGAGGTCCTTGTGTGGCGTTAACGAAATTAAAAAAAAAATCATTCTTTTCAAGCGCACTCGCCTATCGCGTATCGGAACAGTTCGCAGCAAACGGTGGGAAAATGGGAAATTACCAACCGTTGCCGAAACACGGGGTGTGCAGCGGGAGGAATTGAATTCGGTGCCACTGGGCACAAAAGCTAAAGAGGCCCAACGATGAAAAAAAGGACACCAAAACAGAAAAAAAGTGAGAGAGACAGAAAAAGGTAATTTTCAACCAGAAAAGTTTGGTCCCATGGACTCGTTTCCAGATCATCGATCGAACGGTGTTGTTTCGGTGGTTTTGCTTTGCTTTTCCAGCTTCCCACCTCATCGGTATTCGTGTTTTCCTTTTCCATTGTGCAGTGTGGAGACACAGAAAAGCAGGAAATATTAATTTGATGCCGTTGTCCTAGGCTGCCATTTCCTAGGGCATGCTTTTCTTCTTATTCTTCTTCTTCTGTATGCGTGTTCGGTGCTAAATTTTTGTTTCCCCCGGTTTTGGGGCATCCCACGGGTGTGTTGTTTGTCCAGTTTTGTTGGTTTGCTGGGCGCGCATTATTATTTAGAGGCCGTGGCAAAAAAAAACCCAGCGCAACGACGACCAAAGCGATCAAATAAGCGATGGCAAAGATAGCGCGAATGCTGCGGAATCGCCCCCCCCACCCCTCTCCTCCCAAAAAAGGAACCGAAGGAACCGGGCCTGATTTTTACCGCCTCTCGAATCAACTTACCATAGCGGAAGAAAATCGATTATCTTTGAGTGAATCGGGTGGTGGTTTTGGTTGGTTGGTTTGTGTTCTTTTTTTTCTTTTTGGTTTGCCTTTGTGTGCGCGTGTGTGTGTGAAGAAAATGAAGAGGAAATTCTTCACCCCACGAAACCATCCGCATCGGGTTCCCATCCCGTTCCGTTATACACACCCCATTATCATGGAGCATCCGGGTGGATTTCACCATCATCGTGTGCGCGCGGCTTCACATTCCATGTGGAACCGTACGGAGGGCATAGGAAACGGGGAGCGGGTGAAAAGATTTTAGCATATCGCGTTACGGTTTAATCCTGCATTGCGTTATGCGGGCGTAAGGAAGGGGGAGGGGAGGGGGGAGCGGTTTGGAAATTGGCATCCCGAGACAGTCGTCTCAGGGCCTGTCATCGTCGTCGCCGTCGTCTTGAGAGGGCGCGGTAAGCGGCAAGAGAGCACTTGGCATAACTTGAATCGTTTTTGCTGGAAACTCTTTTTCCAATAACTGTCAACTTGCTCGGCGATGGATTTCAATTCGATGGCGATCGGCAACGAGCGTTGCTGGAGAGCATCAATCGACTACGGGCGAGAAACGCAACGCAAACATGTATGTAATTATGGTGGTAATCGGTGCTAGGAATTGATATTGAAGTATGCTCCGCGAAGAAAGAAAAAAAGGGCCTGCGAGTGTAAGGGCTTTTTGGTGTGAAATGGAAATGCAATTGAAGCGATCCGAAATGGCAAACGATTTGCTCGGAACTCTTTTGGATTTGCCTTAGTTTTCGGGCATGAAAAGTTCTCACAATTGATTGTAGCATGAAATTGACGAACCGTTTATGACGATGTCAGTGGTAAAAACGTTACTCTCTGGATCCCTGGAATGGTTTGGCGTAGCGTCAATCCGATTTGTACACATTCCTTGAACCTGACAGGTGCTTGACATTGAAAGTACCGCATCTGATAGGTGAAGGATGATAAACTGTCCACTAGCATGACTGCTGTGGCATGTGGTCATGTCGTTCAATGGTTGATATTTTATGCGATGTGGAGGTGAAGTAATCTGTTATCAGCTTCTAGTTGGATTGTGCTGTGCTTTTTTCAAGCAATGTTATTCACCGCTTGTCTTCTGCAGAGCATAGGTTTAGCGTAGCTTTGCTCCATTTTTGTACAGTACAGCAAAGCTCTCTCTCTCTCTCTCTCTCTCTCGAATTCTTTGCTGACTTCTCACTTCTCGTGAAGCAACTGGTTTAGCAAACGTAGCAAGAAATTCCAAGACTTTGGGGACGTGAAAAGTTTGGCACTGGAAAGTTTGTAGCGCCACAGCTGTTGTCCAGCTAGCAATCTCGGGCCCAGGTTCCCAGAAATTGGGACGTGAACACAGACTCAGACGGGTTTGGAGGGAAGAAAGAAAGAAAAAAAGAAAAACAATAAGACAGAAGGAACGGGAACCCGCGCGTTACACGTTCATGTCAATCGCTTACAAAGCTTGACAAGTGCGCAAATTGCGCTGTCATCATAATTTTCGTTTCATTCCAACATCCTCCGTGCGGTGGATGCGCCTTCGGGCCGCCGGAAGCCGCTTGTTAATATTTGAAATTATTTCACATTTCACTGAGCTTTCAATTGGGGCCTTTGGGGCGGGCAAGGACGGGGCATACTGCTGGCTGCGAATGTCGGCGAATGGGCTGCGCTCTGCTGCTTGTTGTAAACCGCACCGCCATGTTTTGAAAGGGCACGGCCATGTCGGGCGTGTCTCACCCATTCGGTGGACATTGGGCGGGTGAAGTAATTAAATTTTGCGTTAAAGCGCTTAAACTTTGGTCCCTCCCGGGTAGTGGCGACGGCCGTAGAGCATGTTCCGAGGTGGGCGGGTTTGTGGTTGAGAAATAATTAATAGTAATTTTTAATAAGAATCTACCGATCCAGGCAGTTTGTGTTGGCGAGGGACAATTTTTAGTGAAAATTTAAACAAATATTTCGTACAAAATGTTCGGCCCCATACAGGGAGTTAAGATTAAAGTGGGATGTAAATGAGCTTTTGTGGGGTAGGACGACGCCGAAATTAAGCTGGAAAAGGTAACTATGAATCTGTTTTATAAAATGACAAGTCCTGGAAATTGCAATAAATTCAGTTGATTCATTGAACTATAATTTTGAGGCAAGTGTCAAAAGTACGTCACAAAATACAGCAATTATCCGCAGTACGCGATACTCGATATACGCAAATTTGCAGTACGCGATTCCTCTAAATTTGACAGCTCCATGTCTTTTTTGCAAATATTTTTTATTTCATTGAAATATTTTAAGCTCTTTTTGAATTTGCTTAATTTTCTTAATGAATTTTGCATTGAATTTGTGCAAAAGATATCTGTTTTACAACAAAAAAAAACTTTAATGCAAAACTCTGTGGCGATATTTTTCAACCCTCGAACCAATAATGTAAACTATTTTTCCATAGGAATCCGCTATACGCGAAAATTCGAGATACGCTATTGTGCTCGGTCCCGTACGATAGCGTATATCGGATAATGACTGTACATTGAACTCAAGTTTGACCTCGCAGCGCTTAAACCAGACGAATGCTTATGATTGCTGATGAATTGCTTACGACAGCAGTGTGCTAAAATGTAAAAATAATGCAATATAAAAAAGAAATCAGATAAAAGTGTTTCAGGCGTACCAGTAAGTTTGTAGCGTTTTGACATCAGATGTCGCCACTGGTGTAAAGCTTGTTTGTTTTCTCAGGCAACACTATTCTTTTGAAATGTTATCTTTAGGCTTTATTTTAGTCACTATTAGTCATTCGTCCCCTACAGTGTGAAAAAACATTGCTTTGGTAAGCTGTAGACATGGCAATCGCTAGAAAACACTCAGGAGTATCGAGTTGTTTCCCATCGATTAAAAGCACTGGGAATGAGGCTGATGGTGGACAATTGGGCCCCATATGAACTCGTTCGTTCTTTTGTGAGCAATTGGTTTTGTGGCATAGGAAAAATAATACAAAGCTACACTGAAATGGGAAGTTTCGCTTCATCCGCTCCATTGCCTATAGGCCATAGTCTATAGACATTGTTCTTATGAGCACTGCCATTTCCTTGTCGATCGTGCATGATCTGGCTCACCAGCATTTCTTCAATTACGATCAAGTCGACTAGCAGCTGCATAGTGATGCAGCAGCAAAGAATCGAGTGTTTTTCGATACGGAATTCGAAATTTAACTTAAACATGCAAAAAAGGTAAGGACAGGATATTTTTTAAGAGAATCAATAGGACTAAGAGTAGGTATTTTGTGTAGTGTTTGTTTTCGATTTTTTTCTCTGTTAAACAATACCCGTTTGCATCCGATGATTCGTTAAGGTCGTGTTAATTGCAGTCATTTAAATTCAAACCCACTCATTTAAATTCACACAGTTCGAGTGAAATGGTTCGAACCCGTAGCAGAAGTCCCTTTTCCGACGATCACCGCTCCCTTTAATTTGCAATTTATTTGATCTGCCTAAAATGGGGCAACCCTTAGCCTATTTGTCCACCCGTTGCCCATCGATTAGGATTGCACAACTAAAATCATTTGCTAAAACTAACACATGGCTACTATATTGAAAACGGTGGGCCCCCTTCGGGCGAGCTACGACGACACCGATGCAGACGCCATCGCCAGATGTCTGTAAAAGTTTAAATTTTCACACCCATTTCCTCCGACCTCCACCGGCGGTACACCCTGCGGTTGGGAATGGAACACGACCAAAAACACACACATACACACACTGGGTGAATGCTGAAAGGGGGGTTGTGCGGAAGATTGGAGATTGGCGCGAACTTTGCAACCCTTGCCTTCCATTCTCACTCTACCCTAATGCGGTCTGAAGTGTCATTTTAATTAGGATAATTTCGTTTTCTGAAAGTTAAGTGGTGAGCTTAATCTTACCAAGGTTAAGGCAAGCGATTGCCGATTTAGAAGCGCAGGTTAAAGCGAGCCGCCCCGGGCGAGCTTCCCTTTACCGTGCCGTCTTTCTTTTGGGACCGATGGAGCGTGGGATGTGGAAAGCGTTTTTGTTTCGCCAGCCAGTTTGGTAGCGATTGATGAAGATCTTGTGCAAAAGTTGAAGACTGCTTCTTGCAACGTGCCACTCGCGCCAACCGACGGTGGGAGTGAAGTTGGAAGCTCAACAGCAGTAGGTACGTGGTACAACAATAATGCTTTTCAAGAGCATCCCACTACCAACAACACACCACACCATCATGGCCGTAAGAAAGACTAAGAGACGGAATCAAAAGGAAACCTTAGGCAGGCTTGCCATCAAAACCCTTTTATGAAGCATCAGCCCGTTACCGTGCGGGGTGGGTTGAAAACGCTGAAACAATGAATTTTTCGGGGGGTAAGTTATTTCTCGTTGCTGCTCGTGTTTTCCGGGAGGAAAAACATGTGCTGCATCAAGAGGGAGAAGGGACGACCAGCGGTCCAGCGGTGCTTCACCCGTGTGTGCGTGCATGTAGGTCGTCGTTTGCCGGCGGTAGTTGAGTGACGTTTTGATTTTGACGTTGATTTTGAAAGAGTGTGTGAGGGTGTGTATGTGTCTCTCTCTCTGTGTATGTGGTTGAAAGGGATAAACACCATTGTAGGCGGGATGGGTGGCAATGGAACAAGCTTTAAATAGCTCTTTCGACTCATGAAAGCGTTTGGCGGTTGCGACGAGCGTTTTTTTGCCGATTCTGTTTTGGCTCTGCTTTTCTGCGCGTGTGGTTTTGCTATTGTGGTTGTTCCAACGTGCATTGAAGCATCTCAGCAGTGAACCAACACATCGAACCGGTGTTTGATGGTGCTGATGGGAGCAATCGTTAGACGCTGCTCTGCAATTGTTCAATGGGTTTTGCACCCCGTTTTGGTATGCACACGTGTACCAGCGAGGTGGAACGAGGATATAATGCGTTCGTTGTGTGCGGGCTGAAGGTGTATTAATTTCAACGAGTTCTGTTCGGTTCGATGTGCTTCGGTTGTGAGCATGGGAGCATTGAGGTGGTGAGATGTTTCTTATCTTGGTGGAAAGTGTTTATGGTTGCCATGATTTTCAATGGTTTAACATGATAGAAAAGCATGTAATCAATGAGAAGTAGTATGGAAATGTCCTAACATTCGGACTGAATACAAACAATTGATCGATGAAAATCTTTAAAATGTCTATTGAACATCTGTTGGCTTATGTCCGACAAGGTAGCAAGAAGCTTTGAAAATGTTCCAAACTAGCAAAACATAAGTGCTGTCAGATATTTCAACCACTTGCAATCCTCTAAAATTGTACTAGACAAGGTGTGCAGGAAAGACTTTTCACAGATGCAGGAATACATCGAGGGCAAAAAGCCGAGCTTTAGTATGCAACGTATTATTTGTATTGATTGAACAGAACAGAACGAGGTCTGAATTGTGTTCTTATCGAACTTTAATAAAAGCCTTATCCTTTACCTTTCTAATGCTAGTCGAATTAAAATGGACAACAATCGATATGTTGGCTACCGTTCCTATTGATGATAGTTTGATTGACTTTGACGGAACGTTCTGGCTGTCATCATGATTTTGATAGCACGTTAATAATCATGTCAGATCTAGATTATCCTGACATGTCATATACATTTGTCAGGATCTAGATAAGTGTCTCCCAAACTACGACCAAAACTAAGCCACATGCTGCCCTTTAAGAACCTATAATGCGGTCCGCAATGATGCAATGGATAAAATGAATAAGTCTGCTATAAAACAGTTCAATTGCTATCAGAAAATTACATTTCAAAGACAAAACTAAAGCTACAATAATCGAAAGATGTATAAATTCTACCTATTGACTTAATATTTTCGTTTCAAAACGAGATTTAAACGTTTTGAGTAGCGTAATATAGCATCAAAATGGCTCTCAAGAACGTTATTTACGAAGCTCGAACTGAAAACTTTGGAGACCCTTGGTGCAAGATATGTCAATGGAGAAGCTTAAAAAGATGTTCTATATCAAAGAACAACAACATTGTCATATGACTGGACATAACTTCAAAAACCATTAGTATGTGTAACTGTAATACCTTTTTTCATTTGTGTTATTTATCTGTGTTTTTGTGTGTTTGTGTGTGTGTGTGTGTGTGTGTGTGTGTGTGTGTGTGTGTGTGTGTGTGTGTTGTGTGTGTGTGTGTGTGTGTGTGTGTGTGTGTGTGTGTGTGTGTGTGTGTGTGTGGTATAGGATTCTAACTGCGGTCGGCCGTGGGGGAGACCGGAAAACAACAAAACACAATCCAATACATACCCTTGTGTCCCCCCTGTCTGTCATCGCACTGACAAAACCCCGAATGCGCCCCGAATACGATCCCCACGTCAGTTTTCATCCCATATCACATTGATTAGATAAGCTTCGGTGTGCTTCCTTCCGAGAAGTACCGTTCCCGTATGCTGGGCTGCTGAACAATTTAATTAAATCCTTCAAGAATCCTTTCTCTATCGAATTATTTCCCAAGCAGCGGACCGACAAAATGGCAGTCCCTAGCCGCCGAGCAGTAGCACTAATGCGTTCCAAAAAGTGGCTCAATCAGCGAGCAAAACAATGGAAACCCATTATCGCACCGGAATACAGACACACAAGCAGACACATTCGTACCGTGCGCATCGTGCGTTATTTAGGACGTGCGGATGCCTCACCCATACGTGCAAATCCGTGGTGCATTGTGCGCAATCGAAGAGCTTAGTGTTTTTGTGTGCAGTTCCATCATTTCGTTCGCTCTCAAGAACGGCATCAGCTCTCGGCTGATGTCGCACTCGGAATGGGTGTGCAATAATCCCAGCACTGCAAATCTTCTCAGCCACACCACTCGGACGATTGTTGAAGAGGAGATAGTGAATGATTTCTTTTTGGTTTGTGTGTTTGCAGGCTCCTGTCGGCAATTGGATATCGTGAAATGGAGACAACCGTTTCACAGCGATAGTCTCAATTAGCATCTTTCTATTGATCGAACTGCTCGAACAGTTTCCGTTTGACATGAAAATTGATCTCAACCACTCTCGAGGTTGCGAGGTGTGAGGTAATAAGAAGTGAGCTTTTCAAAAGCTGTTGCTTGGGGTATCGCATAACACCTCACTCATCGCAATCAGCGCGCGTCTTTATTCGCTCGTTTCATTTGGTTCGACTTACGTGCCCATCCATCGTTCTTCGTGTGGTTGAGTGGGCATCTCGAGTGTGCTTTCTTCACACACACTCATGTGACATGCGAGCTAGGCATGTCAGCTCGAACAAAAACCGACCACCAACGTCACCACCACCACGCAAAGCGTCACGTAAATCCTAGACGAGACGAGCAACATGACGGTAAGCTGACTTCTGGACGCGCGCGGCATTTCCTTATGTGTGTGTGTGTGTGGGGGGGGGGGACCTGTCATCATCGTCGCCATTAGCTGGTACCAGGCGAGCCAGCCAGCCGTTTGGGCGGTAGGGCTAGCAAAACTTTACGACCAGCTATACTACACCACCGTCCCTGTAGTTCGTTAGTGTGGATGTGCTGCTGAACGTGACCTTCAGCGTGCTGCCGTGCCCGAGAATTTACAATAGCGTACAGCGTGGGGCACGTGCAGCATCACACCGGATGGGTAATAGAAGGTAGAGGAAGAAGAAGAAGAAGACGAGAAGCAACAACAACACACACGCAAAGAAAAAAAAACAACGTCCCGCACGAGTAGGAAATGAAAAATGGCTTCTCGAGTGCAGTTGAGTGGAAAATGGGCAGTAGTGTGTAGTGCAAGGACGATAAAGTACGTTCTCTTGGCGCGGGAACGTAACGAGCAGCGGGATTGAAGAGGACCCGAGCCCGAAAGACTACACCGCCCGCTCAGCAGGCTGTGAAATTGTGTGTTTGGCACAGGAGGCAAGCACAGTCGCCCGGTCCGGGCGCTGTGGTTTTGAAGCGAATTGTAGAATTTGCTCATGGAGCGTCAAGCTTATGCCGCTGTGGGCACGGTACGACACGTGCCGACATCCAGTGCCGTCTGGCCGAACGCGTGTAAGGTTGGCACGGACAGTGACGGACGCACGGCACGGGTTGGCTTTGGCACGCCTGTGGCTAAGAACATATCGAGCCGGGGTAACATCCTTAGCGATACTGGGCACATTTCCCAGTTGTTGGGCCCGTTCGGGCCTGCGAGGTGGCGTTCGGCGTTATGTTATGTTGCACCTGTACACGAACTAATCAAACGCCGTTTGACGGCGGGAGTGCTTGCACGTTTCGGTTTATTATTTGTCGCCTGTCAACGGCATTGATGTTTTCCGTTTTTTGTCCTTCCATTTGTAAGGAAGGATAAACATTTTCCTACTGAATAGCTGCGCGCATGAATGTGCGGATCGACAACTGTGTTGTGGGAATGTTGCCAGTTGAAGCATTAGTTAAAGGTTGATTTTTTGTTAAATTTAATGTCAGCTTCTCGCAACTGTTGCATATATCGTTAAAATAGACAACAAGTAGTTAGTATTTGTATAAGAGAACGCAAACACATCATTTTACTCTCTTCCTTTGATTATATACTGCACATACAACGATAAGCTAACGCTGTATAACACTCCGCCTTTTAGTGGAAAGTCCCAACTAATGCGCCCCTTTCCATAAGATTTTTTTTTTCAAAAACTCTCACACACCAGCTAAGAACTTCCTGGAGTGGAAGAAGTCAAGCCAACCCCGGGAAATGGGTTTGTACAATCCTTTCGAAAACGTTGTACAACGCCGGAGCTGGTTTGGTCAACCGGAATCTTCCGAGTCACCTCATCCTTGTGCCGCCATTTTTTTTCTTTTTGCGTGTGTTTGTGACCTTGCGGAGATCGGTTGGCTCGCTTCATTACCTCACGTTTAGTGTCGGTTTTCAGCTAGGGCGATGATCCCAGCGAAAAGGGATGGCTTACTGTCTCGTCCCTTAAAAGGGAATATATGTGTGTGTGTGTGTTTGTATGTGTTTAGCTGGACAGCAGCCCGCGGACCCTTTACCTGGATACCAGAATCCTGGTGCTGGCCTCGTGTTTTCCCCCCTTCTCGGTTGTATGACATCGGTTGGGATAAATAAAAAGTGTCAGCATCATCCCTGTCCCTGTTCGGTGCGATCCAGCTTCCCGGGCTGGATGACAATCAATTTTCGTGGGATCAAGATCCTGATCCACATGTCATGTTGCTGGAATGCCGGCTTAAGATAGACAAAAATGCTTTTTTTTTAGTTTCTTCGTTGTATTGGTTCAAGTTCGATGGTTTTCGTTGTTTCATTGGACAATGACAGCGCAAAAAATACTATCAGTAGCTTGCAAGAAGTTTGTGTAATCGGTGATGTTGTGGATGTGTAAGATATCGGATGTGAAGGTATAAGGTTGTTGTGAGTTATAAGCGTTACCTTCTGTATGTGTAAGATATCGGGTGTGAAGGTATAAGCTATAAGCGTTACCCTCTGAAGAGAGTCGAACATGGAAACTTATGTAGAGGAATTAAGCCATGAATGAGTACCGCTGTCGTCGAGTTACGTGTTATGTCCGCCTTTTGTGCGTAGTATCGTCAAAGATCCCAATAGTGGGTTAGTTGGTGGAGTTCTCTTATATCAGGATTACATCTAAGTCGATTGACTGCCGCATCTAAGGATCATGTAGTTAAAGCAATGAGGCAATGCTTGTTTACAGCGTCTTTCTTAAAGTTTTCAACATAACTAATGACTATTTTTACGGTTCTGGAACAATACTGGCCGACTGCCGCCTCATCTTCCATATTCACTGCTGGGACAACTCTATAGAAAATGTGAAAAACGCTCTCATTGCAGGGGCTTCGCACGGTCGGTCTAGAAGAAACAAAGTTTCTTGTTAGGTCGGTCTAGAAGAAACAACAAGGTTATGTAGCTGCTTGTCTGCTGCTCGCCGTGTTGCAAGTCCCTTTTTTACTTTAAAGAAACATTTTAAGCTGTGCGTACCGCCATCAATGCTGCCGTTGCAGCGCGATGGGCAAATAAAAATCAATTATACGCGCATTATGAAAACGCTAGCACGCACCCGGAACAGCATTTAGCTTCCTCCTGCTGGTCCTAGCTTCCCTCCGTGCGGGAATTGCGCTGAAGCGGCAGCAAGAGGAAGCAAAAAAAAACTGTAAGCGGATATTCATTCACCAAACTGTGCGCTGTACAGTTGACATTCTCGAGCTACTAGAAGAAGAAGATGGTGAGCAAGCGGCTGCCAGTGTAAGTCGCCGCAATAAGGTTTGCGACCATTTTAACGTTTTCGCGACGAAAGAATGTAACGTTTCGCTCTTCGCAACGTCGCCCGAGGGTTGCTTGCCCCATCGGGAAGCGAGTGTTCGCGATAGAGATTGCACGTGCCGTGTCCTGGGAGCAAAACTTGCCAGAGTTCTGGCTCTGGTCTTTTACTATGCTCACGGCTGTGCTGTTATTTCATTAAAAATGTGGTTTTAGAACATGGAAACAAACATAATGCTTCAACAAAAGGCATTCAGGCGAAAGCGAGGAGAGAGCGGAGCATCGACGTAAAAGGGAGAGACTGAGGGAAAAGAATCCGTGGCACGTGAAGATTGTTTTTTGCTTTTCTAAGATTTTTTTTGAGAATCAAATGCTGTCAAAAAGGGCAGGTAGAAAGCAAGCAAGCTCACTTTTGCATTTTCCATTTTAATTTCTTTGAACTATTCAGGTGAGGAACAATTGTGTATTATGTACAAAACGAGCCGTTTTGTAACTGGAGAAAGAGAGCGAGAGCAGTTTTGGGGTTTCGGCGAATTCTCAAACAATGAAATAAAATCACTCAAGGGAGTTGGAGGAGCAGCGACCGGACTTACGGGGAATTTGTGATTAGCTTTGCGCTTAGAATCAGGCATTATCACGTTATATAGTGACCACGTTGGTGGATGTCCGCCGGATCGAGCAGAAACGAAAGCGATGGGTGGTGTAATTACTTTGTGCTTTGGGGCTTATCATTCATCAGACATTATTGTGCGCTACTCGTTGGGGGGGGGGGGGGGGGTGCAGGCAAGAAGAATGGCAGCAGGGACTTACATTCCTTCCGGGCAGTTAGGAGACAGCGTGTACAGCGGCCAGCTGGAATAACAAGTAACGAGCAAAGCTTTACTTGCTGGTAGCATTCCAAAGTTCTTGAGGATCTGCTGTGCTTTGTAATTGCTGGATTTGGCCTAGAAATGGGTGTGGCGGAAGCATTACAGTAGTTTGTAGGAAGAAGTAGCTGCTGACCACATGCTACATATTGATTCGTTGAAAAGCTCCACCATCCCTCGGCTCAGTCTCAAACTTTTATCGTGTGGTCATCACAGGGTTCCCGGTTCATCCCTTATAGCAGAGTACTCTCCGATAGTTTGATTCTTCAAAAGACAAAGACAAAGTCAGCTTGTCGCTAGGCGTGTTGACGAGTTAGGGCTGAGGGTGTGCCCGTATGTTGTAGTGCGTTTTGACCAGTTATAACTTGGTTATAACTGTGATACTATGAGCACTATTTCCGTCTGCTGACACCGTTTTCCTTTTCACCGTTCTCGTGTAGGGGAATGTTTGGATAGCATTGCTATCTTGAAACATAAACGCCTATGCCAGCGTGGATTACTTAGGAGGTTACACTCATCGCAACTTCTTTAACAACAGGGTGGGTTCGAAAGCTTTAGCAATGGGCCTCAAAACCTCAAACTCTCCAAAAATTGCTTCAAAACCAGCCGACTGGCTTACCATCCGAGCTGGGAATTCCCAGGTCCACGGCACAGGCCAAAAGTGAGCAGAATGAAGGGTTCGTATTATAGTGTAATTTTACTGATCAAAATCCTAACACATTCGCATGTTCCGTATTGGACGATGAAACGGCGGGAAGGTCGTAAATCGAAAATTGTGCTTTCTCGCTTTAAGCATGCACATTGTGATGCAGCCTGGCTGTTTGAGAGGAATGTAAATTAATTGCAGCAAAATTTTGTCAGCAAGATAATCTTGCTAACTGGGTTCCGAAACCACTGAATCCGAATCTACCCCGACTGCTCAGTGCGTGTACTGGGTGCGGGCACGCCAACGAGAACCTAACCAAACTTCCAGCGTCAGTTATTTGCGCAGTCTGTCAAACACACGCCCGCCAGTCGTTGGTCATATTTCTTTCTGCCTTTTCATTCTGCTCGTACCAGAATTTGCAATGCATCGACTCTGCCACACGCGGTGGTTACCTCCCAGTAACTTGCAAAACGTCCCCCCAAACCGGTTGACCGACCGTCTGACCGTGGTGAAGCAAATAGACGGTGGATGGTAAAGTAAAATTGTTTATGTACTCTGCTCTCGGTCCGAGGGGTGAGTTTACTTTGAACTTCTTCGAACACACTCCCCCCCCCACTGCCATGATGTGATGGTACGATGTGGGAAGGGAGCGACGGGACGGGTCAGGCGCTGTTTGATTGAATTACGTCGTAAAACGTCGACATCGTCGTCACTGGGAAAACGTGTGTGCAATCCGTCGGACAAATCACTCACGCGCGTACTTCGAAACAATCCGTGTTAGTAGTCGTGCAGTGTATCTTTCTCTCTCTTTTCAGCCTGCTCAGTTCAGTTTATACCCAAAGTGGGAGGAGTGCAAGAGACAGCAGCGGGAGCACCAGAGCACGTTAGCGAAAAGCTTCCTCATCGAAAAGCTTCCGAGCGCTCGCCGAGCGGGGAAACGATTCAGTTGAAATGCTTCATAATCCGAGTTAAATGAAAAAAGTTAGTTGCTGTGCAGGGAGGGGATGGGAGTGGGTCAGCGAAAAGAGAAGCGAAGCTGGAGCCGCATGCTGACGGCGTTTTGCGGATGTGTACGATGTCGTTTTTGCTGGAAGTTGTGACCATAAAGTGGACGGTCAATGGTGTGTCAGTGATTTCACTTAACCGCGCACGCCGGCTTGGAGTGTGGTGCCGGCGGTGTAAGGTTAAAGTTTGAGTTATATCTTTCAACATTGCTGCTGAGTACCGAGAGCTTAGCAGGGCTACCACACCATTGGAGTGTGCTTTAAATGGGCTGGCACTGAATATAAACGCCCGCCGTGTTGCAATCAGCGCTTCTCTTGTCAAGAATGTGTCATTGGCGGAGCACCAAATCGGTAATTTGTCTTGCCGTCCTACACGCTTTTAAAAGGTCACTTTTGTCAGGGTAGAATGAAAATTAATTTTCTCTAAAAATACAGATAAAATGTGCGTCGTCTATAATACGGTTCAATACGCAATCTTTTGTGTCGATGACGCGGGGCAAGCAAATTCAGCCGGACATTTGGATTGACAAAGTTTCATCATGATTGTGGACGCAAATGTTGTCCGTTACGGTTCAGGATGGTCGAGCAGTTCAATGGAATGTGTCATTTGGCGGGGTTCATTCGTCCCATCCGAAGAAGCTGACGGTCCCTCGCGAACGTCAACTTCGGGTGTCGTTTTACGCGATGAGCACAGCATGCTGCACACAGCTGCTTCCCGACCACCTGGTGGTGTATAGTTCATCGGTTTTATTCGCTCGATAATTGTTACTATTCAGCAAACTTGCTCTCCTGCAAGCGTGTCCGAGATGTTTTTTCCCCATCTTTTGCTTTCGTTCAAGGTGGAACCAGTTCTTTGGAAATGGCAGGGCAAGATTCTTTCCTTCAGTCTCAGTCGATTTTTTTGCCCCCCCAAAAGGCTGTGTGCGTGCCGATCGAAGGGGACAGATAACGCACAGCCACAAAGTGCGGACACATAAAAAAACAAACTGTTAGCTAATTTTGCGTCATCACGCTCCGCCGGACTTTGCTGGTTTGCGATGACGATGATCATCCTCCTGCTTTTGCACACCGTTGAACATCAACCGAGAGGCATAACACGGGATAAGATTAAACCGGCATCTGATTTCTGGCGCACTTAGACCTAAAAATAAGACGGTACAAGGCTCGTGGAATTTTCCGCTTAGGGTGAATTCTCCAAAAAGTCGCCCTTAAAAGAAAAAAAAGCCAGCCAAGCAAATGGGCTCCGTCTCGACCTGCCTGTTTTCCCTCGGGAGCGCGTGGTGGTGGAGGAAATGTCACCTATTCATCACCATGGCAAACATCCGCGGCCCGACATTGGCCCTGACCGTCAACCGGGAAGCTTTCTGGCATTTATTTCCAGCTGAAGGATGTTGCTGCGAACAGGGCGAACATTATTCAACATTGATTTTCCGGGAGGTCCCGGAAGGTTTGTCCATTTATGTTTTTTTTCTTTTTGGGATTGTAACAAACTCTGGCTGAGATGTCCGGTGTAGAGTTTTTGAGAAACAGGCCCTAAAAAAAACAAAAACAACAAGCACATACACGCCAGATAGATATGGTTATCCTGGACTGGTGTTGTGTGTGGTTGTGGCAAGTGTGGTAAAGTTTTTCTGACCTGTCAAGGTACCCGCATCGGTGGAAAAGCTTACCGGGTTTTATCGGGCTGTATATATGTGTGTGTGTATGTGAGCGCGTGTGTCTGGTCGTTATTTATTTAGCCTCCGTCAGGTCTTGCGGAACGAAAACCCAAAATCCGGCGATTGAAGGTTAGATTGGAGTTTGCAGTTTGGAGTCTCCCTCTCTCTTTCTCGCTGTGTGTGTATCTCTTTCCCTCTTCATTTTCTGGATAGTTAGTACGAAAGGTACAGTGAGTTTCAAAAATGGTAAACCATTGGAAAATATGTGTTCCGTAAGTAATGGAAAAAGCAGTACTTTGGTTATTTACTACTGTTGGGGGCCTTTCCGTTTTAAGTTCGTAGGCTGAAATTTCAGCCTATCAGCTGTTTGCATTGTATAGCAGTTTTCGAGCAGCTATCGTAGTGGGTACAATATACAGGTGGGCTTATCCCAAGGTGTATGAATTTAGAAGGCTGATTTTTATCGCTTCTGTTTCTGAATGAAGATTTTAAGAGTGTTTTGTGTATTCGTAAAGCCTCCAGAAAGCTTGTTTGAACAACAGTTTTCAACCATCCTGTCAAAAAGTGATATTCAAATTTGGTTATAAAAACATGCTATGAGACCACCTGGACTACATACACTTTGATTCTGGATTCCATCACCTGATATTTTTAATTCACCTTGGGATAAATGTAAACATCACCTTGTTTTGCCATTTTTCGAGCAGGTACTCGAATCTAATTCTAGCTTTGAGGCTAGAATAATCTAGACTGAAAATTGCAGGCTAGTTTTGTGTGTGATTTTGTACGGAGTGTTTACATGATTTCAGTCTCCAACTGTCAAACTCCATACAAAAAACTGACTAGAATCGTGAAGGGACCCCATTTACAGAATTTGACGTCAGCTACTAATAAATGCCATCTACGAATGTCAGTTACTAACAACTTTTTCTTCCTTATGTTTATGTTGTAATTGTCGGTCTAATATTTGTTAAGTGCTCTTGTTTCAAAATCCAACTCAATATTGGAATTATTTATCGTGTAATTTAAAATTAAACGGAAAAAACATTCTGACAGGTAGAACCCACCGAGATAATAAACAACTGTTTATAAACTATTCACAAAGATTAGAAAATGGTTTGTGTTTATGTGATCAATATTTTAACTGTCATGTGTTCTACAAATAGATATTTTAGCCGCCATAAAGTATGCAACCCGCAAAACAAAACCTCTGCACAACACGCATTTCTATGTTTTGTTTTCTATTGGCGGCTCATCACAAAACTGTGAGAAGAAAGATTTTCATTTTAAAGTTATGTATAAAGAATATATACTAAAATCCTATCAATTTTATCACTTACTGTACATACCCAGTTCGCGTTGCTGGTAGTAGGGCTTCCTTTTTTGCTTGCCCGGGTACGGTCTCCAAGTGAAAAGTGTAATTTTGCTTTCAACCCAGAGCGGAAGGAGTGCTCGCCTACGTAAAACGATGAAAAGGGACACGTTTGTTGAGGTTAGCGAAAAATTAGGATTTCTTTTGAAGTGTGTACCTTTGTTGCGGGTCAGAGAAAAATGAGTTTTGCCTCAGACTGGCGGTCAAAAGGGGGTGTGCGTCTGTGTATGCCGTGGTTGGTGATTCAACAGCAAAGTAAATAATAATATAAAAAAAACACACACACACGCATACAGGTCCATTGATATTGATCAATCGTAAGCCATGCATCACAAACAAGGTGAGCGCTTTAGAATGTTTTATGTGTAAATGAAAAATCGTATCACTTTATTGGTAAAAAACCCACAAACACACTCAACTAGAGTAAACATGTCTCGCGCAGCATGTTCAACAGTGAGCGTGTGTGTTCTTCCCCTATTTTCCACACTGGCCTAAGTTACTGCTGCTGTGGGCATTAGTTTAGGCGAAAGCATTCTACCCCACGGTCATTATCACCATCGCTGGCCGCCATAATCGGCAGAGAACAGTGACCGTGCATAAAACTGAAAGCCCGGTTTTGCGACGAAAGCATTACCGGAACCTTTTTCAATTATAGTCTACCATTTGTTTCTGTCTCTCTCTCTCGCTCTCGTGCTCCGCATTTTGCCTTTCGTGGTGTTCCGGGGAGAGCAAACAGGGCATCCAACGCGGGGTAGGCAGCGAGAAAAGCTAGTAGTAGTACCCCTTTTTCTGGCAGGCTGTAGATAAAGCTCTACATTTGCATTCTAGTCTCGTTCCGGGATTGGGAATTGGGATCTGCCACTCTGCCGGCATTCTCGGTTCTCATGCTTATGCATCCGGTGTTGGTGTGCTGGCCTGGATCAAGGATTTCAAGGCCATGGGCGTGTGGGCTGTTGGGGAGGAGGTAGGTACTGCTTAGATTAAGAGCCGGTAGGTACATTAGAGCGCTTCGACATTCGAGGCTCGCATTCCGAGGGCAGGACCATAAGGGGGGCAATTTTATAATTTCATACATTCGGCACGACATCGTAGAACGACTCGGCAGAGTAGAAAGCAGTTGCAGCTTCACACGCTTCACATGTGCCGATTTGTGTTGCATCGATCGATTCCCAACAGTGTCGATCAGAACACGCTTGGTGGTTCGTGGGAAAATTAAGCGAATATCTCATCTTTTTGGCAAGCAAACCAACACGGCATACGTGTCTTGGGCTTGGTTGGTGTGTTTGCCCCGACAGCTTCTCATCTCATCGTTGACCAGCACGTCACGTACTATCAATCAAACGAGACACAGGGCGGTACCCTTTTTGCGCGCAAGGGTAGCATTAGCTTCGCCCCGTTGTGACCCGGATGTCAATGACCGGGCTGAAGGAACCCAAATTTTCTCCCCGTCTGACGTTTGGTCGTTTTAATTGGATTGGATTAGGGGAGCCGAGCGGTCGAGGAGATTACTTCGCTCATGGTTTGGACTTGGATGTACATGCACGCTGGTTCTATCTAGGTTAAGTTCAAGATTAAGTTTCTCGAGTTTTTCGCAGTAAATGATGTTTGCTTGTCGGAGCGTTCCGTTTTCTCGGAAGTTAAAAAGGAAAAGTTTACATTAATCGTTAATTAAATGCAAATGATAAGCGGGTTGAGTTAGGTGGATGTTGCTAGCGCCGCCTACTTCATGAGAGTGTGTGATGCAATCTTACTTTTTTAAGCTTAATCATCGGAGAAATAATGGTTTTTGTAAAACAAATACTGCAAGAAGCAATCAAACAGACTGAACAAACATTGTGCTGTAATTGTATGGAAAAGAGCCACAAACAAGTGGAGAACGCTCTTTTGCATTTTACCGTTTCCGACGTACGAAGCGTATGAAATGTACCAGAGCAAGGTTAATAAATCTGCCCATACTGCCCGCAACGTAGCCCGCGCCGATGCGCTTCTTTAGAAAGTGTTTCTTGCGCACAGCAACTTTTTCCCTAGCAAAAGCAAATAGCAAAGGTCCATCCCTACAGGTGCTTTCATCGGATTTCAGGATCGAAATCAGCAGCAGCAGCAGCAAGCTCTTTAGACGTGGTTGAGTGTCGGCGTGGCTCATGATTTGTGATTTGCTAGCAGAACCTTTCCACACCATGTAGGTCTGTATGTGTGTGTGTGAAAGAGAGTTTTTCGCCTGGTAATACGGAAAAAGTTCGACGAGAAAGCAACAAACATGAAACAAAATCGAAAAAAAGAAGGTGTGCAAAAGTCGAAGGAATCGTACCGGGCGCGCGATAATTGAAAAGTTATTCCGTTCGGCAAGCAAACACTGGCAGGCTGAGAGGATTTGCGCTTGTGCAGTTTGTTTGTCGGTGTGCGAGGTTAATGGCAGAAGGGAGGGAACGGTAGGCAGAACAAGAAGCCCTTGCATTTAGACTTTTCAGGAGGAGAAAAATAATTGTGTTAATAAGTTTGTTTATTGTGTGTGTGTGTGTTGTTTTGCTGCTCGACTCGGGGGGCATTCAAGGACGTACGGGGAGAGCCGTTGAGTTTAGCAAAAGCATAAAACGTATTTAGCAACTGGTGTGCTGGAGCTGCGATGAAGATGTGCAACAATGTGTTTTGAAATGTGTTGAGAAGCTTGTTGGAAGTTAGTGGTTCAGTGGTAATGCTTTTTCGTTTGAAAGCAAACAAACAAACGTGTGAAAAGCGAGATGATCGTTTCCGAATGGTAGTGTGGAGTGGTTGTTGAGTGTGCTCAACAGGTTGAACGTTCTAATTAAAGTGCAAACATTTCGCAAAACCATGATTTAAACAAACTGCCAAAAGCGTATCATGCTGTTTAAGAATTAAAGCAACACCAATGATCCTTCCTGGAAGGATTCCGCAATGGAGTAGAGTCTACTTTGAGATGTTATATATGTAGTAAAAGTTTGCTATGTTCAAACTCATAACATGACAATAAGATGTAAAAGGGCAATAGAGTATTTTCTAAATATAGTTTTTGATGGAAAAAAACCCATAAATGTTGTAATACTTAGTCGAACGTTACTGCTACGGAACAGTCAAAGCAAGAGTCAAAAAATCAAATCAAGCAGAACAGTAAACAAAAAATCCCACAACCGGAAAAAAGATAATGTGATGATGATGATGATGATGATGATAATAAAGATTACATTTTCACTATGCGTCTAATGGTTCAGTTGTGGGAAATTGGTATCCTTTTTTTGGAGTAATTTGTTCAACATTTACAGGCCAAGTGTTGCAGTGTTGGTAGGAAGGTTTGTTCCTTTGCTACAATTGCAAGTCTCTAGCGCTGCACTTCGATTGTTTTACCTATCAATTAGATCTGCTAATGGTTACTCAATTTAGTTTAAACTATTAAATTATGATAAAATAGCACGTAAAACAACATATAAAGTCTCGGCACTAACAACCAATCAACTTCAAAGAACACGCGTTAACATGGGTCAACAAATAGTTGCAAAGTTCTATAAGTAGGTAACTGCATGACTATATGATGCAGTAAGCACTTACACCAATACAGTAACAAAAACATTGTAATAACATTCATGCTTAAACGTAAAGTGTAGTTGAGTCCACAGCTACCCCGAGCAGTGCCTCTGAGTGTGTCATCATAAATCTCTGCTCAGTGCGTTTGTACAATACATTGGACAATGGCGATTCAACGGACGTTACGCCAATCACTACGGTCGCAGCACTGTGAAACGCAATGTAGAAAGCAAGCACACTTTCTGCGTTTCTCCTTTGCGACACTGATCACCTCCCCCACCCCCCTTTCGGAGTGGATTTTGTATTGTGCCGTTTGTTAGCAGCAGCACCACGCAAGAAACCCGAGAAAAGTAAATCATAATCATTTGCATTGTGCGTGTGTGTGTGTGAATGTGTTTCCGACTGAAACCGGCAGCAATCGCAACCGGCTATTCGCACGAAAACTGCGCACAATTCTGTGCCTGTGCCCGACCGTAATGGGTGCGTGTGGGTTGCGTTTTGGGTTTTGTAGCGAAAGCACTGATTCATGCGAAAAAAAAACAGTGAATCGTTTGCGTGATGCGTATCGGCCTACGCGTACTGCGTATGGCGCGCAATTCAATTAGAACCGTCTGTGTGGGTTTTTGCTCGGTAGCGCGATCGCTAGGTCGCGGAAGGTTGCAAACCGTATGATAGAATGTCAATATTTTCGTTGCTTCGGTATCCTATCGCTGGCCTAGCGCGCCAACCCGTGCCAGTGGCGCAAATGACGCCGTAGCGGTTTTGCAATAAATAAAGATTGGCGTACACTTGTTTTTTTATTGTCGTGCTGGTGCTGTTGTGTAGTCTAGTGTGTATGTTTGAGAGAGAGAGAGAGAGAGAGAGAGAGAGAGAGAGAGAGAGAGAGAGAGAGAGAGAGAGAGAGAGAGAGAGAGAGAGAGAGGATGGGTAGAATTTTCGAACATTAAATTCCACTGCCCATTAATGGCAAACGCAAACAACGAATGGTCGGGCACACCGTTCACCGAAAGGCGCGGGTACGCGGTGGGACGTGATGTATAATTTGATTAAATGTTCATTTAAAGGCAGTGTTTGGGTTTACATTTACACTCAACCGGGAAATTGGAACATGTAATCGGACGGAGCGCAGCATACAAGGCTCCCAGTTTTAATTTGCATGTTTCGCTTGATAATTGTTACAATAAAGTTTAATGTTGTAAAATTGAAATGTGTTGTTTTGTGAATATCCTATCGTAGATGTAGAAAAATGCTTGCAATCATAACTTTTGAACCAAACAAACCTTTATATAACATAAGCTATACTACTGTGATCACACTGTGTATTACCTTTTATTGTTGTAAAGTAATTTTGTCTTCGAAACATATGTTTGTTGACAAATCCACGGAAAATATCGCCTATAAATAACCTTTAAATTGGTTCTACTGGGGTTCCACAGCAGATGAAATTCGACCCTGCAATTGATGCGTTCGGTCCTTGGGCAGTGTGTAGGATTGGATAAGAAACGGCATTAAACCGGGAAACTCAATACGGCTGCTACTCGGTACATCCGATCAGTCCGGCACCCGGGGAAGCAACGGTGGTGCAATTTATCGATCGCAATTAGTATGTGACAATGGCGCATACATACGAGCTTTTGGGTCGAACACTCAATCACAAACACTGCAAGGAGCTGTGTACCATTGAAATCGATGCACCCGTAATGAAAGGATTCCGGACAGTGTAGTCTTCCGATTTCCCTTGGGCTGAAAATTAACATCGTGCTAGCGGACAAAGGAGCGCGCAAACAGCACGTGGTTGCGGAAAGAGAGATTCCCGAAATCTCATCCGGATTATACAGCGAAAGGCTGTAACTTTATAGAATTTGATCCCAGCTACTTTATTTGCCCTGTGTATTCGGGGAAGCAGAACTTTGAGCCCCAATAATACCAGGTACAGTGGCCCGGGCGCAGTACCTTTCAATTGATTGGTGCAACTGATGGTAACGAGTGCATAAAAACGAGAAACACCAATAACCTAATTAAGCGTAAATGGAAAATTGTTTATTAACCTTGTGCGTGTACTGTAGAAATAAATAGGGCTGATGAAAGTATGTTTAAATTTTCCAATAGCAACCACTTGTCGAGCCACACCGTTCGTAGTTATTGGCAACGGTGGTCATTCTGGTGTGGTTGCTTGCTTTTGTCAACACAGCGTAATGCATTTTTAGTAAATTAAGCTTTGCAAATCAAGCTTTATTCAATTAAACACTCCCCGGCATAGATTAATGAAGCATTTTATTGGTTTAATGGTAGACCATGGTGTGAAGGCGGGTAAAAATGTTTGCTTGTATCTGTTCTTTACTATCATACGGTTCGAAGAGAAAAAGTAGTAGTAGAGAAAAAGTAGTAGTAGTAATAGAAAAAATAGAGTGTTTTATATTAATTTTTCCATTTAATAATGAATTTTGTTATTGATTTTATGATTATGGAATGATTTTGTAATGAGGATATATGAAATTCAATGCAACGTTCATTAGCACTTTCCTGAAAATATGTTTGTCGCGCATGCACTCTGCAGTTGCGCAAGTCAAATTCTCAAGTCAATTTCAAGTCAATAAAAAAAATTCTATTGACACCAACGGTCCATCATTACGGTTAGGCTGATGATACTTAACAACTCTAGGGTTATGTTATTTCATGCTTAATCTATTAAGCACACTAACAACCCACAAGTGATAAAATTTTATATAATTTGCGCTCTAATTTTAACCCATTTGAATTGCTTCAAACTGGTTCAAATGGCTCAAAATAATGTATTCTAATGAATTGGAAGAAAGAAGGTACAAAAAATCCTAAATATCGGCACTACAGAGCGTTTACAGATTAATCCCATGTTTGCTAGTGCCCCCCTTGATTAACCGTCACAGCTCTGTGGGGATACAAAGTTGCACCTAAATCCGGTCGAGTATCGTCTGCTGTATGTCGTAACCGATTGACGAGAAACTCGGCGTGTGTGCTAGCCTCGATAACTCGTTAGTGCTCTTCGGAGAAAATAGAGTCACTGCTAGTTGTGTGCTAACACAACGAGACATGACAGCTGTCGCGCGAAGCTCAGAACGAGAGTGCAGACAGGAAAACAAAAACAAAAATTGTAAAAAGCCTTCCACGGACATCATTTGTATTAGCCTTGTGCAACGCCGAAACAGAACACAATAATCAATTTCGGCTTTAGCTGCCAGCCAGATCTGATACGATGCCGGCTGTCTGGGAGGCTGTTGTGTGCTAATCTTGGGATATGACATGGTGTTCGCTGCCGTCGTTTTTTGTTTCCTTTACTGTCGTAGAAACACGCCGGAATCCGTCCCGAGCCTGTGCTCGTTTGCGTTCGATTTTGCTAGTGAAGGGAACGACTGTAGCAGTAACAGACAGTGGGTATTATGATGTAAGATGGGCGAGGAAATACTAACCAAATAAGCGAAAGACCCTTAAGTTAACCCTCTTTTTCCTACGTACAGACAACGCTTGTTTGCATGCGGAAAAGAGATTTTCAATCTGTTGTTCGTTTGCAGACAAACGAAGGGAAGGATGGGAGTAGATAAGTGTGTAGCGGGAAAAGACCACTGTACTTAATAGTGGCTGCTGAAGCGGTGTGATAGACTGCACGGAGGGAGCAGCGAGAGCACACGCCTTCGCGGAGCGTGAATACCCATGTGGGTGAAAGGAAGCAAATTGAAATCAAGGCAACAAGAGAGCCCTCTAGCAGCGTTACAGGGCTATCTGCTGAACAAGATCGATCCGACAGAAGCTGATCACAGGCAGGCAAAAGAGGTTCGCCATTTTACTACAAGTACAAGTGTGCCCGGCGGAGCGGGATTCGTGCCCAAGCGCAAAAGACAGCGCGTGTCGTCGTCTCGAGTGCGCGATGACCTCCTTAACCCCTTTTTCTTAGCCTCAAAGTGTGTCTTTGTCTTTCGATCCACCAAGGGTTTGGCGAGCATGAAGCGCCAGCGTGTGTCGTTTCGGGTGTCACAAAACCCGCAACGACACATCCGAGCTCTCCCTAGCTGTATGCGGGGCTGTATGCTAATGATGGCAAAAATGTAATCCTGCACGTATCGAAATTCAATATGCATGTCGTGTGACGACGACGACGACGACATCCTTACACTGCCCGAGAGGCAAACTCTGGTGGAAATTGCGAGATTCCACGTTGTTTGGTACTACGGATGTGCGCTGTTGCAGTGAGCATCTTGTGGCGGGGGAAAATATTGAAACGGTCTTCTTAAAGTAGCAAAAAAAAAACGGTGAATTTGAGTAATTTTTAATAGATCACTGATCCAATATGATCACAATTTAATCGTACAAATGGTAATGCTCTCTAGAGAGGTTGGATTATTTGGAAAGGGAATTATAAGTATTATTGATATAATATCTCCAAGTATAGATGATGAAAAATAACTAATTTCAGATATTTAATAACTGATTTTATACGTCGCTTGGTACGTGTTCGAGTGGAACGCTTTTTTAAAAAGTCATTTTACCATCAAACTTGTTCGCATGCTACCAAAGAGCCTGCAAACGCAATAAATCACTAATCATCGTTATTGAAGTCGAAAGTTTACACACTCACAAACATGCCCTCCACAGAGAAAGCTCGTAGTTGAAGGTGTTAGCATAAGCTCGTATGCATATGTCTTCACCATTGAAGCAACGAGAGCCGCCCAGTACTAACAGTGCTCTAGGACCAATATGGACGCTGCTCGTAATTGCAAAACTCTGCCGTTTGCATTCGGCCTCGTTATTGACTGTGGAGCTTAAAATGCAGCAATCGCCCGCCGCCTCGAGTGTCGAAAACTTTGCCAATTTTTCATCCATGCACACACGAGATGCATGTGTGCGTGTGTGCTATTCTCTGACAGTGCTCAGACACTGGAGAAGTTTCTCATTAGCGAACACGGTGCCTCGTGCAAAAGGTTACCATCGGTGACGGCTTCCACTGTGGCTCGCAAAACCACTACATGCATGTAAGGGAGAGGGTTTTCTGTGCCACTGCACTTCTGTGTAACACTATTGAACGCTATTGAAGAGGAATAAATCAAGCTCAGTGGTGAGAATACAGCCACGTTTCATATAATTGATGCATGCCCTCGCCTGTGGAACTGTTTAATGGGGGGTATTCAAATTCATTACTCTGGCTGCTGTCACGCAAAAGCTAGCTGATTAAGTTTGGCACTTCCCGCTACGAACGGCGTAAAAAAGCAAGGACCAAAATGGAACCATGCGTTTCCATAAAGCACCGTGCGCCTCCATCGAAAGCTCATCAACGCCAACCACCAAGCCTCAGCCGGTCAACGACGGGCAATGGGGCGCGGGCAACGGGGCTAAATAATTACTCTCAGCGAAAAGACAAACAAAACGCAAGCACATCATCATCATCATCGTCGTCGTCGTCGTCGTCGTCGTCATCATAAAACAACACAGCAAGCGGAGGGTTGCTGACCCATATCAAGGTCAGTGGCGGCGAACGTCTACGACTGCAGTATCTAGTCGCCTTCAGCTTTGTATTCGCTTCCTGTGAGTGGGAACACGTGTGAGTGTTAGTATGCTCAATTCCAAGAAAAGATGCTTTCTTACGGCATGCTGTAGGGAGCAGTGGCAGCAAAAAAAAAACCCCTTACGAAGGTTTGTCATTCGAGTGTCTTTGGCTTGAGTGAGGTGGAAAAGTAAATATGATTGATGTGTGTGCTTGTTCCTGCATGAGGGAAAAATCGAAAAGATTGTAAAGCTAAGTGCATTGTGCATGGGGCAAGTAATTTATTGCTTTTTTGTTTTTTTGATTGTTTTTTATTTTCATTTTTATTTTTTTATTTTTATTTTTATTTTTCATTTCATTTTTATTTTTCATTTTTGCAATTACTTTTGCATTAAAACATAATTTGCTTTAATGATTTGTATTTTATTTTTATTTGATTTTTATATAAAAAACCAAAAATTGGTTACGTTTTTGTAAAATCCTGGCATAAGTGAAGAAAAAACATTTTAATTTTTCGATCGATCTGACACGATTACAACAGAATAAGCTCACGTAACAAGATTCTCTGGCAATAACATTTGCTACAAGGCGATGCCGGAATGCGGATCGAAGTAATGTCATCAAGCTGAGCCGAACACAATATCGGTTCGTTTTAGCTGCTAGGAGGCACTAGCATCGCGCGGGCAGCATTCTATGCCGGCATGCTAGATTGTGGCATTTCCCCACCGATAAGGCATCGTGTACGGGGTTTATCGCTACAGCCCAACACAAGCAGCGGAAGCGATGCCCGCAGTAAATAATCAACCAATTTATCTGTGCTACAATGAATGCAATCCACAAGCCCAGGCACACACATACAGTCACACACACACGCACGAACCACCGGCGTCTGATTCGATTGACACGAAATCAATTTATTCCCATCAAATTACAGCACCACTGCACACTGGGGAAAAGGGACATGACAGGGAACGCGAGAATGTGCGATTGTGTGCGAGTGTGTGTGTGTAGGCTTTTTTGTTCATCTGCTATCAGTTCTGCTTCCCATTGCACGCACATCGAGCAATGTGTGGTCGGTGAAATATGTTTCCAGCTCGTTATTTGCTAGCGCGCAAGCAAAAGGCAGACAACGGACCCGAACCCGAACAGAGAACGCTCATATACTCCCGTATATATGGGGTCGGGATGGAGTTTGTTTCTTCACCGAGTGGTTGCTTGTGATATATTTTTTTTATCTTCTCTTCTTTCGGTTAATGTATGTCATGCTGGTTGGAAAGGAACGCGCACCCGAGCGTTCGTTCGGTCGGGCGGATGGGATGGGCATTTTGGGTAAAAGTTTAACCACGATCTGGTGCCTCTCGGGTCGCGAGTTCTTCTGTTTCGAATTTTTGGGAAATTTTTCACCTTCACGGATCACCAGAGAGAGAGAGAGAGAGAGAGAGAGAGAGAGAGAGAGAGAGAGAGAGAGAGAGAGAGAGAGAGAGAGAGAGAGAGAGAGAGAAAGGGAAATAGATACCAAAGAAAAACAAGGAAGAGAGAGGAGGAAAGTATCGTCGCAAATGTTTTAAATTGCAAAGCAAGCAGCAAGGAGCGGCAAGCGCTACGGTACGCTTGCGAACGGCACATGCAAACGGGAACGGATGGAACGCAATAATCATAAAAGAAAAACAAACGTTCGCTTCTCCTCTCCGGCAGCATTTTCACGTTACTAATGCCGGCCTGAATACTGCGGATCGTTCGCGCGATAGCAGCAACGGTACTACATCAAAGGTGCGTAAGTTTGCAAACATTGCCATTGCGGTATGGAGCGCCACAAAGAGACGCTATTGAGCCACTTAGGGGCTGTTACTCGGTGGCATGAAGCACTGGGAGATACAAGCGGTCGTTAGGCACCAGTACCGGACCAGCTGACCGGGTGGGAAATTGTTGAGCTCTTGAGCTTTGTCGGGGATAGGCAAGTGGCTGCAACAGTCTTGTCGTGTCGTGGGTGAAAGTATATCCTGTAAACGTCAGAGTGTTTGGTTGGTGTTTTGGGGTTTTCCGGTCGAATTAACATTTGCCTGTGCTCTGTCATATGTATTTAATGTTCTTTTTTGGTCTCTTTTTCTGTCAGCTTGTTCTCAATTTCTTTCCGAAAAGCTCCGTGTTTGGCTAAAAGAGCTCATTTGGAGATAAAATAATTTTAGTAAACGGTGCTTTTTACGAATTGGTATCACGTTTTTCAATGAAAATGGAGAAAATCGCGATCGCCTTAACCTTCACTGGAATGTGAAGCGAATGAAATTATATTGTTTATGTATTTTTAAACCAATTTCAATTGTTTAATCTTTGCAATTCAAGATACTTAACGATGACACTCCAGCACATACTTGAAACTCGATAGCATGATTTTTTATTATATTAATTATAATTTTAGATATTTGGTTAAATATATCGCAACTATTCAGTTAACATAGGTTGTGTTTGAATGAAATTTCAGCTAAATGTAAATGGAATCCACCGAGTACAAGCAGAGAAAACCATCAAACATACCGAAGCGAATAAAGTAGACACTAAGCTGTACCTGTACCTGCTAACGAGACACTTATTCTCTTTTCGTTGCCCAACCGGAGGCAGGATGAGAAATAATAAAAGGCATGCTCCTGGGAATAAGACTTTTCGCTTCCCCCAGTGGCTAAGCATAAACCATTTGCTCGCATTGATTTTCCCCAATTTGACCGTACCTTTTCTCGGGGTTTCGACCAAAAACTTTTACGCACCTTTCGCATTCCTGCCTTTCCATTCTTTTCTCATTGCTGGACGGTTCTTTTCTACGCCATCGTGTGCCTCGCAAACTGGAGATGGAGACGCCTGGTGGCTGTTATGGCGCGGAAGGAGACGCCCGGTCGTTTTTTCACTTTTTGCGACGAAGAAAAGGGAAGAAACGGTGTCTATTTTTAGCCCTAGGTTCAAAGGTACCCCAATTTTCGGGTGGTTCGGGTGCCTTTTTCTCGCTCTCTCTCTCTCTTTTGCTCTGCCTGCTCTCCCAGTTTTCCGTCAGTGGGATGGCAAAAACGGTACCGGCCACGATGGGTTTTGACGTTGCCTGCACGGTCGTCTCCTATCGATGCGTTTTCGCTCCGTTTGTGGCTGGACTGCTCGGGCTTTCGGGCGCCCGGCTGAAGGTTAGGGTTATTGGGCTAGCGAAGGTCATGCTTGTAAGGAACCAACGGTATCTAACGTAACCGAGGCCATATTTTCTTAGCAATTCTGTTAGGGTTCCAGTTGCTATTTCTCTCTTTACTTGCGTCTCTTTCTCTCGCTCACTCTCGCTCTATTTTTCGTACTCTAGAGTAGTTTGCTAGCAGAGAGCCGAACGATGTTGCGACGATATCGTCTTGGATGTGTTTTTACCCCCCACTAGATGAAGGCTTGTTGCCGAAATGAAATGTCTTTTCTGGCAAACCTGAGGACCTGGCTCGCAAAGGGGAAATGAGGGGCGAAAAGCTTTAGCCAAATGATCAAACGTGTTCTATTCATAGCGTTTTGTTATCCGGCTCACGGGGAAGAGTTGTTAGTCAGCGTTAGGAGCGTCTTAAAATATTAGTTCAAATGAGGCAGACGAAGCAGAACGGCACTCTCGCACGTTTGTGGTTAGGACGATAACAAACCGGCGCGCTGGTTGATGTGACGTGTTTCGTTGATCAAATAAATTTTGTCTAAAGAAGGTCCGAACAAAGAGCTGAAACCACCAAAAATAAGCGAAACAAAAGTCTTTGGCCACAGCTGAGCGATGGTAATGATGTGTTGAAAAAGCATCGCTTTTGTGATGTATGTTGCTAAGCGGCTTAAATCTAATAAGTGCACATATTTAACACAAGTTTTAGCGAAATCAGTAGAAAAAAAAATAGCATTTAACTAGTAAACCTTTTTGTGGAATACATCCAGCGGAAAATGGAATGACCTAGCCCGTACAGAACCGCATCCATAAAGGTACAGCGAATCAATTACGGATCAAGCTTCCGGCACACACTGCTATCATTTTTCAGTTAATAAGGTTCGCTTCGATTGTGGGAAAATTGGTGTAATTTCATGGCAAAACGCTACTGCATTAAGCCCAGTTTACCTTCCCCCTGGTAGGTACGGATTGCACGAATTCCGTAATTCCATTTCTAGCTTAACTCGGCACCACAATAGCCCCTTGATGCAACTCTCTACCCAAACAGCACCGGAGAAATGGCAGACAAGCACAGAGCGTATCGACAATACTATTTGTTTGGTTGTATGTGCTTGTTTCGTGTTTTTGTTGTAGTTATATTACGTTTCTGGATGCTGCCCAGATATTGTGGAAAATTATTTTCCCCAAAATCGAACCCAAGGCAAAGGGGAAAAGGCTAGTCGGTGCATTCACGTACATTCTCTTATTGCCAGGCGAAGCATAGCACACAGCAAGGCACACGTACAGCGAACCTCATGTATGCTTTGGCAAGGCTCGGTTTTTACCGAAAATGCACATACTCTTCTGGAGTCTATGCGGCTAGGTATGTTGGTTACCATTTTTACCGAAACACGAGCCAGAAGAATGCATACCACATTGAAAAAGGTATCCAAAGAGAATGTGTGCTACCTTGGAAGGGATGGTAGAGGCGGATCGAAAGCTTCCCGCTAGTTCCGTTCAGCTGGAATGGTATTATAAAATGCTACATTAAATTGGAAACCATTTCGGGAGGGTGGAATTGAGTGTGTGTGTGTGTGTGTGTGTGTGTGTGTGTGTGTGTGTGTGTGTGTGTTTCAAGCATTTTGGCAGCAATTGGACAAGGCAAGTGTGTTGCATGTTTATTGATAAAATGAAAACACAGTATACAATGAAATTGTGGAATACAAGCATAATAGTAACTACGTTCAGGTTTTGATTAAGCACAAAAAGGCTCATTCAAAGAAGACAAACCCAATTGCTGTTCATTTTCGAATGCTGTATCAAGCTTGTGGAACATTTGCTCTCTACGATCTTTTGCAGTCTATAAACATGAAATGAAATGGGGAACTTTTCTAACGTATTTTAAGACGTTTTTGCTGTATCATAGTCACTGTGGAAGCTTGATCTCTAATCAATATTATATTTTCTTGTTTGTTTTATTATAGAAAATATATATTGCTTGGTGATGGGTTTGTGAAAGTTATGTAACGTTAAGGGTCTATTAATTGAACAGCTCCTTTAAAAGTGTGCTCCTTGGCAGTCCTTTGCTCAACAAAATGAGGCACAATATGACAATAACAACAAAAATGTATTTAAAAAATATATCAAAAAGATGATTAAGTTTAATACTGCTGAGAAAGTGAAAATGAAAACACTTCTTTTCATTATCAACTACTCTTGCAGCTTCATTTTCATAACATTCTGTACACGCCTTAAAGAGAGCCATGAGCAATTCATCAGCCAAGGGGCCCTTGGCTCCAAACGTAATTCCGGCTGCAATGTTTTCACACCAAACTGTTCAAACCCTGCAGAAAAAAGCCCAAACGAAGCATCTACCGTCTGAACAAGGGGAGAAAAAACAAGCCTGTCCCTGTGAAAGCCTTTTGTGCAGCAGCATTACATAATGTGCGCCCGGACCCAAAAGCGGCTGTGTTTCACCTCCTTCCGGTTTCGCTTGCGCTTGCTTGCTTGCTCGCTTGTTGTTATATTCGATGACTATGCCTTTACGTTTCTTCTATTTATCTCTCACTCATTCACACACACTCTCTGTGTCTCTGATGTTGTTGCTGACGCGGTTTGTTATCCGGTTAATCATTTGTTCCATGACGCTGCACGGTACGGTACAAGGTGACACTTACCTTTTCCTTCCTTTGCTGCTGCTGCTGCTGCTTCCGCTCTCTGTCCTTATAACAGCAAACGAAGCCAACCCACTGCTTTCAATGTTGCCGTAGCAATCGGGCGACTGAACTTTAGTGCGTAGTGAATAAAAAAAAAACACAACTCGACTCACTTCCAGCGAAAGCTCATTATGCTTCACCGTATCGCTTCGCCGGTGTCCTTGCAAAAGTTGTGCTGTTGTTATTGTCGTTGTTGCTGCTGCTGCTGCTTCGGAGACTAGTTGTTGTGGTTTTACCGTCGAAACTATGCCGCACCTTGCGTGGCATTGCCTCACACCCTACCCTAGCCACACACCACACAAACACGCACTCGGCGGAAGACACTTTAGCGCACCGCAAGCGTAAATTGTGCGATTTTCCCACCTTTTGCAACACTGATGCTCGTGTGTGTGTGTGTTTTTGTATCACGGCAATTCACTCACTCACGATGGGCACACGTACAAAAAAAGAAAAAAAAACCTTCGACACTTTCGCCCTCAAGGCAAACACGCACCAAAAGAAAAGAAAAGGAAAGGGATGATACGGTGGATAGAAGGGGTGGGAGAGATTACGTTGGGGTATTGGTCACGCTTTCACAACCGACTAGTGGGGCACCTGGGATTTTTTTTATTATTTACTGCACTCAATTGCTGAACTAAACGTTGTTGCCTTTTGTTTGAGGGGTGTATTTGTGTGTGTGTTTCTGTAGCAAGAAAAAAAAAAGAGGAGTTGTTCACCGTTTGCGGGCTTTTTGTTTTCTGAGACAGAACTCCCTTGTTGTTGCCCCCTGTTTGCTAAAACACTTTAAAGATACACGCTGCGCGCAACAAAACACTGGGCGATGACGACACGGGAGCGGCTGGCTGTTGTGATGGTGTTGTGCGAGATACAAAAAAATCGGTGCACTAAAAACTGCAAAATGGTTGAGAAGAAACATATTAATATTTTAAAGCTAAAGCTTTCACTTTATACTGGTGCCGATGGAGCTGTTATTCACACTCGTGTTCATCGCGTAAGACACACACACACATATGTGGAAACTGTAAAAATTGTTCCTTCTATCGTGCCGTGATTTACTTGCAGCATATAGCATTCTTCTCCTTTTACATTATTTTGTGTTCTTTGTATCCGCTTATTTCAGTCTCAAAATTCCATTGAGTTTCCGTACCACGGCCACACGAACGATGATGATGCACGTTGTTCGCATGTAACTCCGATGGAAGCGATACTTTCCCGGTAGCCTTCCTGGCACCTGCCGGGGTTCTGAATGGATTGTTATCGATTTGTTTTGCCCGTCCTTTGCCAGTAAGCGTCCTTTGCCGTCGTTCGCACTCAGCCGGAAGCGAAAGACCCTTTTTTTATGACGCTGACGGGAAGCGTTGTCAGGTGGACAAACAAACGCAGTCAAGCGGCCAAGAGGCTATTGCCATGGAAGCTGCCGAAGCGTGTGATGTAGCACGAGAGAAGCAAAACCAAACAAAAAACCAAAATCAATAACCATTCTTCATTGAGGAGACTGGCGACCCTAAAGTTGCTGTTAAAAATAGGGTATCGAATGTGTTGCTCCCAGCACGAAACGAATCGAATCGAATTCTAGCGAAATGGAACCGAAATTGTCCCCTTCGAATAGACTATTTTTGTGCGATCGCTGCCCGCACTGATGCAGCAAAGTTGTTGGCCGCCTGGCGTGTGTTGCACACACTGGCATACGCACACATAAACACACACTGCTGCAGCCAGCTCGCGATGCACTTTGCATCCGATCAGTTTGAAGGACGCGAGCGCTTGCACGTGCTGCCCCGGGCAAACAGTCAGCACAGCACGCAGTAGCAGAAGCTGAAGCGCCCCCGGGAAGCGCCACGCTGCTACCAGCGAAGGTCCAGGAACCAGCCAGAAGGTCACTGTCACTCTGGCAAGATGCTAAGCTGCTCGAGCAGCAGTAGCAGCAGCGACTTGCGGGATCGATTGGTGGACCGAAGGACGGTACATCGGTTGGAAGTTGTTGGGAGTATATTTTTGATTAGCTTTTGGACACAACAATGCAAACACCAAGAAATATTATAATTATGATATTACAAGGTCTAAAAACAAATTTCACTTCACTTCACAAAATAGTATTTCACTGTGTTTTATAAACAAAACAATCGAGAAGATGTCTACAAAGCGTATCACTTCCGTCACTCCTTCAATGCTTAATATTCACATTCTCACAAACAGACACACACACTCACACAGCCACTCATAAAAATGCTGTCCAGAAGCTGTCGCCAACTTACACAACCCTGCACCGACACCAGCAATCCAAAGCAAACTGCGATTGTTCGAATGCGTCTTCTTTTCACACAGCAGCAGCAGCGCGCCCATCAGAAATGGACCAGGAGGCGCGACACGTACGAAGCACACTGTGTGTTTGTGTGTGAGAGAAGGAGTATGTGTGTGTGTATGGCTGTATAGTAGTAGTAAAGAACCAGCTGCCAACCCGTGCAGCAGCAACAGCAGCAGCAAGTGAGTAGTAGTTTACCCGTGCGCGTGCAGACAGACCCCGTAGCACGTGGTGGGTTACGTCTACGACAACCGCCTACGCACTGCACTCGGTCGATGGCTGTGGCTCGCACAAAACCCCATTTTGCACACACAGAGAGTGCCCGGCGTTTTGGTTTGGTGTGCCCGTTCGGGTTTTTCGGGCGACATCGTCGGCCGCGCGCCGATCGATTTCTCGGGGGCTCGTATCCCGAATCGGATTCTCTCGGCTCGCTGGCCGTCGTTCGCGCGCCGCGGCGGGATGCTGCTGCTCTCTCGCTCCGGCTTTCACTTTCACGCCTCGGGACGGGCCGCCATTCGATGCTGGTGCTCTGCTGGTGGGGTCTCCCGGCTATGGTGTACTATGTGTGTGGTGCGTGCGGCGGTGCCGTATCGTAGTAGCCAGGCACTGCACACAGCTGGCAGCTTCATCCGGTGTCGGAGCTTTTCAGCGTGCAAAGCATCGCCGCGATGGCACGAACACCACTGCAGGCAGCGGCACTGTACGGTTGCAATGGTTTAAGTGTGTGTGTGTTGGTGTGCGTGTGGCAGCATCCTTTCCGTGCGCTGCTTGACATCTCTTTCTCTCTCAATCGAGCTTTGGGCAATCGTCGCGCGGCGTTGAGCTTTCGGTGTGTTCGTAGAACTACCGCCCGGGAAAAAAGCGCACACACCAGTGCAGGATTGCAGGTGGAGATTGACCGAACACACTAAGGAGACGGGAGGAAAGCTGGAAAGTGATGCCAGAATGTTGCTTCGGTGGCATTTTTTCCCCCTTCTTCTTCTGCTGCGAACACTTCTGTTCGGCTGTTCTGTTTGGGTACACTTTTCTTCATCTTCTTCTACGCTTTCGTCCATCTTTCCCTCGTTTCCGAACGAACAAATAGGACAAACAGGACTCTTGTGTGTGGGTGTGTGTGTGTGTGGTGTGTGTGTGTGTGTGTGTGTGTGTGTGTGTGAGCGTGTTTTTCGACCGATTAGAATGGTTGTCCAATTTAGGGCTGCACCGGGACTGATACAGGGTTGCCGGTTGCCCCTTTGCCAGAGATATCGGTCGCGGCCCGGTACGGTGTGGGACCGTCTACTGCGCTGAAGCATATCGCGATGCTTAAACGGGGCCCATGATGGATCGTTCGGGAAAGGGATTTGGTACAGCCGGGGCACATCGCAGGCACTCGCAAATGGGACCCAGCCGAGTAGTTGGCAGAACCATGGGGACCATGGGTAGAAGCGAGGCGAGAATATTAAAATGTGACTGTTTAAGCTGTACGGCCCGTTTGCAAAATGGAACCAGTTCGTTGGAACCCGTCAGTGAGGATATTGGAATATTGGAGATATTTATTGCTTCGCTAAATTCTACCGCTAATTGTTTTCGAATTGTCCATTCTTTATCGTGGGGGGATGATGATATTCTTTCTGATATTCCTGATATTCTTTCAACACTAGTATTGAAATACAATACCGATCTAGTGATCTAGCGCACTCTGGCAAGAGCTTTTACCAGACCAGTTGAGTAACGATTCCCGATCAGAGCTATCCGTTCATTATTATATCGGCAATTTCACACGGCTACAAGTCTCTAGTTCAATGCTAGCATCGTTGTTAAGAGCTGGTGTGCTTTTTTCTAGGCCCAAAAATATGGTACCTACAAGAAGAAAGCTTTTATTACCTTCCATTTAACTTCATGTCTTAGTAAGTCATTACCATGGTACGACGTTATTAAACGCAACGTAACCACTCTTACACCGGTTTCCTTTCGGAATGGCTAAAAAATGGCCACACCGACGAACGCAACCGCACACACCCACTCCTCCCTATTGCTTGCTTCGCGACAGAGACACTTTCTTGAACGCGGACTGGAATGATTAGCAACGTAAATGACGGTTGTTTTGTTTGTCCCGTTCCCTTTTTCCCGTTCATTTATTACACATCCACAGAACGTAACGAAAGGGGAGAACATACACACGCACACAGTGTGCCGCCCAGACCCCCCCCCTGGGGGGTGTGTGATTAATGTCCTGCAATCGTAACACCGGCAAAGGCAAGACACTCTCGCGCCAAATTACAGCCCCAAATTTTAGCGTAAAAATATGCAATACAAATGTGCGCCGGGGGCCTGGGTGCTTACTACTGCTACTACTGCTCGCGGGACATTCCGTGGAAAAAACGGCCGCTTTGGCAAATGTGGATAGATGCCGTTTGCGTTTGATGGGCTAGGGGGGGTTTTTGTGCCTTCCGCCCGCTGAGTAGTAGTAGTAGAAGTGTTCGCGTAAAAACGCGAAATGGTACTTTTTCTTGTGAATGTTTCTAGCGGTGCGTTGCGGGGGTGTTGTGTCGTGGAGGGGTTTTTTGTTGTTGCCAACTGTTGTTTTTTGCGACCTCGGTCTTCTTCGCTGGAAGGATCCGCACAGAATGTTCCAGAGCTGGGGCCTCGGTAGCGCTCGGTAGCTGGGTTGTGCATTGTTTTTATCGGTCTGTTGGGCACTAAGCTGCTGCTGCGGGTTGCTGCGGGTGGTTTTTACTCTTATTTAATGGTAAGTAGCTTTTCCGGGAAATGGACTCACTCGCCCATCAGGCGGTCAAGGCCGATCCGGATGTACTGCAGCAGCGGACTTGCTCCAACTTTGATCACAACTTTGACAGTAGTAGAAGATTTTTTTTTGTTTGCCAGCGTTCAGTTAGACCGAAGATATGTTGGGCTGGGAGAGTTTGTGTTGGAATCCGATTTCATGCAATTGGGGAAGTAATTTTCAATCCCAAGAATACGGACACGAGCGGTGAATTCCTGTGAGCAGTTGAAGAATTAAAATTCCCCACATTATAGCTTGCGCTTAAAAGCCAAATAAAAAATTAGTGGAGAGAGAGAGTTTTACAATCATACAGTTTACAAGGAATTCAGCGAGATCGAACGTAGTCAAGATGTCTAAGATCTGCTGTACAACACTCAAGAATATGGTAGTACGGCCTGTGCCTTAACCAATGATGAGTGATTAGTGTACCAAAAGAGAGTCTGATGCATCTGAACGAGTTTTGAGCCAACGATAACCATTGGATTGGTTTCTTTACTTAATATGATACTGTGTATAATATATTATGTGTCTAATATGAGTGATAGAATATATTTTTTAATGGTGCAGAAGTCAAACAAATGTATTATTGTTCCGTGTAGTTTCTAAATTAGTATCGCTAGTGCAAAGAATTATCTTGAAATGCTAATGATGAACCGTTTACGTTAGGAAATCTAAAATAAACGCTGACTATCAACAATAAAAGCAAATAAGGGACCTTACAGGGTTTCCCATGATTTATTGGTTGGTTCTCATCAATTTTTGGTGGGTTCCCATATTTTTTTGGTGCGTTCCCACGATTTTTTGGCCGTTTCCCAGGCTTTTTTGGTCTAATTGTATTGATATCCAATCGGAAAATACCAATACATTATGGGAACGAACCAACAAACTATGGAATACGATAAAAAAAGTCGTGGGAACACACCAAAAAATCATGGGAACTGACCAATACATCGTGGGAAACCCTGTAAAATGCAATAAGATCACAGCAAACTAGCAAACAGCTTCAGAGGGCAAGCAGCCTTTCAGAGAACGATTTCAAAGTAAAACGGGCTACGGGCTTCGTTCAGCAAGAGTGCTGAAATTGGGCAAAAAACAGCTTCTTAGCGCGTAAAGTATAAAATTACAAAGATCAACAGGTAAGCTCTGGATTTGGTTGCTTGTAATTTTAGCTCTCTTTTGGGTTGTTTTTTATTCTTCTCTGCACCTACTGACTGATAAAATTCTGAGCCAAAAAGGAACCCGGCAACGCTGCCGTGCGGTAATTCGGTCGATTCGAGCTTTATAACCGATCTAAATGTTGAGCACAAACAGTGTCGTAGTTGTAAGAGAATGTTGTGTCTCACTCCTTGAATCGTTTCGATAGGAATGCCAGGCAAGGATTTATTTTAAGTATTTTATTATAAATATTATCTTTTATTTATCATTCAGTGGATATAGCATAGACTTCGGTGAAAGTCCATGTTTGAATTATTTTATTCTTGAGATTATTCAAATTCCTGTTTGCCGTAATAAACATCACGATCTTACCTTTGTCCAGGGTTTTAAATAAATCATACAAGCCGGTTAATCGATTAATAGTTGATTGGGAGCGGCTGATCTAGTATAGTATGGTAAAATTGACGCATTTAGAAAACATGATCGGAATTTTATCACGTGTTGATTGACATAAATTGAACTAACCCTAGTACTTTCAAGGGCAGCACGACTCAAAAAATTGATTTTTATATTAAATTCTATATTCCATGACTATTTTCTCGTTCCACAAGTAACCATCGCGAACCAAAACGGGGCCATTATCATGTGCTCGAGTTCGACAGCCGCAGTTCGCATTCAAGTAATCCCGTTTAATTTAGTTTTATCGACAAAAGTTCCATCAGCTCCCAGCGAAAAATATAGGAGAAAAATCCAGAAAAAATACTGCACCCAGTCCAGCTCCATTTTCATTACACGTCGCACCCCTCGTCCCGTCCCACTGCTTATCAGTTTTTGCTTTTTTACTAATTGGCCACTTTTTGCGAATGTTTTTTTGCTGTTGCCCATCTCGTTTTTACCATTGCGCGTGGAACCTTGTTGTTCGGTGGATTATCTTGCAGCAGGTTCTTCTGGTAGCTGGCTTTTTACTCTGCCTGCTGTGCATGATCCATCGTTATCGACGCCCCTTAAACGCTACTCGAAACAACGAAATTGCTATTCCGTTCCGACTGTTGCTCTGCACCGCGCACAAGAACGCGGATTTCCTTCCTTCAGCAGCAAGAAACCGTTCCAGCTGCATGAGCTGCTTGCTTGGTTGGGTCTAGCGGTGGCGGCCGCGGCGGTACCGAACCGGTCGGTCATCGAATTGTTTGCCCTCCCGACGAGGACCTTGTATTAGCGCTCCTCAGCGTTAGCTTCACTTTTCGTTTTTTATTATTAATGTTGTCTCGTTCAGTCCTTCTCTGCAGCCGCACACAGAGTGTAGCTTAAAATGGTAAATCGTATTCCCTTGGAAGAGTGGAAAGTCTCTGTCCCGGGGATGAGTCTCGGGTCGATACACTTGTTTCGCTTTTTTGCTAGCTTCCTACCAAGCGAGGCACCAAGGGTGATGCCAATACGCACACACCCCGTGTGGTCGGAAGGGCCAGAAAGAGACGGGACGGGCGATACCTATTGCTATGGCTTATCGAAAATTAAATTTCAAATCGGATTATTATCAGCATTTTAATAAACATTGCACTCGTGGGCATCCGTGTGGTGGTGGTGGTGGTGATGATGGCGGTGTGAGGAAGTCGTCGGTGTGCACGTGCGGCAATGGAAGGAAGGGTCCATTTTCTACAATTGACTGCACATTTGGAATTTACCATCAGTGCCATCAGTCATTTGGTGAGGAATTTGGTAGTGGCGGCGGTCTGCTTTTTGTGCTCGGTGCGGCGGAATAGTCGAGTAAATTCTTTCCATCCCTTTGATTGGTGGTGTCACATTTTTTGCATTCACATATACTAGATTCGACTGCAATTCGCTGGAGGGTTGGTTTATTTTAATTACCAGATTGTATTGAGGGGCTTCTACATTTTAGTTTTGTTTTGAAGAATAGTCTTTGTAGCTGAAAATGCAGCAAATGAATGATAGATGTTGAAGGGTTTACAATTCTTGGATGATGTAGTGATCTGAGCATACATCAAGTTCAACAATATTGTGTGATAACTGTTTTTTTTTTTTGCAAACCTCTTACTGAGAAAATTTACCGATTGAAAAACATTTATTTTCATAAACTTCTTCTTCTTTTGGCACAACAACCGTTCTCGGTCAAGGCTTGTCTGTACCACTAATCGGGGCTCGGCAGTGACTTATTGATTCCCCCCCATAGCAGGAAAGGTGGCACGGTAGATTCGGGACTTGAACTCATGACGGGCATGTTGTTAAGTCGTACGAGTTGACGACTGTACCACGAGACCGGCCCTCATCATAAACAGTTGCCCGAATAAAAGAAATAAACGAAGTTTCGCAGGATTTTGTGTCTCATAACCCAGAAAGATTTGTTTTTGTTTTGTTTTTTTTTTTTGTCAAGCCTAGTCAGTTTTTACGACCTTCATGTTTGTTCAATGAAAATATTTAAAATTTGCCTTAATTTTTAGTGTTTCCAGTGATGACAATCACGTTCTGATAACGATATTTTAAATACCTTCCTGAGCAAGGAATGTCACCTTTATATTGAACTGTCATTTCACAACAACACGGATATACCGACAGCCGGATAAAAGGTACTCGGATAACCGGCGATTCACTGTATTTTATTACAGATACGCTAAAATATATTGCATACGCATGAATTGGTCTTTTTTCTATTTCAATTCAATAATATAGGTAGTCTCGTACTCGAATTCGTGGATTCGGAGATACGCGGTTTTCTAAATTTGACAGTTTGAGCACTCATACTGTATTGTACTGATTTTACTAGTCGATTGTAAAATCAATGCAAAATAAATTCACTTAACTTAGCTACCTACCTAACCTAACCTCAGCTTAAGGTTAAACTCACTTACCCTACCGCTTCAAACAAAACTTACAATAAAAAAATCGTTATAATATTGTAGTCTGATAACTGTTTTTTAAACCTTTTCCTCTGCAAGTGAAGTCACCTTCGTACAAAAGTGTCATTATGTACAGCAAGAATAATTGGACAGCCATAGCAACATAAAGGCTAGTCATCAAAAAAATTCTACCAAATGTGTTGGCTTACAATAATTTGTTAGTTTCCCATCCCTGGCTTTTTGCCCTTTTGCTGATGAAAGCGCCACCAAGCGGCGTTTCGTTGAACCACCAAACAAACGTCAAACGGCAAACTGAACGAAAGCTCATGCACATTTTTAACGAAACTATTGTCAACAACAGGCATCATACGGTGATGCCAAAAAGGATCGTCTGCAGAAAAGTAAAGCATACCGGTATCTGCAAAATCGTGTAAGAAAACAGAGCAACACGGAACAGGTGGCAGTTTTCCCGGCGATAAGACACCGGTCCAGCGAGTCTCCCATCTCGAGCAGCGGTGCAGGTTGGTGGTGTGAGGCAAGCTTACTCGGCACAAACAAGTGGTGGCGGCCGCGATGCAAACCACGATGGACGGCGAGGGATGCGATGAGACGCTAACGACGTACGGGATGAGTTCGTCTACCGCGATCGGCTCAAGCCGGCTGAGCTTCGAAAACAGTGCCTCGTTCGAGCTGAGTAAGTGAGGGTGGATTGTGGGTTGAAAGACCGACCAGCCTGCTGCAATGCACTATTCTTTTCTTCCTGTAGGCCGTAAGAAACGCCGCATATCCGGCCCGGGGTGTGATAGGACCACCGACACGATGTACGAAGGGAACGTTAGCGGCGATTCGTTTTCGACAACTGCGACCGGCTACACCACCACGACGCAGGTGGCCCAAAGTCCGTGGGAGACGCGTCGTATAAAGGCCGATCTGATCGAGGCACGCTCAAGGGTAAGGCAACGAATGGGTTTTTTTTGGTGATGGTTCCGCGGTTTACCCGTCTCTTTACCCACCCACCGTAGATAACGTTCCTGAAGAAGGAAATTGAACACCTCAACACGGAAATGGCAACGACGCAGCTGCGCAACCAGCACAAAATATCCTCGCTCGAGAAGGAGCTAGGCTTCAGCGGGCAGAAGGTGACCGATCTCGAGAAGCACCTGCAGCTCGTCCGCAAGCGGGAGCACGTTGCCAAGCAGGACCTGAACAAAGTGCGCACCCAGCTCCAGCAGCTCAAAACCGAAGCCGACGGGCGGCAGTTCGAGCTGCGGCAAGCGCTGCAGCGGCTGGAGCAGAAGTACGATTCGGACACCGGCGAGCTGAACACGGAAATACGCGACCTCACCACCCAGGTGAACGACCTCGAGCAGCAGCTGACGCTCGCGCAGGACGAGCTGGACACGACGCGCGAAATCAACGACACGCTCCAGAGCAAGGCGGACGCGTACGATCAAACGAAGCGCGAGCTGGAAGCGACGCAGGACAGGCTGGCGGAGGCGGAATCGCGCGTGAAAACGCTCGAGTACGAGGTGGGCAGCTACGAGGACTGGAAAAGCCTGTCGAAGGTGTCGGCCGACCGGCTGGCGAACACCACCGAGCTCGAGAAGGAGAACGTGCGGCTGAAGGACCAGCTGAAGAACCTGCAGAGCCTGATCGGCGACAAGCTGCTGCTCGAGGAGCAGGTGGCCAGCTCGCAGGCGCGGCTGAAGGATCTGGAGCAGAAGGATGCGCTGTCGGCGGCGCTGGAGGTGCGCGTGAAGGAGCTCGAGCGGGAGCTGGTCGAGTGGCGCCAGCTCGGCAAGGACTACACGCCCAAGGAGAGTCTGGTGAGCGCGAAAACGATGCGCAACCGCATCGAGCAGATCCTGCAGAAGGATCTGGTGCTGGCGAACGAGCAGTCGTCCGTGCAGACGGAGAAGCACCAGATACAGGGGCGCATCGAGGAGCTGCAGTCGGAGAATGCGCTGCTGAACGGGCGGCTCGCTGACTACAAGCGGGCCCAGGAAGGTTTGCAGAGCATCGTGCATCGGGCGCAGAAGAAGCTGAACCTGGTGACGGGCGAGCGGGACTATCTCAAGCAGCTACTGGAAAGCTACGAGAATGATCTTACGAGTAAGTGGAACGTGGGACAGTGAGGATGGTTTTGCGAGTGGTGATGGTACTAAAACAGGACTTCTTTTCTACACCAAACAGTTAGCCATTCCGTCGTGGGCAGTGAGGCGGACAAGAAGCAGCTAAGGGCACGGATCGAAATGCTGGAAAAGACGCTGACCGGGTACA
The DNA here is from genome assembly GCF_017562075.2 of Anopheles merus. Classification (NCBI taxonomy): domain Eukaryota; kingdom Metazoa; phylum Arthropoda; class Insecta; order Diptera; family Culicidae; genus Anopheles; species Anopheles merus. The sequence goes on along the minus strand of NC_054083.1, from coordinate 33,133,698 downwards.
AGGATCTGTGCCAGAAGCAGGAGGCCGATCTGCAAGCGAACAAAGTGTTGCCCGATATCAGTAAGTAAACGAAGTTGATTATTTGTGGTACCTTTGTTTTATTTTTAGCTGGAAGAGTAGAGAAAAATGTTCCTTCCGTTGCATTCAAAGCACACAGGAGAACTATCTTTTTCTATGTAGGAATTATTATGTGTAGGAATAACCTCATTTGTGGCGTCGCAATGTAAAAGTGTTTAATGAAGTATTACGTTGTACTAAAAATACACGAACATTCGTTACGTATTTAGCATCCCCGTAGACAATAGGTATTACTTCTTCTTATTTGGCACAATATACTTGGTCGGTCTAGAGCTGCCTAAGCCACTAATGAGCTTGGCAATCCGTGGCTTGTGGGTGTGCTCACACTTAGCAGGATGATAGTCTGTTCTGGGCATGGTGACTCAGTCCATACATACGGTGCTGAACCCATGACGGGCATGTTGTTTGGTATTTCAGAAGTATATTTATGATTTAAGTAGAAATTAGGTGTAGTTTTTTTTATAACTCAAGGTAAGGTAAGAGTTCCACCAAAGGTGCATTTCTTCTACGGCAAATTATTTCTAACAGTAAACTTTACTTAATTTCCCATTTTCAAACCTCCTACTACACATCTAGGCTTCGTACTAACGTCCGAGCAGTACGAGAAGCTGCGCAAAGAGATTGACGAGCTGCGGCTGGAGAATGAGCGCCTGACGCGGCGCAAGGACGAGCTGGAGGTGGAGGTAGAAAACCGAACGCTAAGGGCACAGATAAACCGCCCGTGCCCGAGCCAAACAACGAAGCTGGTGCGCTACATCAACAGCCCGGCGACGGAAGATATCGTGGCGGAGCATAACACGAAGCTGAAGCTGATGGCCGAAATCGAGCGGCTGAAGCTGCACATACAGCGGCTGCAGGAAACGAACCAAGATCTGACCGAGTGTCTGCACAACACGGACGAGACGGGCAACATGACGATGAAGATAAAGGAATCGGTCGACCTGCGGATGCAGCTGAAGGAGCTGCAGGCCAAGTACGACCAGCGGAAGGAGCTGTACCAGCAGTCGTCGGAAGACTTCCGCACCGTGGTGAATCTGCTGTTCGGCTTCAAGATTGACCGCATCAGCGGTAGCTACTTTCAGCTGCGCAGCCAGTACGCGGAAAGCCCGGACGAGTACCTGAACTTTGCGCTCGCACCGGACGGCAGTGTGCTGACGCTGCTCGAATCGGACTATGCCGCGTCGCTGCGCGATCTGGTCGAGACGCAGTTTAAAACGCACAACTCGGTGCCCGTCTTTCTCAGTTCGCTCACGCTCGAGCTGTTCAATCGGACCACCATGACGGTGCAGTACTGTAACGCCGAGTGAATGTGGGAAGTAAGAAGCTGGTCCAGCCAAACTGCTATCAGAGATCATTCATAAGACACCCACCCGAAACGTCAAGCAAAACAGAAAAAATAGTCAGCAGATCCCCGTTATCGAGCCCGTTTGCTGGCTCCAAACAAGGACACACAGTTCAGTGCACCTTTTTTTCCACGCATATATCTAGAATGGTCTGGAAAGTTGCATTGCTGCTGCTTGCCGTTTCACTTAAATTTCATTAACGTCAAAATAAGGCGCCCCACCCTCCCAAAAGTCATATTAATTTTACTGGATTAAAGTAGGCACTGTGTAGAAGGCTATGCAATACCGCATAGAGAGATAGAGAGCCGGGTAAGAAGCATCTCGTAACTGTCCAGTCATTTCATTAGGAGAAAATGTGTAGTGAAGGTGGCTTTTGTTGAACTGTGTTGAAGCCGTTTTTTTATTTTAAACTAGAAAGTGTGGAACATTGGATGGTGTGCAGTGCAGCATTTTGTTTTGTTGTGTACATTACAAATTGAATAAAGCAAAAATCAGCAATGCTAGAAGGCAAGAAGGGTATAACGAGGTTTCCCCACGATGATACCAAGATTGTAAAGATTTAATAATTAAAAAGTAAGTCAAATGGTATAAACCAATCCAATAAAACAAATCACAGGAAGGTGTAGGCAACTCGGCTACCAAAATAATAATGCAAACAGTAAAAATTGTTTCCTCTTACGGTCATTAATTTCGGATGTGTGCCGAACAAAGTGAGCAGGAGTGAGTGCCTGCGCGTAGTGTTTTGTAGTACATCACATTTTTCAGCTTTTATTTTGGGTATCGGTTTTTCGATCATGTCGACAATCAAGAACTCAAGTACCACTTCCCAGTGTGGGCGGGAACGCAACCGGAAGAGAGTCACCGTTTTACAAAAACGACAACCCCGGTGCACACCGGAGAGTTAATTCTGTCAGGCGACGAAGAAGTGAACTAGAGCGGCAATCCAGCTTTCAAAGACGAGTAGAGTTGGTAAGTATAGCACTGTTACTTACTTATTTTGTTCCTTTTTAATCCCATTTCTATTTGAGCTTCATACATAACTGATTTGCCTGATTCCGGTTTACTCGTGTTTTATGATGGAGTAAGTATTAAACTAAGTTGTTTATTTACCAACCAAACCATTTTCACATAATTAGTATTCATTGAAAGCCCTTTACCAGCTGTTACAGTTCAATCAAGATAAACCAGGTAAACCTAACCTAACCTAACCTGTACGCCCTAAGCAAATGATTAGTTGACTTAGAATGTGATCTGTGTTCTGCACCGTCTACCATCCTTGCGTGTCCTTCCAGCACAATTTTACAATTCTTTTACATACCCAATCCAATTTTGTGCTCACTGCTGCAATTCTACTGCGCTTCCTGCACCACTGTTTGGTTTGGTTTAGTGATGACTATTGACTTATCCCTTTCCTATCCCTTACTAATGTGCGTTTAATGTGTTTGTGGTTAGTTGGTTTTACAATCTTTTACTTGTCGTTTTGTTTTGTTTTTTTTGGTATATCGTTTCGTTTTTAAAAATGGGCGGCGGTGCATTCGAAGAAGTGTGCTCTGTCCTGCATACAGTACAGTCCGGCTAATCGGGATATTCAAAGATTGAGAGAGAGATACAGTGTGTGATAAAAGTTTATGGTCAGTGTTTTTTTTTATTATTAGCACTACCATTTCTACGAAAGGAATGATTTGGAAATGTTTGAATACGAGGGCAAACCCGTCCATTTGTTTGTGCACAGAAAAATATTTGTTTTTGAAAGGAAGCTCTACTAACATCCTGTTACACTGCACTGGGAATACACATTCGCAGGGAAGAAGTTGTGCCTGCATCCCGTCCAGTCGTGTGTGTATGTATGTGGATTATACAAAGGGAAGATGTACGGAAAATTGTTGCCCGAGCGATCTCGTGTAAATATATGTTGACAGGGATAGATTTTCCGTTAAATAGCAATATATTGTATATATGCGTGTTTGTATATACCCTACAGTAATGTATAGCTTTCTTTTGCGGACTCTTTTTTATCTTGCTCTCACTCTCTTTCTCTCTCTCACACACACACAAAGAAGCAGACACGTCCTATTGTCTACTTTCTCAAGTGAACAATTGTTTGATTATACGTTTTCTATTCCTTCCCTAGGTCAGATCTTTTTCTTTCACATTCGTTTGTGTTGTTGTGTTTTGCTTTTGCAAATGTAAATGTAAAATATTTAGCACTGCGTGCAATTTAATAATATAATCTAACCTTTTAAAGTAAGCTAATGAATCACCTAAACCCTTGTTCCTATGATAGTCAAAGAAGGTGTGTAAAGACAGCCCACAGCATATAATGCACGACTCCCAATACCTGACTTTGGAAGAGCATTATAATTGTAAATACATCTGCCTTTAATGTTTGGAAGGCAAAAAAAAAAACAACAGCTCGGCTAATTTTGTGCGTAAAAAAGATTGCAGAATCGCAATAATACGAAGCATTGGGCTTTTTGCTTTCAATTTCTCCTAGTGTTGTGCAGTTAACGATTGTAAAGTATGTATTAATTACGGGAACAGTTTCTTAACAAGCACCCAAAACTCTTAGCAGGCGATAACAACGATATACGCTTGTAGTATGAGTGTGTATGCGTGTGTTTTAGTGTTAAGTGTAAAAAAATAGTTCACACCCCCCTCCCCACCTTTTGTTTTTGTCACAGTATAAAGCAATCAAATATCAACAGACAGTTTCATAAACCATTTTTGCAGACAATGGTGAACATGCGAGAGTGTGTTAATGTGTAATTATTAAGATGCTCAAATCACTCAAAAGTACTGCACTACTTTCCGATGCAGTTGCTATAGATTCGGTAAATCGGGATCTAATGAGCAAATTTTAATGTTTTTTTTTGTCAGTTCACGTGCTTTTAACTTTTCTTCCTATAGTGTTGCTACATATTGGAATATTGTTGTTTGGTTCAATTTTACACTCTGTGTTTGCTCTATATAAGACACGTAAAAGTAATTGCCTCACTGTAATTCGCGACAAAGCGATATAATTAGTTGTGTTTCCCTCCCCCTTTTTGCTGTATTTCAGGTAAAAATGAAGTTAAATTAACTAACAGCTCCCTTTGAGCTTACTTTTCACACTGTAATATGGCATTGTGGTTGCATTGTTCTGTGTGTATCAATTTTGCTGAAAGCAAACAGGGCAGTTTTATATCTAGAATTAAGAGAAAGACATGAAAAGACAGCAGATCAGGAAAGTGTGGTTGTAGAAGTAGGCAGAAAGAGGCGGTAGAAGAAAGCAAAAGTAAGATGAAAAGTAACCAATTAACAATAAACTATTGTTACCAAAAACCAGAGGTATAAACCATGTCACTCAAGCACAGAGCAAAAACGGAGAGAAAGGATGCAAAAAAAAAACGGAATCAAATCTAGAACAAACAAAACAAAGGAAAACAAAACAAGTGCCTAATAGACAAATGCTAAGCGCCGGCGGCTAATAGCACTAACAGGAAAGACAGTTGTTACAATGTGTTTCCTTAGTTGGTCTGAACTGATTTGAAGCAATTGATTTGCTGTTTGCTGTTTGTGTTTTGGTGTCTAACTCAAGTTTGCTGCTATTCTTCTTTGCTAGTCACACTTACAAGTAGTTTGTGCCCACAGTTTGGTAACAGTTACCAATATTAATGTGTGTCGGCGTGTGTGTGTGTGTGTGTGTGTGTGTTTTTGTTTCCGTTTATACACCAGGTTTTAACTATTTCCCATGTGACTGCGCGTTCTTCACTAAAGAAGTTAGTAGTTTAGTAATTTGATTTTTGTTTTCATAATTTCTTGACTAGTTTGTGGAGTTTTTTTTTCTCCTTTTTCTTCGGTTGTCTATTTTATTTAGATATACAAGTATATGTTGGATTTGCAGCATGTTGCTTTTTTTGCAGGTGTTGTTAGTTATTGGTAGCAGTGGTAGTAGTATAGTGGAGTTAGATATCCAGTTCGCTTCTGGGTTATAGACGTGTTATGGTTTGGTTAAGTTTGAAGTTTTATGTTTGTTTGCTTGTTTTCTTCTCTCCATTGCTTTACGTTTAACTCTTTCAACTCTTTGATGTGTTAAATGTTTGGTTTTGCTTTACAATCTATCTAACAAGGTGTTGGTGTGGTTAATTATGAAATTGTTCTACTTTTGATCTCGGCAGACATTCGGGGGCTTCGATTTAATATCTATTTAACATTGGTATTTGCTTCAATCGCTTTCTTTCGGTTGTATTTGTTTTAAATTTGTTGTATTTCGTTTTTTGGTGGGTACAGTGTATCAGTGTGCTCGGTTTGCGGCACTGAAAGAGATGTTTTCATTACTTCTAGTTTAGACGTTACTTTAACAACTATATCGGAGTGCGCACGTGCGTCTAGTATAACCTAGCTTCTTTTTTGTTTATAGTAGCTGTATTGGAGCTATGTATTTATGTGCTGTGTTTATGCTTTCTAAAGGTTCCGGTGTGATGTACAAATCGAAGGAAGGGTGCACAAATTCAATTCGGATACAGGCTTTTGGGGTTTTCCATGTTATAACACATTCCATTTACTAACAACTGTAACTCGTCTCGGGGTATCAATTTGACATCCCAACTGGGGGAAAGAAAATGGTACTTGTTTTTCCTTTTTTTTTGCACCTCACCATATTCAATTCAATGCTATTCAATCAAACCACACTGGGACTGGACTTCATGTATCGTTCTCATGTGGTTCAGGGGCCAGCTCACCATGCTATGTTTGTGTGACTTGATAATTACCCTCCTTTTAACCACACAGTAATACATCCCAGCTACTTGGTACACGCAATCGTTGGTGGCAATTCGCAATTAAATCCGTGTAACCCACTTCGCACGTCTCTGTTGCTTAATAAAAGCTATGCCCGGTAGTTGTGTTACACGTTGAAATAGGACCTTAGGGAGCATTGGGGTCCCCTGTCGGTGGCGGAACGGGTTGCACATGTTAGCATGCAATGAAGGGGGGTTGTCCCGAGAAAGGAAGGAACAATCAGCAGCAGCTCATCAGGAAAATAGCTGCCATCAATCTAAAAACACGGGTGGGAGTGCGCACTGAGACGCTAGAGGTCGTCCCATACGGGAGCAATCACTGCAGTCTAAGGGAAGTTATGGATCAATAGCACAATTGGATAGATTGTGAACTTTACCAAACAAGGTGACCATGGTTAAATGCTCGCTTTGAATTGATGAAAACTGTCTTTGAAATGATATAATTAAAGATCGGCATAAGTGTAGAAAACTTTGTCAGTACATTTCTCGTTTTTCGCACACATACTGGAAAGGAGAAGGAGATTGTCCATTCATTGGAGTTGCTATTTTGTGCTGGGAAGATCTCAACATGCTTGTGCCAGGGGGGTTACATCTGTTCACTAGTTTATATCCTTACTGATGGTATATCTATCCAACAAACTTAAAACTCAAACTTATCCGTCACGGAAAAGCAACCTCCATGTACCTGCTCATACATGCGTGCTTCTCTCTAGTTCAATAAACAACTAGCCAACAATCACAACGAATGAAACCTAACCTTTTAATTGGATCGTTACCACCGAGGACCAACGTCCACTTCGTTCGACCACCTTACCCCGTTCGGAGCGATTGGTTGCCACCTAATTTCTAACCTTTGCCATATTTTGAACAATCTAAACTAATGCCTACAGGCTCTGGGATAAAGCTAAAAACGTCTCCGTCGACACACATTGAACGGGGTAGTAGTCCACATCCAGTCCAGGTGGCCAAAGGTGATGGGATCACCACCTCACCACACCTGAAACCCTGCTCCTGCGGTTTCACGCTGCTGATGAATGGGTTTTGGATTTACTTAGTCGTTATTGCGTTGACACTTCTCTTGCGTTAGAATTCGTTTAAGTCTGTAAGCTCTCGGTTGACAATTGCTCTATATCGCTTGGGACGCTGGGAGACGTTGGACCAAAGGGAGTCGGGACGTTTTAACCGGAAAGATATCCCGTATTTGTCACAGTGTGTATGTGTGTGTCTCTCTCTCTTTCTCTCTCTCTCGCTTTGGACCTGTAAAATGTCTCAGCCCAATCCGGGGGTGGCCGGGAAAGTGTAGTAGGCAGCACATCTCGACTACCCGTCGCGCCTGAAGAAAGACCGCTGGGGACGTCTTCCGCGTCTCTAGGCTTGCTGGATCGAGCTCAGGAAGGTGGGATCGACGGAAGCAACTTTCGCTGTCAGAAAAGCATGCATGCAGAACAGCAAACTTTGCAGCACATGACACTCGAGTTCCTTTATCCCAAGGGATGATGATGAGGAGGAGTTTTTAGGTCGGAAAATGGCGGGGGGGGGGGCAGAACCAATCGCAATTTTTTTTATTTGAATGATGGCGGATGATGGCGGAGAAGCGAAAAAGAGAAAGGAAGAAAAAATATAGAAACTCCAAATTAGCATCAACATTCTGTTTACGACACGGGCGCATTCATCTACAGTGCCCTAGCCAGTGCCGGGGTTCTACTACGGAAGCGAAGTTCAATTGGAAATTCCAAAATACAAAAACAAACAATTAGAAAAAAAAACCACTACAAAGACATCCACGAATCTGACGGAGAGATTCGAAGTGTCAAAGCCATTCATTGAATGTGAGCACGCATTTAACAAGAAAGAATGCAGAAAACAACCCATAACCCAGCACGCACACCATTCAGTGTGCGCCAAGTTGGCAGGAACTTTGCGGAACGCTACGCAATAACGAAAAAGCATGTGACAACAAACAAAATTAATGCCCGGGTGAAGACTGCATACCTTCGTTTCGATGCTGCGCGTTTCGTGGTCCTGGAAGTGGAGCTTCAGCTTCGATTTGCCATCGTCGCTGGAGCCGCGTAGCTGCGAGAACTTGTACTGCCAGATTACGGCCGCTTCGGCCCCTTCCGTGAGCGAGAATCCGGCCTGCCAGTCCAGGGTTAGTCCGCCGGTCTTGCCGTGATGAGAGACGGCGAACGTTTTGCGCTAAAAAGAAACAGAGGTGATATTTAAAACCGTAGAAAGTAGCAACAACACTAGAAACATTTCCCGCCAACACTTACGCCCAGCTTGATCACGCTCGTAACGATCGCCGCGTTCCAGCTGTTCTCGATCCGCAGCAGCTCCTGGCGCGTCTCCACGCTCAGGTAGCGCGGCTCGTGACCGGAGCTCTGGAGCAGGAAGCAGTGCTGCCGGGAGTCGACCGTTTCCGACTCCTTCACCACGCGGAACATCGTCTGGTACACCTTGTAGGCGACGTTCGCCTTGGTCAGGCCGGTCACGTTGAGCGGCGGCGAGTCGAACAGCATCACCTCGGTACCCTTCAGCACCAGAAAGCGGGGCTTGTAGCTCTGCCACGAGATGTGATTGTTGATGACGCCCTCGTTCACCCAGCCCATGTACTCGATCCGTTCGCCCACGGGGAAGTTCCGGTTGAACAGCTTCATCTAGCGGGAGGAAAAGGGGAATCTCCGGCTTAGTGTGCTGTGCTGTGTGTGGACAGTGGAGTTTCCGTGGAGTACCTGCAGGCTCGTCAGTCCGACCACATTGTCCGTGATGTACTTGAGCCACTGGCTGAGGATGGCCAGATCGTCGCAGTGTATGATGCCGGTGGTGGTCCCGTTCAGTCCGCGCACCTCGAACGCGTTCGGTCGCAGCTTGTCCGTGCCGTAGATGTACCTCGTAACGTATGCCATCATCAGCGGCACTGTGGGGGGGGATAGTTTGGGTTCGTTTTCAACGATATAGTGCGGGTTTGGGCAAATCAATCATCCCGAAACATTGTGTCGATGCATCATTTTAGCGGCACACAAAGCACTTACCCGAAACCAAGTCGATCCATCGATTTTCCGGCTCGGAGCTGATGGACACCGGGCGGCTACTGTTGACCGATTTCCAGTTTTCGTCCGCCTTCAGCTCTGCGCACGTCGCATCATTGTCCGATTCGGGCGTTTCTCGGCTTACTGGAGGAGTGAGATGTGGTGGAGGGGCAAAAAAAGGATGGAATAAATTATTGAGTTCAGTTCATTTTGGATGCAGCACACCCGGGGGTGCAGTTTCGGATGACTGACGGGTGACTTTGAAACCAGCACTTCTCCAACCATGGACACTGGCTCTGGAGGAGCTGGAACTTGCTGCATGATAAATGATGCACCTTTCCCCGCGCACTGTTGGAGGTGTTCGTGAACGAAGGGAGTGGAAATTGGTTCTTTCAAGCTAATTGCAGGCAAACTTGGACGAGAGTTCCGCTTCCGGGAGAAGAAGTTTTCAGCAAACGGACGTTAAAAGTGTGTGTGTGTGCGAAACACAATGCTTTTTTTCGGCGTTTTCCGGGACTGTCAAACCTCAGTTTCTGTCTTTATAAAGATAATAGAGGGTTTTGAAGGAGTTGTAATACTTTTAGTTACCTCGGGCAGACAGAGTTAATGAAAAAATTTATACATGATGACAAACGGGACATTGGATTTTCTAACGGGTAAAAAAAGGAATTACTCTTTAGCAAATGTTTGGCAACAAGTGCGTAAACAAGAATTTTGCGAGCAAGAATTTTACGAACAAGATTTTTGCGACCAAGAAGTTTGCTAACAAGAAGTTGTTTGCGAACAAGAGATATGCGACCAATAAGTCTGCGACCAAGAGGTATGCGACCAAGAAGTATGCCACTAAGAATTTGGCGACCAAGGAATTTGCGACCAAGATTTTTGCGACCAATAATTTTGCGACTAAGAATTGCGACCAAGAAGTTTTCGAACAAGAAGTTTGCGACCAGGACTTCGCGATTGCGATCGCGATGCCAACCAGTGCTGCAAAATGTCATGAGCATCACGAGATATTCACCAACGAAAACCATGAACATATACGTGGTAGCTTTATGATAATTGTTGATACTCAATAAAAATGCGTCATTACATGCCGAAAACGACATGCGAATTCTTGAGTTAAACGCGATACTCTGACTGACAAGCTTAGCTTAATGCCGTCACAAGCTTAATCATTTTTCTGGATGTGAACAATGCTGCCAAATGCCACTGTTTCATTCACCAATACTCATGACTGAAACGAAGCTCAAATCAGCTCACGCACACAACTGAGATGATCAGTGATGAACTTCAGCGAGACTGAAAATGTCGCGACCAAGTGACTGACCAAGAGTTGGTTGCACACAATGTCACCAAGCATGTGATGGTCGCACCAACTGTTTGAGGCTCGCCTCTGATCATCACAGTAGAACTTTTGACGCTGACATGATTTTGTTTCAGCAGGAATTTGTCATCGATATGTCTTTAACATTTTGAAAAACTGATCAGAGTGAATAAAAATCATCACATAGTGACGTACCATGCGATGGTCGCAAAAATATCATGAAGTATGTATTGGTCACACAAACCGTTCTGAGTATGCCCTCTGATTATCACAATTGAGTACGTGACGATCAAATGGATTTTGTTTCAGTCCGATTTTTTTATGACATTGCCAGTGACATTTTGCAGCACTGATGCCAACTTCATTGGATCATATGAAACACTCTGAATCATGCATTTGTTTCATAAACCACCTCCTTTTTAGAATAGGGCAAGTCGCGTCTATTCTGGGCGTTCCTGTCGGGAAATTATTCTAAAGAAATCATACTCATAGAAGTTTTATAAGTAACTAAAAAAGCCACTGCTTCGAATCTAAATATTCAATAGGCTCACATACAACCACATATCACGACATAGTGGCTTCGACATCCCTGCAGCAAATAATTACTAAAAACAATACTCCGTACAATCTGAGTGCACACTTTGTACTAAAAGCTAGTACTGAGCGTAAATTACATCACGAAAGTCAGTCCGGCGTTGCTCCCTTCAAACAAAGTGTTTTGTTGTGGTAACTTTTTACTCTTTATACGCAGACGACGAATAGCCATCGCAAACCGTGTTGCCGCCCAGCAGTTGCGTAATGTAGGCCAAAGTTTTTGCAACTTGATTGAAAGTATCTTCCGCACTGCTAGCAAACCGGCGAAGCAACAAGGTAAAACGTGCCTGGCTTCCTAGCTGTACAGCTTACACAGAAAGCTCACCCACAGCCACACCTTGAAAGGAAGGTAGAAAGGACGACTTGAGCTTTGCAGTACTTCACTTGAAGTGTGTATGTCGTTTTCCACTTTGTTGTCGCAAGGCTTTACTTCTGACTCCATTTCATCGCAATTCGCATTCAACCACCAGCGTTTTCCACCGGTAAAGATGACCGATTCCAAAATGCAAAGTGTGAGCAAGAAAGTGAGTGGGGTAAAATAAAGCAAAAAAGTGGAAGACTTTTGCCTGTTTTGTTGCTTCAGGCAGCCATGCGTTTACAGGAGAGTTAAGAACAGCGTGCTGTGAAAAACCAAACAGAAAGGGCTAGGGAACTTACATTGTTTCTGCAGGAACGGTGTGGCGGCACGGTAGTGCTTCACAGTAAGGACAACGATATCGCCAGCATTCCGGAGGATGTTGACCGCGTCGTCATGTGGACAGGCTGTGATGTATTCACCGTTTACCTGAAACAGACACAAAAAAAGAACCGAGCGTCGGTGTAGTGGTGGGGGTCTTGGGAATTTTTACACTGAGCAAAAAAAAAAACGAAACAGTCTAGAGGATGATGATGAATTGAGCTGCCCGGGTTGGTTGGTTGGTTGGGAATTTTCCTTTTGTTTTGTGCACAGTGAACATTCTGATGTTAAATACTGCTTGACTACTCGCTTCGTCATCTATTCAGAGCTTTTGGAGGGGTGGTCGTGGCAAGGATGAGTAGTCGCTTTTGATGGCAGTCAATCGGGGGATGTGTACAGAATAAAGCACGTATAATGAGCTTGAAGTGGCTAATTAAATTTGCTGCTTGTGATGTTCGTTATGTCATTCGCGTTATTAAAATAGAAACACACATAAACGAACGCTGGTTGGTAATGCAATTACGGTCACATTTAAACATAATTCAATGAAAATCATTCACAACGCACGCGTACAATCGATAAGCTGTCCAGATTTGTCAGAGAAATGATATTGGCTGAACACAGGCACATGCAGGTACAGTGCCATTTGACCTTTTAACTATACTCCAAGGAATTCTGAAACGGGAATTAACACGCAGGAATCCACAGGGAGTAGTAGCATAGAAAGCATAGAAAAAATAATTATCCAAAATTTAATTAAAATTCCAGCCTAAATGTTTCACCTCTTTTTTGCGTACGGTCCTGCTTTCCGGTGCGGTCTGCTGAATAATTCCGATACCTGGTAGCTGTGGTGGTCTAGATTTTGGGTTGAATATTTAAAAAGAAGGGGTGGCTGACCACTACCGTTGTAAGCTTTTTGCAGTGTAGCACTGACTATTTCAAAACCGGGCGGGAAACTTTGGTCAGTACCCGGTGGGCAAACCTTTACATGCGAAATATCCTTCCGCACGATGAAGTTCTATGATGAATTTTTGATTCTGATTTATGAGCCTATATCACTCACTCACACGCATACCTGCACATACCATAAAACACTAAATCATGTGTACTGCATCAGAGGCAGATTACATTAGGCTGGATGTGGATGTGTGAAGTTTTCCAATTACAACTAAAAGTAGTGGTCCATTACTGATGAATCGAACGAACTCGAGAGTCTGCAGGATTACATAAAAAAATACAAAAAACCCAGCAAACAGCGCTGTAAAAAGGTGACACATACACACACATACAGTACCTGGCTGTTCGAGCAAAACGTGTCATCAAAAAGCCACAAAAACACATACGGCCGCAAAGAGTGACCGATGTGTTCATTTATCTTGCCCGTTTGACGTTTGGCAAGGATCGGGCCGTCCTTGCTGTGGCTCACCCTTTTCCGCCCCTCCGTTTTGCCACCCTGCAAAGATGTATGGGTATTGACACATTCGTACGTTAACTTAATTAAACGCCCACCAACACTGCGGAATGGCAAAGGTGGGAGGGAGCTTTCACGTGGGATGCACATAAAACGAAAGTAACGTAACACACACACACAAAGCTTCCAAAGGACACCAGACCGCACACGGTGAACAGAAAATAGTAAGCGCCCATTTGTTACATTTACCCTTTGCTGGTGACATTCTGGCATCTTTTTGTTTTTGTTTTTTTTTGTTCGTTGTTCTGCAATGAGTACAATGAGCGCACACAGAGAGGACAGATGAAAACCAGGAGATTAAGTAAGCCTGGTCCGGGTCGATTGGTTGAAATGAGTGACGGGACGGAGTTGAAGTTGATGCGACCTGTCCATTTCCAGTGAGGAGATTATTTCCTCCCAAGGACAATCCACTGGCAGAGGACTCTGGTGTCGCAGGTAAATGGGATAAGTTTGTAGCAGAGTTAAGCTTCCCGCACTCGCAGGTGACATCCTGGCTGCTCTGTGTTGACGTTCAATTAAAAGTACAACGATACTGCTTGATCGTTGACAAAGCACAGACCAGGAACGGAAGCCTTCATTTGGGCGTGGAGTACATGACTTACCCATTAGGGTAGAGCTCATAAAAACTCTTCGGTGTCCTTTTGTGCGTTCAGTGGGGAGTGGTGGTGAGTATCATAATTTGGATAGTAAACGAAAAGAGCTTTTATTACGTTTTGAACGATTTTCTAACGCTTTGTTATCAGTCTGGGTTTTGTGGCTCAAGAGTGAATGGGGGTAATGTGTTCGTTTACTTCATGAGCGTCCGTGTCGCATAGATCTACTAGGTACACACGTAAGGCACGTGGTTCTAGATTTTTGTGCTCAGCGAATTCTAATGAAGATTTAGCCTTTAATTGATTTAAATGTACTAAAGATCTTTATTTGTTGGGTTGGTGGATTTTATTGTGTGTTCCGAAGAATATAGAATATGATGCCTGTACTACAATATCGATACCAACATCGAGTACACATCTTGATGTGCAGTTTGTAGGTAAACATGATATTTCAAGATTGGAGTATTTTCAAGAAAATGATATGAAGCCTTTTGTAGATCAGATACTACGTGAAAGAAGGATTAAAATTGGATCCTATGTATGGATCTATTTTACAACAATGTATAACAACCTATTTAGGACAAGTCCTTAAAGCACAAGACTATTACTTTGGAAAACCAAGAAGGATTCCTTCAGTATTCAACTCAATGCCAAATTGTATTGTATATAAAAGCCGGGCTACATTGATCGTACTCCGTGGAGTAATTTTTATATTCACTAGCGCATCTGGCGGCGGCTGACCGAAGCATTTTGCCAAACAATTTGGAGCCGCTCCAGAAAATATGTTATTTTTCCATGTTTTTCACTTTAACTGGACTGGAAAAGCTTTGTAATTGATACATAAACATGTTGTGCAAGTATTTCAGCCATTTTCGCGTCAAAAAACGATTAAAAAACTACTTAAATTTGAGATCCGGTGCGACCATTCCCTCGATGACCAAAAAAAGCTTCCACCAGCCGCCGCCAGATGCGCTAGTGAAAATCAAAATTATACTACGGAGTACGGTCAATGTAGCCCGGCCTTAATATTCTTCGTCTATGCACTCACTTTCTTCCTTATCAAACTAAATGCGACCGAATTGTTTGAGGAGTGTGTTTTTTTACTATGATAATATTTATTGTTTTGTTATTGTAATCTTGAACTTAATGGTGGGCGCATTCGGGCTGTTAGTCTTTAGACTACCTTCTGTTTGCTGCCTGTGTTTTCTCAGGCTCTCAAAATCAATTTTATGATTTGGATCGTCTGGTGTTATTCTCATGACTTGATCAACCTTAGCACTGATAGGTTGATTTATTCTAAAGGTACTCTAGTCTCTTTAATCCGTATATATTTACGCAACATCCTCAACAATCATGTTGTTCTTACGACAGAGTTCATGTTTTAGTATATTAGTACATAAAGTAAACCAATGACACACTTATAGTTAAGGATCAGCAATTTACTTAGGAATTTTATTTCTATAATCAAAATTAACCTCACTGCAATCAAAAGCTTTGTGACTCTTTTACGAACCCAAGTGGACCTTTTCGGAATGTTCCATTTTTGGCAACGTTACTGCCTCATCCATGAAGAAAGCATACCTTCCCATACCACCGACCAAGCAATTAGCGATTTCGACCAAGATAGCTGACCGACCGAATAAACGGTCTCTTTTAAGTTGTCGACGATGGTTTAATTTGTCACCCGGAAGTTTTCAGGCGAAATCTTCGTTATCTGGCTCAGTAAAGGACCTTTTTTGCTTTATCTCCGAAATTGGGATAAACGAAAAAGAAAGCAGGAAGTATGGAAAAACACACACACACACACAAAACCCCCAGATTTACCTGTTTGTTCAAATGACTTCGCAAATTAATTCGTACGACAACGTACAACGAGACAATATTGCGATCCAAATGTCGTCATCGCGGGGACAATTTCAGAAATAAAAGGATGAAAGAAGAACAAAGCAACAATCTTCCAGCTTTTGGGTTTCGGAAATTTTTAAATTTAATTGTAAGCCCATTCTGTAAGCCCGCTGTGGTTTCAGGCAAGAGTGAAATGTTTCGTCCAACCCCAACGTTTGCAATCCGTAGAGAGATTAACCACATTTTCCCCGGTTCCGGAAAAGCTTACTTTGGTTCAACCATTGGGGTTGGTTTGCTCTCTTTTAGAGGAGTTTTTCTCCGGTGTAATCCGTGTCCGTGGTTTGAAACAAAACACATACATATACACACACACACACACAGTACGGTTACTTGATGCCCGGAAACGGGAAGTACTCTTATTACTTGCCGGAAATCCTTCGTTTTCAAGCAGGCAGCGAAATCTGCAGCAGTTTGTGTGTGTGTGTGCTCCAAGAGAATCAATTTTGTTGCCTTGGTTGGCGCTGATTGGCCTCTGTTGAAAAGCTGTAAAATGATCCTGATTATTTTTAGGCAACAGCTCGGAGCAGGAATAAAATGAAAAACGAAGAAATGTTTTTCGCGGAAGGCCTGGGAGAAATAGGGAATGAAAGCACAAAGCTTGAAACAAATCAGGATTAAAATAATTTTTCCCCTTGCCAGGGCTTCCGGGCTGTTTGAGCAAAATCATTTTCTTTCATATTTCCGTTAAAATCCAGCTTCTGGGTCAAGGGTTTTGGATGAGGGTCGCACGGGATGAGACGCAAAACTTTCAAAAGACAGGGACTCATTTATTTATCCCATTCTAATTGGGTTGAATTGTTGAGGAATAAATTTCAATTTTCGAACGGGTCGGAGTTTTGGGTTTGTGTGTGACGATAGCTATCAACAAGCGGACGGTGTTTCGCTTGTTGGTGAATCATTTACCACTTGCTTTTTGTACTCAAATCATCCTTTCTGTGAAGCCGACAGTGTGTTTGTGCAGCATAACAAGGAAATTCCCCAAACGGAATACGATGTTGCCGACGATCCCAGCATTACGTGGGCATGTACAACACTGCTTATCGATATTACCGTCACCGGTACCTTGCTCGCTGACGTGTATGCTAACAGGTTTCCTTGCTCCCCATCGGGGGCATTCTATCTTTAGGTAACCCGGGCGCCCTCCTTTTTTTGGGGTAGCTTTTAAAGTGAAGGAAGCGAAAAAAAACCCACATCCAACCCAAACGCATAGATCCCCGTGGTGCGATAAAAAAAACTGGTGTCTCCTGGCCACTACCACCACCGCCACCAGGACACCGGTGACAGGTGCGCTTACCTTGATGATGGCATCGCCAACAAACAGCTGACCTGTTGCGTCGGCCGCCTGGTCCTTGTAGATGCGCGATATCAGTATCGGCAGCTTGTGTTCGGCGCCACCCTTTATGCTGAGGCCGAGTCCTCCCACCTTCTGGCGCGTGATCTGTACCATGCGTTCCTGCGCGGGAAAAGAGAGAATGCGAAATGATGAATATCGGGCTGAACTTTCGACGGATTGCTTCCGTTCGCTTTAGAATGTTGTGGTGTTGTTGTAACAGGAAAGTAAACATGTCATCATTAATTTTCACCGGTAAGAGGATTCTTTGCCTGGGATCGGAATAAATTGGAGGCCACGGGTGCGTACGTGATATGGTTGAGATAGCAGACTTGAGATAGCGTTGCTAGAAATCTGAGTGGGTATTCCCAACAGAGCTGGCATGCGATGTAAAGTAGGATGAAAAGTGAGGAACATGTTATTTTTGTATTCTGTGTGTTATTCCAAAGATAAATTTCAATTCTTTTCTTAGATTTTTTTTTATAAAATTGCAATAAATTTATACTCAGTATTTAAAAACAAGCAAATTAAAACTAACAACGAGATCAGCTATTTTATACAAGGTGTCATTATTCAACCTGGCGCTAGAGAGGGCCATCCGTGACTCGAGGGTGGAGACTACGGGAACCATCTTCTATATGTCAACTCAGATCCTGGCATACGCTGATGATGTCTATATTGGTCTGCGGCTCTCCTTTGTAGCAGAAGCCTACCAAGGGATCGAGCAGGCGGCAGAGAATCTCAGATTGCAGATAAACGAGGCAAAGACCAAGCTGATGGTGGCAACATCAGCTGGCCTACCAATAAATAATCAGAATCTACGTAGGCGGGACGTACAGATAAGGTGAACGCACTTTTGAAGTCGTCCCAGAATTCACCTATCTTGGGTCAAAGGTCAGCAACGACAATAGTATAGAAGCTGAGTTGCGCGCAAGAATGCTGGCAGTCAACCGGTCATTCTACAGCCTGAAAAATCAGTTCACCTCAAAGAACCTGTCGCGACAGACGAAGCTGGGACTATATAGCACCTATATAGTTCCGGTACTCACATACGCCTCTGAGACATGGACACTGTCCAAATCTGACGAAACCCTCTTAGCCGCGTTCGAGAGGAAGATGTCTAGAACGATTCTTATAATGACGAGCTATACGAGATGCACGGCGACCTCACTGTCGTACAGCGTATATCAAGCTCGTCAGGCTCCGGAGGGCTGGCCATATTGTACGCATGGACGACCCAGTCTGTAAAGTCTTTTTAGGCCATCCACAAAGACAGAGGAGGCGTGGTAGGCCCAAACTGAGTTGGCAAGATGGCGTGGAGGCGTCCGCTATTAAGGCCGGGATAACGGCCTGGCAGACAAAGGTGCGAGACCGTGAGCGGTTGCGGATACTCCTGAGGCAGGCCAAGACCGCAAAGCGGTTGTAGCGTCAGATAAGTAAGTAAGTAAGTAAGCATCATACCTAAGAGGTTGAGATTTTATAGGAAAAATCATATGTCCATTTTACAGTATTATATTACCTAAAAGTCAAATAAATTGACCATTTTCTGTAAATCTAATAACAGGTGAGGGGTTAGTATTTACCCCTAAGACCATCATTTCTCGGATTTCATAAATCTCTGCCTATCTAACCTCTACCAGCATCGATTTGCTAATGATTGCAAAAGTCACAGTACATAAATTGTGAAGCTGTAATCGATCCTTTCGTTCGGTGTATCGACTAATTAACCTCCAGCTGTTGCTCGTGCAAACAAGACGCTGTAAAAGCAACCATCAATGCATGATAATTAGCAACTCTCCTTTCACTCTTTGCCAATGCAAACATGTTGTTTACAATTACAGTATCAACACCAACTTCATCCCATAAAAATCTGCATTTAAATAAACAAACACAATTATCAATTGGTTGGCTGGCTGGATGGTACGGCAGGCTCTCTGCTTAGTCTGTACCAGCACTATTATCTCAGGGGTGATAATGTAATCATATGGTTGTGTGGCCATCAACAAAGCACACTGGTACAGCCACCAGTGCACTCCAGTTGCGTTCAATTTTATTTTATTTGCCAGCAAATGCTCACGCGCAATCCCGAACAACAACGTTTAGGTAATTGGTTTGGTGCATTGGGTTATCTCACTCTCGGCCACACTGGGTGTGTGGTGTAAGAAAACAGTTCAGACTCCTGAGAAAGATGTCCAGTCAGGGCCTGGGCGTTGGAATGCCGAGCGAGAGGCAAGGAACTGAAAAGAAAAACCGGTGCCAAAGCGATAATTAGTTTTTACGGCCACCAATCGACTAATGTGGTATCGGTTTAATGGGACTCAAACGATTAGTCGAGAGTGTGTGTGGTGTAGAGCTTTTTCATGCCGGCATCAATGATACTGCAGCAGGAGGTGGTAGGAGGCAGTTCCATTCCTCCCCGTATTTGGTGGACCACCACGAATTCGCTCGTCCTAAACAGCCCGCGGCGGTGTTTGCTTGGCCGGTGTCGGCGGTTTTGTTTTCGTCATGTTTTCTCGGTCATGTTTGGTTGGTTGTGTTTTTGGTTTTCGGCAGAGCAGAGTAGAGAAATTTGCCGCCACCTTTCAACGCAAGATTAAGCTTATCTCACATTAGCTTTAATAACAAAAAAAAACACTCACTCACTCATGTATGCGTAACCTACTTAAGCTTAAGCTTTAACTCAGGAAAATATCGGTGAAGAAGACCGCTACGTACACAAGCTGGCGATTTGGTATGACCTTTTTATTGATTCGAGAGGTTAATAGATTGTACTGCCCGGAAGGCAAAACGTGCCACTCGCTTACGCATTTCTAGAAAGTCAATAATGGCAATCGAAAGCATAATAAACGTCGGTTGTGTTATCAGCTGTTTATTGTTTGTACTGCGTGAGTGGAGTTGAAATGAAGCTAACATTGTGCAAAATGATAACAGTGCGATCTTCCAGTGGCTTTGCTTAGGATAGATTATTAGTCTCAAAAGGTTCACGAATTTCATAAGACTTTGTGAATATATTTTATGTTGGATCATTTACAAAGAAGGTAAATTTTATAGTTGCTTTTTACGTACAAAAATGCACATTTCTAACTTGTTTTTTATCCATTATTTAGAGTTAATTAGTATCTTTTTCGCAGCTTCAATCTCCAACAGAAGACTCATAACTACAGTTACACAATGGCACTGAAAATATACCTATGTCAATTTGAGAATTTGTAATATTTGTAGTTATTCCAAAAACTTGAAGAAAGGTGGTCCAAAAGCACAAGAACAATCTTTGCTTTATATTTCACAAGCGAACCTTTCTGGGCCCAGACAAACAAAGGCAGCAGATTTTTTTTATCAGATATGGCTATAAAATTGGAGAGATGTGAAAAAATTACAATAATTAATGGATGTTTAAATAAATTGGGGCTTTTGGATGTTCAGTTATGGTTTTTGCTACATTCGAAAGCTTTCATTACAGTAAAGATGTTCTGTTTTTGGAGCATTATTGTGTAATTCCAGTGAAACCTGAAATAGCTGAAAGTCTTGGTATGTCCTTAGCTATTCTAGCTTTGTCGCAAACAGCGAAGATCTGCGATCAAAACTGAAAGATGGAAGGAGTACTTTACGCAATTGTTTGGAATAATACATACAGGAGCATCAACAAAAATTTTATAATCTTTCAAGAAACCATAATTAACAAAGAAATTCACATCGTATGAATTGTTCAGAAAATACGGATGCCTCCTCACCTTCGACTCGATTGGCGGATGGGTGGCGTTGGTGGGCGTCGGTGCGGGTGTGGTCGTGTCCTGCTTCTGGATCGTGATCATCTCCATCGACAGATGGAGCCGGGCGAGCTCTGGTTTGCTTTTGCCATCGCTGATCATCACCATCCCGGTGCGGGTCTAAAAAGAGAAGCAGCAGCAGCAGTGAGCGATAAAACCCATATCATATCATACCATCCCGATCGACAGCACGTATCGCGCATTACTGTCGTTCGAACGCGCGCCCCTCGTCGCTACTTACCTTCAGATTCTGATCAACTTTCTCTTCGATCGGGGTCGCCATCTTGGACGCGTTGATCTTCATATTTTGCCGGACAGTCTAAGCAAAGGAGCAGAGAAAAGCAGAGAAAAACATATTACTACATGGAGAAGGGTTGGAAAAACTCCCGCCCGCTTTTCGTGCAATCACGTGTGCCATACCGCTGTCCCTCACTGCATTGCACCCAACCGACCCGGCGGGGGAGGGCAGCAACGATCGATCAGATTGTAATTAAAATTTTATGAACAAAGTTTTGCACCGGGCAGCTTTAAAATGGAGTTTCGACCCGGCCTTGCAGTGCAGCTAATATTCTTTGGCACGATTGTTCGTGTTGGGCCTTTCCCAGTACGAAAACGCGCACCCATCCCCATCCCTCCGGGTGAAGCGTGACGCGGCTACGCGGAAGAAGCTGATTAAACTTAGTCAATTTTTCATCGCCTGGCTGGCCCTTCTCCCCGCGTACGGATCGGCTCGAGCGATAGTAGAAAAATGGGCTACGCCTTTGGCCCGTTCAATGGTCACGAGCGAAGCTTAGATCGGAACTGTTTACCCGTTTGGGGAAGGTTAGTTCTTCCGCCAGCGGCACGCACTCTATCAAAAACCGATTGCTGGCAATATCGATTTACTGCGAAATGTTGCATGCAACGTGGAACAACAAAAGAAAAACAACCAACAGGGGAACTACTAATCGATGGATCTTAACACAGCAACAGCAAAACAAAAAGTAGTACGAGAAAAATCGGACACAAAATTAACACATTTTTCTAACCCTCATTTTATGGCCGACCACCTCGGTGTGGTGGAATAAGTATGATTAAATATAGATTACGATACGCTTTTCCGCAGCTAATTTCATCCAGCCAATCATCCGTAACGGGCGAGCGAGAGGGGTGCTTTGCCTAATTCCCGAGGCAAACGCTTTTGCCCGGGAAGAGTTTGCGAGCCGTTCCGGGAGGAAGAAAGGGAAACATAAAGAGGTGAGCAAATAGATGCTAGAGCGCCTCTCCCAGCCAGGAAGACGATCTGTTCGGGGAGATGAATGGTGGAGCTGTTGGTGGTGCAAAATGAATGAAATAATTACACTAAAGTGTGTTGATGGGCAGAAGCACAAACACACACACACACAGACACATTTCTTTTCCAATCCACCCGGATCCGATTCATCAATTTGAGTGCGTGAGGGAAAGGAGTGGTGGGAAAGAGAAGAGGGGAACCCAACTACCGTGAACTCCAGCATCGCGGCTTTGCGAGGAAACTCACCGCAACACACACAGCTCGAACGCTCGGCCCAGACAAACTGGCTCGCTCCGTTTTAATGGCAAGAAATTCATCTTGATAATCATTATTAACTTCGCCGTTTTTGCTTCGATCTCGCCAAACGTGGTGCGGTGTGGCCAACGCGGCAAAGGCTGCTGATGAGCTGCTGCGGCCCGAGGAACGCAACTGCCTGCCCTTGCTGTGGCCAGGCGCATTAGCTGCCTTGTGGAGCTTAAGATGTAATTGCTATTCGTATTCGTAACACGGGAAGAGACAGTGAATGTGCGTTGTGGTGGTAACGCTTTGCATGATGCATGAAACTAGTCATTTTAGGTGAGCTGCACTCTAAACCCGGTCATCCTGTGCCGGGGTGCGAATGAATCGCGTGGCTGCCGTGGCGGAGGGCCGACAGTCAAACATGTTCCGTTTCGACAACGGAAAACACAAACCACCGCAGAGCTCATTTGTTCAGCAGAATGGCGTGAAGGAGGGGCAGGGGAAGTTGGGGGGGGGGGGGGATGTAATTGAAAATTAATTAAAAATTACATAAACGCTTGATCGACCGATCGTGTAATCGTTGAAGGGACTTTGGTGGTTGGAGGTTTTCCTCCGGTGTACGATTGACTTGTTCGTGCATAATTATTAGTACGCTGGGTTAACAATTATCACTTTCTAGTTCTGCCGGCCGCAGGATGGGTGGATGATTAGCATAGCACCTAGCTACTCTGACTGAGCAGGGTTTTCACGTCTTGTGCAAGAATAAGGGTGAGCTCATAGAACATTTAGAAGCTGGTGAGTGATCATTTGGTGACTTCTGTTTTACTGGCCAAGCAAGGCTCAGATAACGCTGATTAATAAAATATAAAACATATCTTCGAGTGTAGAAGCTGAAGAAAGCTCTAGCGATGGAAATATGGCATCTGAAAATAATCAATTTGTTCTTAGTGTATGAGTCAAAATGATCAGTTAAATCCTGCACTCACTCATGAAGCATGAGAAATTGTTGTTAGTGAATTGATAGTTGGTATGAAGAGTTAATTCACTCTTTGAGATTTAACTCTAGAGAGAGATTTTAATCTCTCCAACGGTTTAGGGCAATGTGAATGATTTGCTTGTTTGCAGCAAAGAGTTAACTAACTCTCTCATTTTTGCTCATAATGTTATTTAATATATCATAAAACACATCGTTTCAACCCTCAAAAACATCCTTAGTCTATGGACAAGAAAAGTTCCAAAACGTATCGAAAACGGGACAAAAGGAAGTCTAAAAATCTCAAGCAAGGAATTGCCTGTGTTCAAAGACATTGCTTGTGATTGTATTTTAATTCTACCAATGACTTCAACGTTTAAAACTTGTAGTTGACTTTATTTTTTGATTCAAAATTACACTTCCCAATAAAATGTTTACTAAGGATAAAAAATACAGTCTGAGAAACCCTGCAAATGATGACTTTTCTGGAACGAACCTCACTCTCCCTCAGAAGGCTCGAACGATACGATGGCAATTAGTGGAGAAATTATGTTGTACAGATAATTTAATCCAGTTTGTAAGATCATAACGAATCGGCACCAGGCAAAAGAGAGCATTGACTATTTGTTAGAAAAGATAGCTTAAACGAGAAAGCATACAGCAATTGATCAATTTAATTTGAGTGTAAATATTGTTGTGGTCTGGCAAAACGCTTTTTATAAGCACCAATCGTTATCGCCAGAGAAAGCGCTAGAATAAACATCGCCACAAAACACCCGTCAGCCGTTAAACGGTGCAATTTGCCGTGAGCTGTTTCCCGGTCTGTGGTCGTTTAAAGCTCGACGAATCGTTTCATTATCCGTTAAATTGTATCCCAGCGTAATTTATTGAGCTTATCAAGCAAACACATACAAAAAACCATCCACCATCCAATTTCCGATGACGCCTCCTTTTTTCGTTCGTGCGAAGATGGTCCACGAAAAAAGGAGTTCGAAAACTGATAAAGCGGAAGATCATCCCGATGAATCTTCTTTCGCCCTTGCACGCTGTAGCAGTGTTTGTAATGAGTTGCAGCACTTGTGAAAATTTTACTCATTAATCAATTTGATCACGAACGAAAACCCGGCTCCCATGCATTCGAGTGTGTGTGTGTGTGTGTGTGTGTGTAAGATGTGCAAAGGCTTGCAGCGGAGCACGCCTGAAACCTACTGGGTGGGTTGTCCTTTGGATGTTTCACCTTTTGCGCAAAAAAAATGAAAGGAAGGTCTTTCGCAAAACCTGCCCCGAAACTGATACGGTTCTTCATCATGTCTGTCTTGTCATTTTTTTTTTTGTTCACCCCATGCCCCACAAACCCCAAACGCAGTTGTCCCAGCTTTCTTAGCCTTTGCTTCTGATGATTGTTTTTGGGGTTTATCATAACAGAATCATCGGGTATCGGAGGTCCCTGGTCCTGCCCGGAGATGCCTTGACCGATGGTTTGCTATCTCAGCAATCCAATCGACAACATCACAATCAACTGGTCAGCGGAAGCGGAAAGGAGTTGGAGGACTAAAGTGGAAAACCAAATAAATATTCTTCTAGGGCGGTCGTCCTTTAACCATGACCCAAAAATTGGGCGCACGTTGCCGATCGAACGGTGTGTGTGTGTAGTGTAGAAATGGAGGGTTAGGCTCTCCGATATTGAGCAGATATGGGAGGGAGTTTGCAAAGAACACCCAAATCCTTCCTTCCCGCAGCGTAATCAAGTGTTCTCAATCAGTAGAAGTGGATCAGCGCGATTTGATAAATATTTGAATTTGCAGCCGGTTATGGATTTGCTTAAGCAAGCCGAACATAAATATCGGAGCTTTTCGGTGGGGCTTTTGGGAAGCATATCGTAACACAATGTAAATATCTTTGTAAATTGTATTTAAACACAGTGCAGCCATACTCGCTCGAATGTGAAACGAAGCAACTTTGTGTCGCACTGTTAGAGTGTGCTCCGGGGAACTGTTTTCCAAGAAACGTCTCAAGGACGGCAAACCTTTTTTCGGCACTCGGCTTCCCCTGGACGCGCTCTCAGTGGCTTATGATATATTGGGGCCATGGGTTGCGTTTTGTTGGACCTCTTTTTCGTTCGTTTCTGCAAAACCCTCCTAAAAACCACCCGTTGAGTTTGGTGGATTGAAGTTGGGGAATTTGGAGCACACACAGTTGCATGTTGCTGGATGACACGGTGCGCCGTATGGATTTACTTCCTTCTCCCATCAGTCTCCCCGGAATATGGACCCTTTTTGTAAGCTCACCCCGGAAGGGTATCCATACAACAAAAAAAAAAATCCAGCTAGCTCCTGCTGCGAAGCTTCTCATACGGTCTTGAATGCTTCTGAGAACACACTTCCATCCCGTTTGCCGATGCCGATGCTGTACCAAGCGATTGATCTTAGATGGTTAAAGCCCCGGCCCGCGAGTTGATGGCAATTGTTTTGATATGCTTTCTGCACCGGAGCTTGCCATATCGCTGCCGTGTGCCGGCAATCGAGAATCCGCGAGTGAGCAATATTTTCAGCACAATGAATAATAAAAAAGAATACCAACTGCGCGGAGAGTAGCGAGCAAATGGGTGTGTGAGTGGGGTTCTAAGGTGGATATGAAGGTTTTTTACTCTGCTGTTTGTGGAGGAAGTTTTCGTTGTTTTCGTTGTTGAGAGCTTCAAAGTTTTATACACCAACAGTATCATAATTCTTTTGAATTGTATCGTTTGCAAATGGTTATTCTGCTTTCTGCTGATTGTCAATTTGTGTGCGAAGATGATTATTATACTTCCATATGACGGCGAATACAATAAATAATATAAAACATAATGTGATTCTTAAAGTTGTAGCTAAAATAAGGCTTAATGGACATGATATTTCAAACATTTCATAAGATTGTTCTTAACTTTCATAAGATGAGATACGACTAGTTACTTCATAGCATTGGAATCATCCGTAAAATATCATATAAACTCTGAGGTATTACATGTTTCATATTTACTACGGTCCTTTTTTACGGTATTTTAAGTAAACACAAAAGGTTTAATTTTAACATAAAGACATTGTAAGCATTACTGCAACGGGCATGTAGTGAAAAATGTTCAACAATGCAATGCTTTCTGTGTTATCCTCGCTCTACTTTCTCTCTAAAACGCTTTCCTGCTGTTACTGAAAATGTCCTGTAGGTGTACATTTGCAACACGCTGCGCTACAAGCCAACGCGAATAACTACTGTCAGGATGGTTGGGATTTGTCAGCCAAGTCAGCAGCGTACGAAGGACGCACCATACGAACGAACAAACGAACCTACTCCCAGCAGACTCAGTCTCACTTGGCATTCGAGTGGGGGGGGGGGCGGTGGCGCAAGCCCCAAGCTCACACCCACAGCTGGGCTTATTGCGAGCCTTTCGTCAACGTTGCTAACGCCACAGGGCTGCACTTCGCGTACTGCACAGTTGCGCTGAACCGTGCCATCCTACCGTCGATGGCTGCTGGGAATGCTTCATCATCGCGATTCCAGTTTGAGTGGGATCAGAAGCATCTGGAGAAAGACAAGAGAAAAAAAAAAATGCTCCGCAGCAACGCTCCTGTCAATGGGTGCATCGATTTCGAGGCAATTTTATGGCTTGTGCGCCCGCGTAGGAGCCGCAAAAGGGCTGCAAACTTTGACACATCTGCGGGCCATCCGTCGCGTTGGTTTTTGGTTCGACATCCCACGCCACACATGACCTCACCGAGGGTGTGCACCGCTGGGGCAGCACCTCCATCCGTTCGCGGTATCGTATGGGTGGGTAATTTACACCTTCAAATTGTACCGTGCGTTGGGAGTGTCGGTTGGCCGTTTTGCTCGTATTTCTTCGTGTGATGCAGTAAGGAGGCGAATCGGGCGATGAAGCAATAGATTGAATATTGTAAGTACAGTAACCTCCCCTTTTCCTCCCCCCCGCGGAGACTGTAAACCTAAATGGGGAAGGTTTGGGAATAGCAGCAACAAAAAGTGGCTGAAGGGAAATAAATTACATTTGCAGTGTGAAAAATTACTTCTGCTCGATGAGTAACTCCCAGCGCTGCAGGCCTCCGTTACCAGCAGCAGCACACTGGAAGCACACTGGTTGGCTGCAGGTCATAGATCGTTTGGAAGCAGAACGAGACCGAGACTCTTCAACGGCAATAAAACACGGCGACACCATCGACGACATCATCGCTTCATCAACTGGCGCGCGCATTTACAGTAACCAACCAACCAACCAACCAACCAACACCTCACCCATTACCGATGTTACCGATGGCAAAAAGATCCCGCTGATAATGTATACTGCGATACGTGGTGTGCGAAAGGAATGCGGGTGGTGTGGGGAAATACCCCTCGTGTGCTATTTTCTAGGTCAGTAGGGTTTTTTTTTTGTGTGCTCTCGCATCCCCTATTCGCAGCTGCATTGGTTGAGGAAGAATTGTATGTGGCAACTTGCTTTGGGGATGTTTTGCAGCAGCAGAAGCAGCAGTAGCTGCAGTGGGAGCAACATCAGCATGCAGAGGGTCTGGTGCTATCGCCCCACACCATCAGCAGCGGCAACGGTAGCATCAGCATCATCGTGATCGCGCCCGGGCATCATTAGTGCTGCCCGGATGCCGCCGTTCGGCCTCTGGTGGTGGCCACTGTCGGTCTTTGTTTGTTCGTTTGTTTCGGGAAAAAAGCTCAACTCGCCCTCCCTCTCTCTCTCTCTCTCTCTCTCTCTCTCTCTCTCTCTCTCTCGTTGCTAGAGTGCAATGCTTTTTCAGCTTATGATGTATTGCTATTTTTATCACTGATTTCATACACCACTTTGGAACAATTCGTGTCCGCATTGTGCCGGTTGCCGGTTTGTTAGGATGGGAACAGAACAGTCGCCCAAGGGGTTTTTACCCGTGCGGGGGCCGACCGGTTGAGGCAGACTATGTGCGGGCAGACCATACATACGGAATGTTTGACTTTGTGCTTTATAATAGGCGTGAGATTACCGTTGTATGGGTAACTGAACCAAAAGTTTAACGTTAAAATAGGGTTTTGGATATTTTCTATAAAATTTAAAGTACAAAAAAGTCCTCCAGAACAATACAAAAGAGTTTGAGAAATTTGGAGGACAAACAATTGTACGGTTGTTTGGTTTGAATATTTGATTTGATATACTTTAATACTTGTATATTTAATTTGATGCATATCAGGGAATAATAACCAACATAACATGGTAAAA
Source organism: Anopheles merus (assembly GCF_017562075.2). Classification (NCBI taxonomy): domain Eukaryota; kingdom Metazoa; phylum Arthropoda; class Insecta; order Diptera; family Culicidae; genus Anopheles; species Anopheles merus. The sequence continues at coordinate 33,105,076 of NC_054083.1, read as the reverse complement.
CATAAATAGAAACATTCAACACCGCATCTAAAACAATCGTTTAAGCATTTAGTATAGAAGAAAATTGGGACGGTCTGGTGGTACCGTGCGAAGAAGCATGAGCAAAAAAATAAGATGAATAAGTAAATTACATAAAAAATGAAGACATCTATGGAGGATATGTTTCGCCATGATGCTGTATAGAATTGGTAAAATAATGAACGTAGCGTAAAAATGACATACGAACGAACATAACAGAAATCCTTATTTATAAACAAAGTCGATTTAACGAAAGACACATAGATTTTTTATTTTAAATATCAGGTTTAGATTGGGAAATAAGTGAAATATGAGAAAAGGGGAAAGTTAGTATTATACATATCATTGAAGTTTTTAGCCATCAGTAGAAGTATAGAAACAAAATACATGAGTAAACAAAACCTGTTTGAAAATAACGAAAAGCAGTAGCAAAACTAACACAAAAAAATCACAATCAGCCAAATACGCGAAAGAATGATTTCATAAACATTTATCAATATTAATTTTATCAATTGTCTTCCTGTTGATTGCTTGGTTTGGATACAGATGACAGAGTTATATCTTAAATTCTCGTTTAAACATCATTTATCCATTAGTACTTGGCTATTCAACCCCAACTTTTCCTATTTTACTGCCACTGGCCCACCCTTTGACCCGGCTCCTTGGGGGATATGGGTGTGCCTAGTTGACCTAGTGATATTTTCCCACACCTCGCTACCCATTAGAGGCATCTGTTTCTCCCTGTAACACACAGCCACACGGAAAAAAGGTAAACTCGCGAAAAATTTCGCTCTGACGTCCGTGTGTCGGTATCCTCACGAGTCCTCACGAGCAAGCGAACTAGCTGGCAGAGCGCGATATTATACACGCTCAATATCGATGATGCACGATCTGTTTAGTGACGCTGCTGTGTCCCGGGCATGAGTAAGGCCGCCTCGCAGATGCATCCAGCCGCGGCGGACGGATGTTTGGATGTAACGAAGTGCCGGAAAACAAAAACGCCTAACAACTGTTTCAACACCCCGTCGTTCCGAGACAGACAAACAAAGGGAATGGAAACGGAAAGAAATAAAAAAACAGCGAATGCTGCTGCAGCCAGCCAGAAGGGGTCACGCTTCCCCATGCATCGCTCCGTTGCTGCCACTTTGTCTTTTGCGTCTCTGTAGATCCGGCTTTGTGCCGCTTTTGGTGTACAGAACGCGCCATGTGAGTGTTTACTTTTCTCCGTTCTATCACCGTAAAGTCATCGTTTTTACTTTTCTTCACCCCGCGTTGCTTCACGTTTACAACATCAAATGGGAAGAAATGCAATATGTGCACATGGATGCACGGCTACACTGCAAAACGGTAACAGTGGGAGATAACGAAACGAAACGAAAAAAAAACCCGCGTCCCATTAATATTCCGGTGCAAGACCGGACGAAACAGATAACTAATTCGATGTACGCGACCATCGTGGGAAACAATTGTAACGGGAAGAGAGTGAAACGAAGCGTATGTGAGCGTATGTCTGCCCTGCTGATGCTGGACGCAAAACTACGGCAAGCATATCGGGCAGCGAATCGAAGCAACATGACAATACACGTCGACGACATCCGTTTGACCTCTCCCTCAGCGGGACCGGCCAGGGCTGCAGGGCTCTTCCATGGCGACTGCTACACATACAGCCGATAGGATACAATGTTGTTGTTGATTTCGTACATTTAAAACCCACTTTCCAGACACAAACAAGCGCAGCATATCACCAGCATATTGTGTATCAATCGGTCGCAGGCGATCGCTTTGAATGGTTGTACACAAATTGTGCAAACAGATGGACACAGCTGTTGTTTTCTTTTGGAGTTTGGAGCCGGGCTAGCAACGGCTTCGTAATATGGTTTCTTTTTCTTTCGTATGGATGTGAAGTTTGCCCCCCGGGGGGAGCTCGCGAGTTTGTTAACAAAATTTAATTTCGCGATGCAATCAGCGGCAATCGCAGCAGCAGCAGCAGCAGTTGATTCAGGCATTTCGCATTTGCGCTTGCCAAAGCAAAAGGTGTGCGAAAGATGAATCAGACAGTCGTCGTCACCCGCAGCCGTAAGTCGATTGGTAGTTTTAGGAGAGAAGGGAATGATTTATAGTTGAATTTGGCTGCTTGTTGCTTTGCGTCGATGTTCAATTTGGGTTATGATTCATTTGGGGATTTGTGCGGGGTTCGAGTTTTGCATTCAGTGTTATGCTACTCTGCTTGGTTGTGTTGGAATGGAGTTTTATTTCGTTCTTTAAAAAAATCCTTCATTCAATGAGTGAGGAACGATTGAACCAATAACAAAAAATCATTATTTGACAGAAAGTGAAAAAATATCAAACACAAGGTTTAAACAACCATATTTAACAGGTCACGGAGGGTACGTTATTGTCGTCTGTAGATTTATACCGTGTTTTCTCATGATGTTTTGGTTATTTCTCGTAATTGTTTGAGTTCGTCTGACAATTTATTGAGCGTTTCTTAGATTTGGATCCAATAAAATGTGAAAAGCATCCGAAAATTCTTGGGAGTTAACCATTAAACCATTAGAAAACCCTGTATATTAAAATCTTATCTTTTTACTGTGTTTTAAGCTTAAAAATTAGCAACACCATAAAACACTTAAGCGTATTTTTGTTCATTAAAAATTTAATTGTTTAACTCCGGATATTTTTGTTCATTAAAAGTGTGCAACTCCCGAGACAGTCAGAGGACCAATTTCTACTTTAATCTACCACAAGATTTTTTATGTTTTGTGTGTATGCTTGTATGTTACTCTCAGCTCTCTTATGTTTGATACGACCCTAAAGGCGGAACGGAAAACCCTGCCAACGAGAAAGCTCCTGCCCATTTCTTCAACTCGTGTCAGCGTACGATCAAACTATAAAGTAGTTTACATAGTGAACACAATGCACAGAGCTCATGATTACCATCACTATTTGTATGCTAATAGAGCCAACCCTCCGCCCCACAAATGCACACACATACCGCTCACAATTTCAACATCCCGACTCCAGTCCCAGAACCCCGTTGCCCCCGATATGTTCAATTTCTTTCACTTATTTTTCCAATCGTTTCTCGATGCATCGCGCGTTTGCTGCGCGCAGAAGGAGCTCCGCGATCGATCCGTTTTTGGGGTGAACGATTTCAATTTACATTTTAGACAAACTATAAACCAACCCAAATGCAAGGTAAAGAAAAAAAATATATCGAATCATTTCTCATTCAGCACTACGGACGCTCTTGAAGTAACCCTTGGAAATGCCCCGGTACTTAACATATGCCCGGAACACAAAAGCGATCAAGTGAGGAGCGATCGATTAAAGTGAGGTTCGAAAGCGAAGCAGAAGCGAAAAACAAGCAGCAAACTGAGAGCCGGACCCGTCAAGCAAGAAGGGTTTTTTTTATGTGCAGCCACTGCCAGGCAGTCGAGGTGGTGCACGCAGGGCAATAATCATCGTCAGATCTATCCAATGCGTGAGAGCAGCACGATATGCAGCTTTTGCGCTTCTGCGCCCGGGTGTCGGCTCACGTAGACATTAAGCAAATGCACAACATATGTGGGGCGCGGAAGCGAAACATCACCATCACCATCATCATCATAGGTCATGCTCATGTTGCATATCGCATGAAAAGGAGGTGCAGAAGAACAACAAAAAAACAAAAACACAAGCTTCCCTTTTCCTACATTTGCTTCGCTCTACACCCTTACCTGCAATCACCTTGACGAAATGAAAGTGCTACGGGTGTTACGGGTGCGATAAAAAGAAAAGGTGACGATAAAATTCGAGCAAAAGCGCACCAATGTATATCACACACCATCATTCCTGCCCGGCGTGTGTATTTATTTTCTTTCTGTTTTTTTTTGTTGTTGTTCCATTTGCTACACTGCACTGCACCTTGTTATCTTGTTTTGGCTCCGGTTCATCTCCATCCCATGCCGCGGAGGTTGTGCTTACTTTAATTCATCACAAAAACGGCTTTCAAAGTGGCACTTCAGACTTTCCTAGTGGAGCGGTGGGAAATAAAAACCGAAACACGAAACACGCATGAATGAATGCTCCCTGCGTGTAAAGGGAGGAAGAATGCACCACCACAGAGGAAGGGGGGGGGGGGGAAGCAGGCAGCAAGGCAAAAAAAAACCTGGACACGCACATGAATGCGAGCCCATTGATCCCGAGCTGCAGCACTTACATAACCTACCGTAAGAAGAAACGCAAACGGAAAGGACGCGCACCAAAAACCGTTGGCATGGCCGACCGACCCGAAACCCTCATCCTTCAGCACTCGGCAAGTGGTACGGCGAAGAAGGACGGTTTTGATTGATACCCGAAAGTGTACATGATTAATGTGATTAATCGGGAGACCTCTTTTCACTAACTGGAGCGTTACGGGAAGGTTCGATGATGTTAGGAGGGGGCCACAGGACGGGAATGCGTAACCCACCTCAGAGCAACATCAAACCAATCAATCAAACGCACTTTTGATGAGCTTTTTAACCAAACACACTGGGGAGAAAGTATGTGTTTGGGTAGTGTTACTGCCTCTCATCTATAACTCACCTTTCTAGATCACATTAAAGCAGAACCTTCCTTTTATCGCTTCATCGCTTTTTAAAAGAAATCCGCTAAAGCTCTTTGCAATTAAAGCATAAAATGGGAACTTCAGCGCCGAATGAAACGAATTGAACGTCAGTGGCAGAGACACCAAGCGCGCGAATGAAGGCTCCGGGTAAAGCCCAACCAATTGGAAGCATCAAATTGTAAATGGGAAATTGAAAAGCTGCCACCGGGTCGAGCTCGCTTCCAGCTCGAAGCGTTCATTAGTCGTTTGTGGGGGTCGAAACAATTATCGACGCCTGCTTAGCAATTCCAATATTGCTGTTCTAATATTGAACTTTTGGGCAGCATGGTTTGAAGCTAATTATTGACAGTTGGGCACGTGCAGGGAGCGGACGACGGGGCGGTTGAGCAGTGTTTACAATATAAGTCTCACATTATTAATTCATTTTACCGCGTTACCTACCGCAAAGCGCGATTTTATGCCCACGACAGCACATTAATATTTATGATTCGAAGTCGTCGGGCGTAATGTTTGGTGTAAATTACCACCAAATTGAATGCACACTCGTGTGTGCCCATTTCACTCTTGCCGACCAGCCGACTCGACTGCACTCGAAACCGTCAAGCTGAAGAAGCCTCTTGAGGGAAGTGTCTCTCCCCTTCCTTTGGCACTTAAAAGAAAAGGGGAGTCTCCTGCTTCCCGCAAAGAAGCAGCGTTGGCTACCGGTTTTAATTCCCTTCAGCAGCCAGACACTCACACACACACACACACCCATTACACATCAGCTTTTGCATCGCTGATCTGAGGGTGGAGTGGACAGACGCGCTACAATGTAATAATACGGCATACATACATGTAAATAGTGGCATGAAAATGGAGCACACACGCGTATGCAATCCATCTCGAGGGGAATTATCGATTCGTTGCGGTTTGCATGTTGCATCTCGTGTGGTGGGTGTTGAACAACGCGCCAACAACCGGAAGAATGAATTCCATCTCGTCGCCCAAAGCCTCTGTGGTGTCCCGGCAAAGAGCAAGACGGAGAGAGCGAGAGAGGGAGAGAGGGATTGCATTGGATGATGTATAAAAGTGCAATATGATTGATTGCCGATTGGGATGTTGCGAGCCGTTTGCGTGGAGCGCGTTCGACGTGCTGCGTGGGTTTACGGTGTGACGCCCGTCGAGAGCCGTCCCAACTGTGCTCCGTCCGTTCCCCTTTTCCATGCTGCTTTGTAGTACGCAAATGGGATTAAATTAACATCAAAATATGAGCCGTCGTCTCAAGACAGTCACCGATCTATCTGATGCAGCTGCAGATTGAGCGATGAGGCTGCCCTCCAATAATGATGCCTTTTTTCCAGCGATCAATTCCCGAGACATTTATCCCTCCACTGCGCGAGGAGCACCTCTCTTTCTCCTCCTCCTCTCATCGTGGTGAGTGCAGTTAACAGGATGAATGAATAATGAGCTACGAACGGAGCGGATTAAGATGCACCCCTGGGCGGACGGACGGATGGATGGACGGTGCGTGATCATATTTCAGCAGGGAGACCCGGCTAAGGGTGGGATTACTTTCAATGTTCCCTTTTTTGGTCCCCGCACAACACACACACACACACACAAAGCCGTGGCGCAGATCCGAAAAGCTGGGTATATTTCAACGACCTGTCTCGCCGTCCTGCCGGTGGATAATCTGGGCGCGCATGAATTACGTGACCGACTGCACTGTGCCTCCCGGTTCATCCACCCACCCATCCGAAAGGAAAGGGAAAGGGAAGGCTTATCTCGTTTATCGGATCTCGTCACTTCATATCAATGCGGGCGGGCGTCCACAAGCACGCGCGCGCGCTCGCGCCATCCAAAGCCCTTAGATGAGCTGTTAATGCGCACTCGCTCGCTCTATCTCCGGCTTGGCGGCGGCTCCCTTAGCCGTGCCACAAGACGGATTCTCAAATATGCAAATCTTAGAAAGGCTCGTTAGTTGTGAGGTCTTAGAGAGACAAAATAAATTGAATATAAGATAACCACAAACACACACCATTCCAATTTGGAGACACATAAACAAGCCATTTTGGATAAGCATTAAAGCGCAATCGTAACCGAGGCAAGGTTTGCCGTGTGGCGGTGTTTTATGTTGTCACATTCTGTACCGTCCCATGTGTGCGAGGTGTGGAGGAGGTTTGTGTCTTTTTTGTTTGTGTGTGCGTGTTATCTAATCGCATTAGACGGAGGCGCCGGAAACCGAGGTCGTTGGAAGCTTTACCTTCCCACAAGCTAGTACCCCTGTGGCGCATGCAAACACGCTTCATACATCATTATCAAAGTTGAATTATGTTTGGGTGATTTTTTTCTTCTTTTCTCTCTCTCCCTTTGCCTGTCCCACCCCTCGGGAACATAATTAGAAAGATCAACAACGGCGGGCAGGAAGATTTGGCCCGAGAGCTTGGGCTCCGAGTTGACATATTTCATTTTTGGATTTGAGCCACAATGCCACATCCAAAGCGGATGGCAAAGTTTTGCAGCTGACAGCTCGCGAATTGTAATGCCCGGGGTGCCATTTTTCGAGGAAGGCGGCCGTTTCGATGCTTCCAGCCGGCTATGACAATGACGACTTATTACTAATGGCGCCCAGCTCGTCAGCAACGTTTTTTGTTGTGGTTTGGTTCGTTATGGCAATTTAGACTCCACACCTTCTTTGTAGTGCTGTATTGGGTTGGATTTTTTTTAGTAGAATGTTCATAAGCGTTCTGTTATGTTCTTTATATGATGTGAACTTCAGAGCAAAAGAACTCTGAAAAAGAAGACATCATATGTAGGCAGATAATTTTTAGATAAATGTTGTAAGCAAAATAATCATAGCAAATACACATAAGAATAAACGAAAAAGGAAAAAAGTGGTTGATATAGGAATAAAAAGATAAAGAAAAACAATATACCAAATGAATAATATAATTAAAACTAACAATTAATTAAATCAGACGCATACAAATAAAACATAAATATATAAAACTTGAGCAGGGAACTACTTTAACACTATTAAAATGCAATCAAGAACCAAAACATAATTTTATAAAAGTAAAAGATGCATTTTTGAATTAAACAGAAATATTGCAATACTCCAACAACCAAACAAAAACATACAAGCGTTTTGAAATAATTGAATTAACAAAAGCTTTCGCATCTTCCTTTGTATTAATTCACAAATAACTTGTCTTGTACAGTTTGTACATTTTTCCTTTCAAAATTCTATTTTCCTTTCTGTCTTTTTTCACTGTCATCAATGTCTTGCAATGTTGGTTGGTTTGGCAAAAGCTCGTCCCATTTCCCGTAGGCGTCTGCCGTGCCCTGCGACTGTTTACGCTGGATGGAGCACAGCCGGCATTACGGAGGATGCAAAAGGTTGTTTCCCTTTGTCTTTGTTACATCTTTCCTTCTCTCCGATGGATGGTTCTCCCCCCAGACAGTCTGGTGAAAGTCAAATTAAACAATTTTCCAACCATTGCATCCCATTCTCCTACACCCCCATCCTTTCCCCTACAGCCCGGGTGAAGTTTGCCCTAATGAGAGAAAACAAACGCCCACAACAACCGGAGAACAGAACAAGGAGTGTTTGCTTTTACCGCAGCATTTTTTCTGTTTTTCTCCCCTGTGGGAGTGGGATTGGTTTTCGGTGTCAAAAATTCGATCAAAGACTTCCCGTCTCGAAATTTGCCGTGAGAGGAAAGTTCGTTATCGAGTTTACGGCAGTTGGGTGAATCATTTGGAAAAAAACCCCTCCCGAAAGCATGGTCCGACTTTTTGCTAATGCTGGGCCTTATTGATGCGAGGGGATTCGGACAGCGGAACGAGGAACGACAAGGTGGACTGTAACAATGAAGTTACGATACCGAACAGCAGAAAAGAACAATCTCAACCAGTAAGCGAGCAAGCAAGTTGTTAGGAAAGGTCAGCAAACGGGGGGAGTGTGCTATGCCGACATTAAGTAAATTGGCTGCGAAGTTGCTTCAGTTGCTGATCGGCCCAACGGTTGATCGAGCACCATCGGAGCATTCGAGGATGGAGTGTATGGCCGTTCGATTCACTTGAAACAGCAAATGAACATAATGAAGAGATCAAAGCAAGGATCAAGATAAGTGTCAGAGCGCTATGGTAAAAGGTGAAGAGCACATTAAGCAATTTTTGGGAAGTCAATATTTGGGACGGTCTCGCAACAGGCAAGATTATTTTTGTGTGTTGCATTAAAATCGGTTGATGAAGGACTTCAAACAACGGCTTCGAAAGGAGCACGATCCAACTGGAACGGAAATTTGTGAAGATTTATTTCCGAAGGAAACTCCGCTCACCTATTCATTTTGGCTTCGGAACGATAAGCTGCAACTGTCAAAAGATTTCAGCTGTGCGTATGTTATCTGAAAACAGTTCTTGAAAGTTGTATTCCCCATTGCGTTCTGCAGTTGTTTTCCCTTCTCTGGAAGAGGCTGGAACAGGGGGGCAAAGTTGATCTCAGCAAACGGCGGCATCTACGTCTCGAAATGGCAAGCCGGTTGGAGTGCAGGAACGGAGAGTACACGGGAAAACTTTCTGACAGTTGGAAAGTGGGATGATGAAGTTCAAGTTTAGGATTATCACTTAGCGGATCCGCTGACGAGTGGGAGCTGATATCAAAGGCCGCCGGGAATGATACGACTGGCAATGCGACTGGCGCCGGTGGCTTGAGGGGTCGTAATAATCATAAAATAGTCTCGACATACACAACTAAAAGTCATTCGTGTAGGTCGTTCTGGTCGGATCTGGGGGTGGAAGGCGCTCATCAACGGTAGAGTTTTGTAACATAATCACCAACACGAGAAGCTTTCGGTGGTTGATGGTGGTGGTGCACTTTACGCAAAACATTAGACAGAATTTGTGTTGGTTAGATTAGGCAGTGGAGAGGCAAAGTTTTGCCGGTACACTTTGGCTTACGAAATTGTTCGCCTTAAGTTGAACCGTGGGGTGAGCTTTGTGAAGCTTTGAAAGCAATCGTAGCCGAGTGGGCCAAAAGGCATTTATGCTGATATGTTTTTAATTATGGATAGCATCAAATCAGGCAAGCAAACATGGGTTATGATCAATGAGGGTGAAATTAAATTTAGAAAAAATAGCTTCAAGGGAGATAGGAGCAAACGGAATATTATGGTTGAAGCTTATTTTGTGATGCAAATGCCCGTTGGGATATTAATGTTTCGTTGCCGGAGGCATCTGCCTTGCAGCTGACATTATATTTTTTTGAAGAAATATACATGAAAGCATTGTTGCTAGAACCACACATCTTAGACAGTTTCATTAAAAAATGGTACTTTCAAACATGTTTAAAATTTTAGCGATAGTCACGATTCACACTAAGCACTGTAAAAGAAAGAACACAAAAAAATCCCTTCAATCTCGTCCTTATTACAACTACGAAACTTATTATGTTGATTATTCATTCAAATAATTAACACTCAATCGGTTTTATTAACCAAAACCAGCTGGAAGGTTATCTCAAGCTGACACTCTAATCAAATTAAAACGAGCAGATGTAATCCTCTTCAAGTTGAGCTAAATTTGCTTGGCCCGTGTTCACACCACCACCACCACCACCACCACCGTGTCTTGGGAGTTCCTAGAAAATGTGCCGGGTGGTGTATTTTTCTAACCAATTAACTCGATTCCATTTGACACCTACCACTACTACCCAGGTAGTAGACAGGTGTGCCAGCGAGAGCATCAACGCCGGACGGCTCCAGAGCGCACGGTGAACAGAATGTCGAATGACGATGTCGTGACTTGATTGTATCATCTGCTCGGCTGGTCGACAAATGTGGTAAGAAACACGGAGGACACGGCTGCTTGCAAGGGGGCTGAATAAGAAAAGCTCACTCACTCGCTCGCTTCTTCCAGTTGTCATTTGGTTCGGGCTAGTGGTTTGATTTGATCCTTGTGGACGTGAGGAAATGGACAGGTGGTGTTTTTTTTCTTATCAAATTGTTGGACCATCACGTCGGCGAAGGTGTATTCCCCGAGTGAACGAAGCTATCGCACAATCCCTATTTGCATCGGAGCGTTATTTCAAATCATTTCAATTCCCTTTTCATCCCTTTTGTGAAAAAGATGCACTGCTAGAATTGAGGGATTTTTTTTCGAAGCTCAGGACGCTAGTTGTGTAATGGGGAAGATAAAACTAATTCGCTTATGTTCAGCATGCGCTGAAATGGATCTAGAATTGAACCATAGAAAGTTCATGGAAATGAATTACATTCTCTTGCGACTATCGGAAAGGCTTTCTTTGAAAATGGCAGATCCCAGATTGGACGACCTACTGGACACAGGCGGCCATTTTCCTTTTCGGAAGGTGCTTTTGCAAGATTAAATAATAACTTTAGCTCCTTTTTTGTGTTTAATATTTCCCCGTACGAAAGGCAATCAGGTGGCAATCCCGGCAGCCTGGAACTACGTTGCGCACAATAATGAGTTCACTTCCGGGGACCGGATCGACAACCTTTGGAATGGGGATTGAAATCGAGCAGAAAAGCTCACGCAAAAGCGTACGCAAAGCACAGACCCTACCGAATGTGATTAATCAAGGTGAAAGGATATTGCCAATTGCGAAACACTTTTCTGCGCGGATGGTGCCACGCGCGGTATATTGTGGGGACCGTTTGCTTCTCCTCTCCACGCGAGAGGAAGAGGCCAGCAACAGTTGGGTATCAGCAGATGGGTATTTTCGGGCGAAAAAAAAAACTAACGACGAAGCCAAGGGAAAAATCAATTGCTTTTTGCTCCCCCAAGGACGAACATAATAATTTAACGGATCGCTTGTTGTGCACCTGAATAGCGGGGTTTGTGTTTCTGTGCGCCTCTATCCGGTGGCGCTAGTCTGCTAGTGTTTTTTTTTTGGATATTTGCCCATCGATTTCCGGTGTTTTTCACAGAACGAACAAAACAGATGACCTATAACATGTACACGACTGACTGGTAGACCTTACAATATGGGAGTTTTTGAGGTTGGGAAATCAAAAATAGAAAAATCATGTAGCCTTATTTCTCGGCGTGAAAACAGTAAAAACCATCAATGCAACTGTGTACCGTACGGGTTGAAAACATATATTGGGTTTGGAAAATAGTACGGTAGAGAAAAAGGAACAAATATTAATTTAACTCCTTGTTAAACCCTGCTATTTATTTTATGTTGTTTCATATTTTTCTATGTAAATATAAGACGTTTGCAATTAGTTTAAATGTAAGATTCATACGAATTATGCATTACGTGCTGTTCTTATATAGACAAACATGGCTTAACCAACTGTTAAAAAGGTGAAAAATGCCTTATTCAAATCTATTAAATTGTATAAATCGTCACTACACTGCCAAATACAAAAGATGTAAGCATTTTTAAGTATTGCAGGATATAAACGATCCTTCAGTCTAATGCAATCAGTAAGTTAATCCCTTTGGTCCCTCAGCAAACCTTAAGTAATTTTATTACAAAGCAACCCTTTTAGACCAAACATTGAAACCTATTTTCCTTCAGCACGATAAAAAAGTGTCTTATAAAAGAGGAAGTCTCTCAGCCCAAAATCCCAACCAGCTCAGACAGAGAACCAGACGTAGAAACCGCGAACGGTTTGTGCCAGGGTAGGTAAGATGGTTTAAATTTTTAATAACCTTTTTAATCATTTTCGATGCGCGCCATTCGGCAGCCCACCAAACCAATACAAGGGAGCTTAAAAACACACACTACACAATTCGAATGCTTCAAGGATCAACCGACAGCGACGAAATAAGAAAGTATGTGTCTGTGTTTGGCTGTGTGTTGTACAAGTTTGTGCATAATTGGGAAAAGTTTGCCTACGCCAGCCAACCTGTCTGCCTCCACAACTGCACGACGCTTGTGAGTTTGGTTGGTGTGGCGAAAATCTTTCCACCTTTGCTTGTTTCCGCGGAAGTTTTGGGCGTGTTTCCGGCAATGTTCGTTACCAACAACACACGGTGTAGGTGTAGCGGGATGATGGAGCAATGCGGTTACACAGTAACGAGGAAAAGGATAACACAATTTAAGGTGTCATAAAATATTCACACGCAACTGTTTTTCGCTGGAAAGAACACCAAGAGGCGGGAAAGTGGGAATCCTGGAACTGCTGAGCCCGACCGGATGAGTGGATTGATAAATTTTGCTAACAACACACTGCTAACTTCAGATCGTGTTCTGACCTGATTTAAATGTCTCTATTAAAGGTTCTCGGAAGATCCTTCCTTCATTGACGTTCTTGAAGCGGAGGAACATGCCTTGGTCGAACTTTCCGCTCTCCCGGAATAGCTGAGCGTCGATGTTGAGGTTTTGGGGTTGCGGGCAAAGCGAAAATTAGCACTTAATTACGCTGTGCTGCTGTGCCTTGGGAAGCCGTCCCGGGAAGTTTATGTATCGTGACCTAATTTGGGGAGCAGAACCAATCCATAACAGGTGCGCCAAGGAGAAGGCGAGTGATACAATCGTGTTGCTATTGTTGTGCCCTGGACGAGTCTTGTATCCGTGTACTTCAATGAATTTATGATGCTGCTATTGCACTCTGGAAACCGGTCTTAGGCTTTCGGAGCAGGTCATCATCATGATGTGTATGATGTCCAAAGCGAGGCGGATTTGTCTGCACGTTGTTTAAGACACATACAAGAACTCGGTGTATGAATCATTCAAGTTGTTTTTTTCTATACAGTAGTATATCCCACAAGTGAAGAATCGATTTGTAATCCACGGCAGACATTCCTAAGCCGTTGCAGGGCACAGGTGCTGCTTGGTAGGTCCGCTTCAAGTCATACCACACATAAATTACTCACCGTAACCACTCTCACAACTCGTTATGGACATGGCCATAAATTAGTGGTCCGGTGGTTACACGCACTCTGCTCTCCCCAAGCCAAAGCCCCAAACATCCTTCACCTTACCACTACTCACTACCACTGGACTCACACCACAAGAGAGACAGGAGTTTATCTGATCTTGCCGTCTTGCCGTCTGCAGTGGAGTGTCTGTGTGAACGACCAACAGGACGACGCAGGATCTGCGCTCAGTCGCCGTCCGGAGGTCGCGTTAAATTATGTAAGCTCACCCATTTTCGTACTAAGCACGGCCACCAATTTTTGTTGCTGGTGTGTTTATCTTGCTTGTACGGGCGGTTTTTTATCTCTCGCAGCGCTTCACAACTAGCCCCATTTGGTCGCGGGCGTGTGGGACGACGAAGATCTACGTGCTACGGCGGTGTACATTATTTCAGCTTGCTTCAAGTAGTGGGCAGGTGAAAACGTTCTACGACACGTCTAAATCGTCCGAAAGCTCCGACGACCTCCACTCTGGAATGACGCTTTGCGTTGGTTTAAATTCATGAACCGAGAGGTGTCCACGACGAAGTCTACACGACAGGGAACAACACCAGCAGTAGCAGCAACAGCAGGTGGTAAACAAATTTGCTCCAAATATAGGAAAAAAAGGTTGTATCTTGCCGCAGGCCCTAGCTACGTACAAACGCAAACACGTCCCAGCCATGTGTACTATGCCCTCAGGGAAATAGAGAGACAGAAAGCGTGCAGGCGGAAGAGGAATGTAGTTTTCGGTTGGTGCCATTACTTTTCTAATGCCCTCCGAGCAACGAAAACGATCTCTTGTGTTCTTGGAAGGTTTTCCCCAAACCAACTTAAATCGATTGGTCACGTACTGAGAAGAGAAAATGGCAACCACCATATCCCACGGAGGAATTCCCCGGCAAAAGGGTATTATTAGATGGAGAGCAAATACGCAGCGGCTCATTTTTTCTTTGTGTGTGTCACTGTGCGAGGACACTGGCCCTTCAAGAAGAGGCCCAAGGCGACACACGCAGACAAAAAAGAGTTCCTGAACCGGCTTTCTCAAGCGCCAGGGCATGAAAAACAGTAGACTGCATCGATCGGACTGCGGTATGGAGTTTATCGAATTGACAGCAACACCGACACGCTAACTCCCATGTGGGGGCGATATATTGGCTTTGTTTTTTAGTTGCTGCGGATTAGCAAACAATCTTTGCGATTGCGAGTCGACTGGTGTCATGTGTTGTCTTCATCGTGGCAAGTGATTTTGAAAACGGTTTTATTGCTTAGGTGCTGAACGAGGTTTTAATGTGTCTGGGACGGAGAATTCCTGTTTTTTTGTGCATGATGTAGTTTAGACGATCTGGAAGGATGAGTGCAAATAGTTCTGTGGTGATGGAAGTGAGGAATAACCAGTTCCTCGTAAATAAATAACCTTGAAGTAGAACAAAATGTGTTTTTGTGATGACGGAGAACTCAGTTTTGGTTAAAGATGGGGCAAAAATAACCTAATTCTAACTATAACCAAACATACTCTATGACATGTTTCTGTCGTTGACTTCAATTAAAAGTATTATTGATTTTCAACCAGTGTTATTCAAGCGTTAAACTACAGAACTTAAATGAAACTCCAAAAAAAAATTGTTGGAGCAACATTTATAACAGAATATTATGGAAAAAAGTTCACAGCTAAGGACCCCAAAACTAACTGTCATCTGATATTTAGGTAATTTATTTCTGTAACGAATCGTTTTTTTACTTTCTTTTAGTTGTATTTTGTGTAGCTAGTATCCGTTTCGACTACAACTGTAAGGATTATTAGTATTCTTTTGATTAGGGATCTAATGAAAGTGTACTTAGCTTCAGAGTTATTCGTTTGGAAAAGCTTCCCAACGGCATCAGTACGCATGCTTCACTGCTTTTACGATATAAAAAAAGAAACTCGCAACTTCAAACATAGTTTTGTACTCAAAAAGGGAATACGAAACTGTGGAAATGAAAACCTGTCAGATATTCAGTTTGATTCCTATTCTTTGTTCAAGACCCTCAGTACATACAAATGTTTGGCACAACATTACCCTAACAATATCGAACATCGATCCGCGAGGGCCTAGAATGATGTAAATAGGGTCTTATAAATTGTCGTCGTATAAATTGTGGGCCTTTAAAAGATTAATGCAATACACGCTATTCGCCCGCGCAGAAAAATCCCGAATCCACCCCCTCCCCAAACAATACTCCAGCCAAATTCAGCCTTGAATAAATCGCTCCGTTGAAATTCTCACACGTAACACGACGTTGGTCGATGTTTATCAGATTTAGTTTCACCCTGAAAAGCTCCCGATTTGCGGCAGCATTAAATTTCGCATGACCGTGTATAACCTTCCAAACAAAAAAAAAGCATCACTTGCCGGAATGGCAACAGATACACACTCACACAGAGTCCACGGGGGAAAACGAAACGAAACAAACGCGAACAACTCACTAGCCGGCCACTTGACTAAAGCACAGGCGCGTGACCGGTATTGGTAATTGGACGAAATTGAGCATTGGCGTGTATGTGGAGAAGGCAACTGCGATAATTTTATCAGCTCGCGAGCTTTCAGCCTGAACACGCATCAATGGGGAAAACGGCACAGACGCGGCCCGGCATCGGTTTGGAATTCGTAGTATTCTGCTGACGCCATACAATGGAGGGAGCGCCTCGTTTAGCGATTAAATCTGATCGGAAGCTTTTTGCAAAAAGCTGGTTGCAAGCAAAAAAAAGGGTATCGTCATGCGTTCGTCATTCGTTGCGGAGGAATTTCCAGCGTCCAGTGCTGCATGTGGAATACACTTGTTTGTGCGCTCGTGTTGCATCATCATTCGATATTTCTTGCTAATATCGTGAGCAAACATACAGCCGGATGAGGGGTATGTGTGTGTTGTGTGCGTTCCGTTTTGTTGTCTCCCTTTTAAATAAGATTGTTTTCTCTCCAATAGATCCCTCTGTCTCAGGTGTTGCTTGTGAGGCCTCTCGGTGCAGTGAGCGTTGTTTGAGCTAAGCGTGTCAACTGCCACGGCTCACTGAAGTCTAACAATGCATCTTGCAAGGTTGGCGGATAGACACAGTGGATTGTGTGATGGACAAATAGAAAAAACTTTTAGAGATTTACATAAATTAATTATCATTTGCTTTTGCAAACAATTTTGCTACAGAATAAGTATTATTATTATTATTATTAAATAATAAATTATTGAAATAATTATAAGATTTAATAAGATTGATTATATATTTAATTATAATTGATTATTATTATCATTATTGATTGATTATAATTTAATTGGGCCGGTCTGGTGGTACAGTCGTCAACTCGTACGACGTAACAACATGCCCGTCATGGGTTCAAGTCCCGAATAGACCGTGCCCCCATACGTAGGACTGACTATCCTGCTATGGTAACAATAAGTCACTGAAAGCCAAGCTCTCTTCATTAGTGGGTACTGGCAGGCCTTGACCGACAGCGGTTGTTGTGCCAAAGAAGAAGAATATATTTAATTAAGTTTGAAGGTACAATATTTTTAAAGCACTATATTGTGTTTAGTGAATAGAAATTTGTAAATGCCTGTAAATCCAAAACCGTAAAGATTCATAAGTTCAGTAGATTCAATTAACCTTTTAAGTATTTTAATGAAAAACAAACTTAGTCCATTAGGAATTAGGAATTCTACTGTTCCCTAACCCTACTACATTGTTGAGAAACCACCGGTCGAGAGCAAACATCTTGCCCATCTCGATTTGTTTAGTCAAATGATGCAAAGCGCTTGTGCAAATGAAAATGCCACCAGCAAATCATGCAAAGGCGCATAGTTTCACGCCTTCAAACCTGGTGGGGCTCACAACGAGCAAGGAAAAAGAGAGAGAAAAATCAAAACAAATCCACCAGAGAGAGGAGAACAGCCCGGGAAGTCAATACGACATAAACAGGGTAACTTTATCGATAGGGGCGAGGGTCTTATCGCAGCCACCGCCTTGTCGCTTAATTAAAATGGGCTACGGTAGGGCAAAAATGGCGATTGTAAAACCCCGATAGAGAACGAGCTGGTTGTATCGAATTTAAACCCATCTTTTCGCTCCCTCAAAGCATCCACCCATAAAGTCCGCCGAAATATGAGCCCTTTGACAGCGAACACGCGCGCGTTCGGGCACTGCTTGCTATCGACTGCATGGTGAAGTGAAGTGAGCAAACGCTTTTCGAAAGTGGAAAAAAGGGATGAAGTGGGTAAACTTGTGTGTCGAAAAATCATACATTCGTCGAGTGTAACCCATCTCAAAGCAAATATGTGCCGGTTGGATGGAGGCAGCAGGTCGGGTTTGCGAAAGGTTCGAGCAAAGCTGTTCAAACCATCATCATCATCCTCATCACCTTTTCTCAGCTGTTGCACGCATATCACACACACACACACACACACACACACGGGCTTGGTTCGATTGTGCCACAGGGCTAGAGGAATTCAGCAGCAAATCTGACGACCGTCCGACAGAATGGTCAGCATTCGATCGGTGTTGTTCGACCTTCCAAAGCAACACAACCTGCGCGTGGGATTTGATTGTATTTCAATATTTGTTATCGCAGAACATAAGGCAGAGAGTGAGAGTGTGCGCAATCGATCGGGTTACGTGTGATGGGGTTTCGTGGGACATATGTTTGGGTATGGCTGGACAACGCCAAAAAAGACAAACGACAAGCCAACATCCGGCAAACAACTTCACGTGTGTGTGGAGTACCTTCCCTGTACCACCTGTGCCGCGTGCTGCGGTCTATGCCAAACCAAACACACAACATAACTCATCCTTTTCTACCGCTGAACTAACCTCCCACATCGCAAACTCCATTATTAATACAGACCATCTTATGCGGGTGTGTGTGTGTGTGTGTGTGTGTGTGTGTGTGGTTTGGGGGAAATGCGGGCCTGAGGGTGGAAGACTTATTTATATTCCATTCTTGTCTGGCATTTGTCATTGTTGTCTGTCGCTCGTTCGTCCGTTTGTCGAGCGTTCTCGGTAATGAATTGAATTATCACTACCATGGTGCACGGGCGGAAGGGTGTGTGTGTGTGTGTGTGTGTGTGTGTGCGTAATTGAAATGCATTTGGGATGCAGTTGGATGCCACCCACGGATACCGGCTTGCCCACCCGCCCGCCCTGATCCGGTCTCTTTCGAAAGTAATTTGCAACGCCGGGGTTGTTGGTTTCTTGCCTTCTTTTTTGTCGTGACCGTGCCGTGGTGTCTTGTGCGGTGGTGTCTTTCGTTTTGAACTGAATTGGTGCAGCTGGTGCGGTGGTTGTTCTTCGCGTAGGTTCCCTCCCGCCCAGTTCCATTAGTCGCACGGGAAATGGGAAGGTTTTTGTTGCAATTTGAGCGATTCAGGTGTGGCGCGGCAGCAGGTTCCATCGGTTGGTGCATTTGGCATAGCCCTCGATGGGTTTGGGGTATGGAATTTTAAGTCGTACGTGTAATATGCCTACCCACGCACATGCAAACACGTCGGAGAAGTTGGAGGTTAATGTCGCCCGAGTTGGGTAGAAGGCTTTGGGAGGGGAAACAGTTCTTGTGGCACGATAATTGGAGATGAGTCTGGGATTACTTAGGAAGGGGAATTTTAATGAAGGAAATATAATGCCTAAAGCTTGCTAGTGGGAGGCGCACAATGCAATGCGTTCGGGGATAGATATTGTACTAGTTTGCACTGAAGTTGTAAAATTGGAATGCTCCTACTCAATGCAATCTGTTGGCATTTGATTAGTACTTTTCTCTTATTTGCTCCCTCTATTCTTAGAGAAAGATTTCTATAGTTATTATAGTTTCTAAATAAAGAGGATATGAAAAATTTCAAACATAATTTGAAGATCTAATCAAATCTTTGTTTAAAAATATTGATTGATTTATAAGAGTAGATATTAAAACATGAAGATTGGACGTTTGAAGGTTCTTTAAAGAACTAAATCTAGGACCTAATGCCAAATATTTGTAGATTATACTGAAAATCTAACGGATTATGGATTGCTAAACCTTTTTGCACTTTTAACCCTATTACCGATCATCGATTTTCTGTTCATTAACCTCTTATGAGATTAATGGTAGAGTAATGTGGCCATTGTTGTATACGACCCGTTTGTGAAAGCTCAAAACCCGTTTTTACCAAGGCATTACCTTCTTTTCGGTAAGAAATGCCTGTAAAATGCTGTCGATGAAACGAAATCATGCCAATAAAACTAACATGCAGTCGAATGATACCTGTTTCAAACAAATTGGATACCTCCCCTAAATTAAAGTTTACAGCAATAAAATCAAAAGACCATAAACAAGTCAATGTAGTCAACTGGTACAACATTTTTAACGCACTGCAATAAAGCTTTCGGTACCATAAACGAACAACGGAATAGTTTGTTTTCTACAATACAATCAACATCGAATTTCCTGTAACAATTCTCTTAAGTATGTCAACTCGCTCTTTGACTCAGCTCTCCTCATAACCCGCATATAACTCATAGCCAGCATTCTAATAGAATTAAATCGAAATGTTTTATTGATAATAACGTTTTGCTGCGCGACGTGAGCAGCGACCATTCCGTTTGCTGCTACAGACGAACAAAAAAGGCCCAACCACACTTCAAATGAAAAGTAATGTCGTTACAATTGGGGAATGATTGATGCCAAGGTCATAAGTTCGCGGGTGAAGCTTGAATAGCAAAACAAAAAGAATCTACAGAATGAGGCCACCGTTCACCAAACACGCGCAGAGGGTATATATGTTCCATCGTGGCCTTGGGTAGTTGCGCTTTTTTTTATGAAATCCATAAATTTTGCTCCGGTTAGCAAGCTACTGAGACCTGCAGAAACCTATGCGCGCCCACCGTAGCCGAGGTGGCCGAGATGGAAAAAAATAATTTATGCACGATTTATGAGCTACTTCCAAACTCTTCCACGCTTCCAACGTTAAAGCAGGCAGGCGGTGGTATCATACTCTCGCCTCGTGCCCATTTTTGACACCGCAAGCTTTCGCCCCTTACATCGGTGATAACAGTAACACCCTCCCTTCAATGTGCATAATTTAAGAGCACGCGCAAAAACGCACCGGTCAGTTTGGGTGCGTGGGGGCGTTTGGCACACCAAGGACCCGAGACACGCCAACAGTCTGAGTCAAAAGCTCGAGCGAACCGTGTTCCTCGCCGTTACTTCACATCCTCCCACACCGTGAGTGAGAAGATTCGCCCTGTCGCCGGGTTTAATGCTTTTGTTTTAAAAGTGCGTGGGTAGTGTTGTGTCGGGCTCATTTGCATGATGCTCATAATTTGCCCTCCCCTCCCCTCTCCATTTACCTCTACCGTTTATTGTTGTTCTCGCTGGTTGGCGAACACCATCGTGATGACGCCGTCGACACGTGCAGCGAAGCGAGATAACTTGGATATCCCGGTGGCCGCGGCGTGATAAAACGCAGCATGACGCATGCTGCATCGAGCCACCGAGGCGAAACGTGTCATTCGCAGCTAATCCCGAGAGTGTCACCGCGCACGCCTACCGCCACCATCGGTTTGACGGTTTGACGGGGCGATAATGATAATCAAACGAACGGTGAAATGATGATAAGGCGTGTGTATGTGAAAGCACACAAAGAAATGGGGATTGATTACCGGGGGTGAGCAGGCTTTCGAGCCGAAATTTCTTGTCTGTTTTTCGGTGAAGCCACAAAGCATTCGAGCGATTGTTTGAACGCATCCTGGTTTCCAGGGGCGAGCAACTGGTTTTATGATCGTTGCTTTGATTCTTACACAAGCTTATGAGACATTATTTAGGTCCGGTATAGACTGAATCAATGTTAACATAAACAGGTGACATTTTCATCTATTTCGTGAACATGATCTTTTATAAGTGCCATTATTTTTAAATTTTCATTAGACGACTGTATTATTTAAATCATAAAAGGAACCCAACCAAGGAGGTGAATGAGGTCAATAGGTTCAACGTTTTTATTAAAAAAAAAAAAAAAAAAACGTACCAAACTCAACATATTTAAAGAGCTTTGAATTTTAATACAAGTTGCAACTGTCCTTCTTTTTTTACCGAAAATGTTTGATTCATGTAATGTGTTTCACAATGTGTTGTTTATTTGTTTTGTCACCACCTGAATAAGGTTATTTCGGTGTCAAGTTCAAGAGCCACGTGTATTACTATGCGCATTGTTCAAGCTCGACAACGGTGTTTCTCATTATCTATAACCTTACGGGGTGATACTAGTATTACAGGGTTACTAAAGCTATATTGTCGCATTAACCAAATATTTGAAGTAACTAAATCACATTTCTAGGTATCTCTGATAGCTCCAATCAATTCGACAATGTGGGACTGAGACAAGAATATATAATTCTACAGCTTGGAAACATATACATGCTATAGATCTGTAATTTATGGAAACAGAAATACATGAAATGCTCTGTTTTAATGTCAAACCAAACTGATAGCAAACGCCATGGCAATTGTCTACTAGCTAATCTTTCCCATTGCTCATCCCTGACGTGTTGCCCCAAGCCTCATACGGATGTAAATGTACTGTTCCTTCTTTCTATTTTTTTTTTGGTTATTCACAAAACAAACCAACCAAAAACAACCCAACAACCAACAGCGCACACTTCCGAAAAGTGTGATGATTAAATTGTTCCACCAGCAACGCCCGTCAACGGCACAATGACGATCGATGGCGCAAGGGGTGAGGAACCACAATGGGCCGAAGGGGGTTTGCTTTGTGCGGTGCCGTCTGCCAGGCACAAAACATCAACCACCAACAGCACGTAAACAACGGTGCAAAAACGTTGTCGGAGTGCTTTTTTATGTTCCGTGGCGGGTTCGTGAGCGCACTGGCAACGGTAGGCTCGAAGCCTCGTCGATATTAGAACATGACATAATGCTGTCGGATCAAGTCATCGCACAGACACACACACACACACATGCATGTTCCGTGTACTAATGGAAGCGTACTGTCTGTTCCTAGGGAAAGGTGGCGAATGGGGCGCAAATTGTTGCTTTTTTGAGGTGAATTCTATTTGCTCTTGCTTAAATCATTTATTTGGACCGTCCTCCTGCTGCGGGCCGTGCACCGGAACAACCGGGCCCAGTGAGCGACGTACTCGGTGCTTTGCATAATGGTCATAAAGCAGTCATGTTCCGTGCCGTGGCAACTGACCAGGCCCTGCCTGGTTGGTTGGTTTTCTTTGCTGTTGCCTGTGTAAAGTGTAGCCTGCAGGAAGCACTCTTTCGGCCGTTTACATCGCATAAACTCACGGAATAAATGAACCCGAAAACGCTCCCCGAGTCGATTCTGTCCATTTCGTCGCTTGCCTAGGGTTGTGGCTGGGTTGGGCTGAGCTGGTAGAATAATTGTTTAGGTTTATTGAACTTGCCTCATTAACTTGCCCTGCTGGGGTGGCCCGGGAGGGCTGGGGTCCAAGGTGGAGACTCCAAGAAGGTCATAATTTGCATTAAATTGGATTCGGTTCCCTACCTAATGCTCGTTCCAGCGGGTATGCATTGGTCTGGCGGCGCCGAGTGCACCCTTTCATTCTAGGGTCGGAGTTTTATTTTCTATGCCACACTTTTAATAACCACCCCCCATCAGCCACGACATGGAAGGAAAGCGCTGTCGGTGTCAGACCATCCGGAAAAGTGTCAGCGTGAATCGCGACCGGAACAAAAAGGCCCGGGTGACGCCAATAAGGCTCCCTTCGGCTCCCGCTTTTCCCCGAGCAACGCAAACTGTGTGCAACTTTGCCGAGCTGCACCATGTCTGCTGCAAGCTTTGCACAATGTCGCTTCCAAAGATCAGACCCTGACCTCCCGCCACGGGACACGCTACGGGCGCCTTTTGCTATATTTAGTTGCACTGGGAAAAGGTCGAGGTCCCGCTGGGTGTATGTGTGTGTGTGTGTCACCCTGTTCTAGCTTTGTTTTTGTGTGTGCTTGAAGGAAGGAGGGGAAGAGCTTTATGCTTTTGTTTAACCTTTGTTTTGCTTCTTCATTCCATCCTGCCCTGAAAACATTTGCAATCAATGCGACAGAGTTGTCGATGCAGAGCAAAAAATAAAAAGCCTTCGTAGAGAACACGTCAGGCGAGGCTGGGAGGTGGTACTTGAACGGGGTGGTGGGGTTTGCATAATTTTCCACAATCGTCATCATAATGAAAAGCGGGCCCGGGCTGTGTGCGAGCGAATGACAAAAGCAAGGCAAGTTTATTTTTAAATCGCAATCGTCGGTGCCGCCTTGTTGGACCGTCGGTAAATGATGGTGATGTCGAAACGATTGAAAATGGCACACCGGGTCCCCATGTACCGCCACTCGATCCATTTGGCGACCATGGATCATTGTCTTTTACATTGTTGAATAATTGTGGTGCAGCAGTGGAAAAGGGGCCGGAAATTGCACAGTGAACAGAGAACTATTACCGAGAGCGTTTCGAAGGCATCGAATCGTTTATTAGCAAGCCGGGCACACGGAAGGTCATGGACACAGGGTAGGGAAATTGTTGGAGTTCTCTATTGGAGAGGAGCGAATGCACAGTGAGTCAAATGAGTTTAAGATTTCAGCACAAAAGCTTGATGTGATACATCCTGATGCTTGGAATCAGGCTAATTTATCCTCATTTAAATCATGCATCTCTCTGCCTTGTACAGTTGTATCGAATTCTAATTCCCTTGATTTAAAAGAACACATTTTTTACGTTACGATTATGGCTAAGCTAATCCATCAACCCTAGCGCACAAAACCTCAATCCCAGAAAAAATGCTGAAGATGCAAATAAACCTTCATTAGCGCAAAACCATCGCATCACCTTAGTCGTCTTCCCCAACTAATGCGCTGCTATCCTTAAACTCGGAGGGAATTTAACCAGAGACACACGGGGCACCATACTCGCCGGAAGGTTAATAGTGGAGCTAATGTGTTTCTTTTTACTCTTTTTCATATTCTTAGTATGGTTTTTTTCGTTGTTGTGGGTTTCGTTCGCTACTGCTGTTTAATCATTTCTCAAGGCTGACCTCCAAACTGCATGATGATGGTAGTAGATGATTCGGGGGAAGAGGATAGAAGAAACTAATCCCAACTAATTACTTCTCTCTTGTGGTTGGAGAGTAGCCGAAAATGAGGGTGAAGCAGTAGAGTGATAGATAGAGAGAAAGAGAGAGGGAAAGAAACGTAGCTTTATGCGCATAATATATCACTGGCCCTGCGTCATGGATGGGAAGGTGTGCTTCTGCTCCCATAAAGATCATCATAATTTTGCAATTAAATGTGCTTTAGAAGAAAAATTTGATAATGCAAAAAAAGCTAATGCTGCACTCACTTAAAGCTTTTTCGTTGCAAAATGTGCTGCATAAATTGTTGCGATAAAATGTTTTAGCGCAGGGAAAGGAGCAGAATCTCTTTTCGCTAGAGCAATTGTTCCACACAATGTTGCAGTGCTTGTTAGGGTGTGGGTTTCCTTCCCCACGGTGCTTCCCATTAAAGTTGCACACGTCATTAAACACGGCTATCTCTTTCCACATGACGAGACGGACAGCTGCAAACGATGCACATACAGTACGAGGATACTCAATGCATCCTCCCGAAGCGTGTACGGTTTCAACATTTCCGTCGAGTTTACTCGAGTGCCTGCGGACGGTCTTATCAACAGTAGTAGCAGCAGCAGCAGCAGCAACAACCAGCTTGACAACCACCGTTCGAAGTATATCGGGGCTTTGAAATGCATTCTATTACTGCATCGTCCTTACTCCCCAGAGACTGATGATGCAACTGCAACAATTTCCATTTCATTTCGTGGAAAGAATACACTATTGATGCGTGGGATTTAGAGCGACTCACGAGTACTCTAGAGTGCGTCAAGTTGTCCTGTCGTTGGAGCTTACACGTTTACATATATTTTTGTGTATTTTATTTCTCGAGAAAGCTAACAATCGCGTCCCCCAGTTCGCGTGGTCTACGGGATCCTTGCAATGCGTTGGGAACACACACTCACACACTGGGTGGAATTAAAACCGTCATCACTGTCAAGGAATGTGCTCATTTCAAATCAACTATACCCCATCATTCACCGTCATCAATCTGTGCCATGTTATGCTTCACACAATGTACGGGCTTTGTGTTTACGTGGGTCCTAAAACGAAGTATCCAACTGAACGGCGCAGGCATGCAATGCTTCAAATGTCCATTCAGAGGGGTTGATTTGTTAGAGCACACAAAACAACTAGCAACGTTACCCACGTAAGAAAGGCAGCTTATCCCTGGTTGGTGAATACAGTGAATAATAACCTGATGGACCAGAGATGCTGGACCGAAAACTGATGAGTACAGCGAGCGGGGAAGCAATAGAAAACACTAGCAAATGGGCGAACACGGGAAGGAGGGCACCCAAACAAGGGGCAAAAGAAAAATGTTTCTTCATTTGATGGTTTTTACAGATTGCCGTAAATGATGCACACTGAGACTGATATTGTGGCGGTACTGTGTGGGATTGCGCCCAACGCTTATGATCTTTTGGGGGCCCCGAGGAGAAAGACATCTCCGAAATGCAAACCGACCAAAACCCTCCCCTATGGCTACCGGAGGGTTTGGGGTTTGGTGCTGCTCCAATGCCGAGATTGAGAACAAGAACAACATGATTAAAATACCGAACGAAAGCCAATTTTTCATGCTCCGTTCTATTCATTGAACGACTGCGGGCAGAGAGCACACATTCGGCGGTTGTTGCTCGGTTTGAGTTATTTTATTTTGGCATTCCATGGCTCGGGTTCGGGTGTGATGTGAAGTGGTCCAGCGTATGCAAGCTGTGTGTGTGTGTGTTGTTTCGTCAGCACGGAAGACGAATCTCGCATGTTTCGAGTTGTTTCGTCCACTCGGTTTGATGTTGATGATGGGCGATGATGCAAAAGAGGGGCACACACACATGCACACAACTCATACGAACAAATATGGAACCTCATCTAATCATGTATGCATCACCGCGACTGGGAAGCACAAGGGGTCCATGTTCTGGACCGGCAGCGTACCACGGGTGGTGGGAGAACAACATCGAAATCGTGCGTTTTTATAAGATATAAGAGGCTAGCTGTGAAAGGGGGAGTTCGGGAGAAGGGGGATAATTATTTCGTCATTTATAGTTTCGGAGAACGTTACGGAAACATTGGTGGAAAGTTTCCATCCCCCCCTGAACTAGCCCGCCTCAATGTGTATTGTGTCATGATGGGTGCTTTTAATATTGTGCCGCTAATTACAGGGGTGGTGGGACATTTTGCAGCAATCTATCTTATATTCGATGACATAAAACATAATGCTATTTTTTCCAAAATGACTCGAGTGATGTTGAAGCCTGTAATATCCGAACATAACTGAAATGGAGCAATTAGGCGTAATAAAAACGGTGCTATGAAATAATAAAATAAATCTCTCGCTAGCTAATGGGATAACCTTTTTTGAAGTTTATTACTTTGACGTCATTTGTTATCACACGGGAGCTAACTTTGCACTGTGACGACAACATTTCACGCAGTAACGATTCAACATTATCGCACATAACTTCTTGACTTAATTGTTTCTTTAGAGAGATTTCTTTCTAGTACACTCATTATCCGATATCCGCTATCGCACGGGACCGAGTGCATTAGCGTATCGCGAGTTTTCGCGTATAGCAGATTCCTATGGAAAAATAGTTTATACTACTGGTTAGGGGATCGAAAAATATCGAATAATAGTTTTGAATTTAATGTTTTTGGTGTAAAACATGTATTTTTTTGCACAAATTCGATGGAACATGCTTTTTGAACATAAGCGACATTCGAAAAATAACATACCATATTTCAAAATATTCAAATATTTAAAAAAACATGGAGCTGTCAAATTTAAAGGAATCGCGTACTGCGAATTCGCGTATATCGAGTATCGCGTAATGCGGATAATTGCTTTACTACTACTAGTAGACAACTTGGCTTCTACAGGGCTTAACGCGTTTGAGATTAACAATAAAGGTTGGATGGATTGCTGTACAACAAAGTGAATATTATGTTATATATTACAGATCAGATTTGTAACTACATGCTTCCTAACAACTAATTAAAGCATAATCAAAACCAGCTAAAAAGTACAATGAATAGAAAAATATCTAAGCAAGAATTCGAGATACCATCAAAGTGAACTTAATTCGCTTAATCGAAGCCAAATATCTAACGAATAATAAGAGGGCATGGAAACCCTGCATCAATAATAGTCACGCAGCGAGAAAACGACATCCGACGACAATCCCGTGTGACGAGTGTTTCGAATAGAAAAACAAAAAAAAAAAAAAAACAGATGAAAGGTGACCGTTTTTGAGAGGAGATATGTTTACAGTTCACGCACAAGATAATAGAACCGTTTCATTCCCGCTTCCCGGATGGGCTGCCCGTTTTTTTTCGGGCGTTTTCCGAGTGTCATAAAAAGTAGTTTGTATAATCTAAACGACTTCTCATTAGCTTCCCTTTATGCTGGCTTTATCATTAACGGGACTGGGAGATGACTTTTACCCCTCGCTCTCACATGCAAACGGTTTTCCAGCGAGGCCAAGGCTAATCTTAATAATGCACCAATAAAAAAACAACGCTGCAAGCAGTGTATCACACGCCGCACGGTGGTGGAATGGAAGCTAAAAGAATACAAAAGAAAGTCCGATTGCAACGACGTCACCGTAACTGGAGATTAAAAAGATTACAAAAAAAACTGTGTGATGCAAGGCGCTTCTTCAGATAATGCAATTTTCCTTTCAAGTTGCAACGATGAAGGTTTTATATTTTTTATGTATAATTTCTACCCATCCTACTATTTCTACAATGCTTCCAGTACAGCTCTTACAAGCAGATTTTGCTTCTGGTTCGTGGACCAGATGGCCACACTGCTGTCTTGAACCGAAGTTGGGTGTGCGTTCGATCTGGTTAGATCGATTGATGATGTTTCGTCGAGAGCAAAGTCAAGTGCTTTCTCGTGTTTTCGTCCACTCGGGGAAGCAAAATTGCATCAGTTGCAGAACGGATTTTCGCCAGCAAAGTGGGTAGTTTATGTGTGGCTATTTGTTATCCATTAACGGAACGGAACGGAACGGAGATTTACTTTTCTCCTGAATCGGTTGCGATGTTTCAAGCGGAAACAATGTAGTTTGGTGTGTTATTTATTGCTGAAATAGAAGGATTTTTATAACGTCTCAAAATCAGCCAAACCATAAACAGCCAAGAAAAGTTTACGTTATACGATAAAATCGTGTAATTGTTAACAATATCATAAAGGATAGAAACAAAAAATCGAAAGCATGAGTTGCTTTCAACCTTATTCATCAACTGATCTGCCTTCACCGTTAAACAGCTCGCACAACCTTTCGACACAATTAAAACGAAGCATAATCCATCACCAAAGCATGAATGAACTAAAGTGCTCGTTAGCGTAATGTGCCGCTGCCAGAGAAAGAGAAAACTCATAAAACTCTCCGGTGAGCAGCGAACACACGCCGCACGAACCCAAACAAACAAAAGATGAAAGTGGCGCAAGTTCGCGCCTCGGTGAGAATTTTCAATAGTTTACAGCTGCGTCATCATGCCGTCGGGGCGGGAAGACCTCCGTGATGATACGGGCCGGGAGATTATGTAATTGAATGCTTTAGAACTTTCATCGTGTTGCCACTTGTTTTTTTTGTTGTTGTCTTGCTTCTCCTTCATGTGAGCTGGTTGTAGCTCCTTCCATTGCGCCTTTTTGCTGCTTCAGACGACGACGAGGAAGCTCGGTTCAATATTGGTGCACGTAATGGTATGCTTCGCACGGAAGGATATCAAACAGTAAGGATCTGCGCGTTCCATAGCCAACAACAAGCAGCATAAATGGGAAACAGTACACCAGTTCTTCATCCTTCAACCAACCAACCAACCATCCGGCGGACGATATATATTATTGTATGATATTCGATATCACAAAGAGCTGCGGAGCGGCGGTAGCACAGGAAGAAAGATCCTTTTACCATTGAAATTACACCACCACAGCCGGATGGTATTGAGGTGTCACACACACACCAACCACTACAGTCCCTCAAGCAGAAGCAATTTTCTCCTCTTTTTCTGTTCTTCCGGGCAAACCGATCCGTCTCGGAATAGTTGAATGATTCCTATTATTTTGGTGTGCAATTTAAGCAAAGCGTAAGGCGCCCTGGATACCTAAATTGAGGTCACAAGGAATCATTTTTAATTGGCCCCCTCTTGCTTGCGAGATTCATTGTGTGTGTTCTACATGATTATAATGTCGAGTGAAATTTATCACGTTCATAAGAGCTCGAGCATTTGATTTAGGAGTATGAATATGACGACATTTTTCAATATCTCGGTCCTAATCATAATGATTTATTGCCAAGTTTGGATGTTGTTCTTTCCCATTACAAAAAATATTTCGCTTAGCATTAAACACAAAATGATAGTGTAGCCTGGTTAAGACCAAAAATTGTGAGAATGGTTATATTTTAAACCAATTTGTTGTTCCACAATACAATCACGCAGTTAACATGCAGCTACATCCGACCGATAGTGCGTTATAATCTTGCCAAATTTGCCCACAATCCAATAAATCACATCTCAAAAATAAGCAATCATG
Organism: Anopheles merus; assembly: GCF_017562075.2. Lineage (NCBI taxonomy): Eukaryota > Metazoa > Arthropoda > Insecta > Diptera > Culicidae > Anopheles > Anopheles merus. Next base: position 33,074,953 of record NC_054083.1, on the reverse strand, counting down.
TTTCTACCCTATCCAAATCAAAACTATTGCAACGATTCAGAGTCAATGAACCAGTGACAGCCCCACGATACCTTCTCAAATGTATGCCAACCAGCTATGCGCGTTTATTAATATCGAACGAACGCATTCCAATTCAATTGATTAGCTTTTATGGGGACGAAGCGAACCGGAGGACATGCCAAGTGGTATTTTAAATTGAAAAATAAAACACACACACACACAGATACACCCCTGTGATTGATGCCATGCAGAGTGTAATAAGCATTTGGAGCTAGATAAAAACCGTCTCCTCAATTTTCTTCTGGACCTTGGCGGAAGCTGCAACAAGCAACGAGAAGCCTGCGCAAATCGAAACGAGTTGCAAGGGAAAGTGAAAACTCAGCTATGTATGTGCCAAACTGGCGCGATGGCCTTCCACATAGAAAGGATGTCAATAAACAGAAGCCAAACTGTTTGCCAAACCCATCCCCACCACCACATAAAACTCCTCCTCCATCCACCCGGGAGAATAGCGATTGCTTATCAATTGAGGGGAGTGAGGAATGGAAGGGTGAAATTTTACTTTCAGTTGACCGCATTCGATGGATTACGGGGGTTGAATGGTAGACTTAAACAAACAGAACCCACATGCGCTCTTCGTTTCTTTCCTACGCTTTCAAAAAAAAAAAAAAAAAAAAAAAAACCATCACACATCACATAGTGCTAACCAGAGCGCATCGTCCTACCGTGGTGGTGTAGTAAAGTACACCATACGACGATGTCCACGTGAGCCTTGTGGGTACGGCACCCAGCGGAGTAATAGTGTGTGGCGCTAAGACTTCTTTCACCACCGCCAGGATGCTCTTCCACTGACCCAGATTTGCTGCTTGATGCGGTGTGCTTCATTTGGGCGACTCCCGGCGACATTATCATCACGGTGCAAAGTGGTCCATCCATCCTGAAGGACGCAAGACACTCGTTCGTTGCCCTAAACCAGCCCCCCCCCCCACATTTGCATGAGCTGAGTCACCATGCATGTTGTTGGTATTATTTTCCCTTTTATTTTACGATGCAATGTAAGTGTGTGTGCGCGCACTCGTATGTAACCACTTACCTTCTAATGCTGGTTGCTGGTGGTGGTGGTGTTTGGGGATGTCTCGGGAGGGTGCTTTTTCTTCTCCTGGGCTTGTCTTTCGCTCTGCAGACGACTGTTTGAGTGACGAAAAAGAAGAGCAAAAAAAAAAAGAAGCATTGTAAAAGAACGGCATCGATACGGGCACAGCTTGTGTTCAATTTGCTTATTTTTTATGATTATTACCACCGCAGTGTGACCGCTTTGGTACGATTCGATGCAGGACACAAAAATTGAAGCCCTTTTTTGGAAGTGACATGTCTCGAAAAACTTGCAACAACCGATGCAGCACAAAAGCGTATGTTTCGCCGCCACCGTGGGGTTCGTCGCCTACTGTGCGCGTTCAGAAGGCATCTTGAAAAAAAAAATGAAACATGAGCAGCCGCACACACAACATAGCGCTACGGTTCGGCTTTTGCACCGACAAAGTGACCGATGAGATGAGCGATCCAAGTATGGAACCCGCATCAAGGCTATCCAGTTCGCCGGGGCGGGCACGTCGTCGCGGCGCGAGCAACCGAGGGGAGACTGACTGAGTGTGATTTTTTAGTTTTTTTTACTTTGTCTTTATTTTTTGTTTGTTTCTAGGCCACCCTGTGCCGAGTTCGGCTGGGTCGTCGGGACGGTCGACGGGGATGTTTATGCTGAACAGCATAACCGATTGCACGAAATCACAAAATGAGCACAACTGACAGAAATCTCGGTAAAATTGGATGCTCACTTGTGTGCGGGGGGAAAAAAAAGGTCCACCACACCGAATTACATTTCTAGCTCGACGGAAGAGTGAATCATCCCACTCGCTCTTGGGTTCGTGATTTTGGTTTGCAAATGTCACCCCAAACGCCTTATACATACGCCTACTTTGTGTGTAAAGACGGGCCAAACATGATGGTGAAAAATCGATGGTGAGGAAGTGTTGCGGGTGAAGCGGGATTTTGGTGTGTGCCTGTTGTTGGAGGTAATTTGACCAATTTTCCCAAACAACAGGCATCCACAAAAGGCAGCAGGACGTTTGGTTTGGAAAGAGCGAGAGAGAGATAATGAAGAGCAAAAGGATGTGTGCTGTTCTCGCAAAACACAAAATGCAAAATGCCCCCCCCCCCCAATTCTAGTGAGCGCAGCTCCTTCAAAGACTCCACCATTTCTCACGCGAAAAGGGAAATTTGCTCTCGCTTTTATCTCACCTTGTCTAACTCCCGTCAACGGTGCCAGTTGGCGACGCGCTGGCACACACCGAGAGCGCGTTTTCCCGTTTGATTTCCCGGGGTGAGTTGATGTGATTTTGTTTCACTTCTTATCACACATTCGAACACACACACACATACATATGAATGCACACTCACACACGCGTGATATTCACCTATTTTTCTCGCACAAATCACGCGGAATTATAATTTTTCCACCATTTACTGCACACAACACACTCCTGCGGGTTGCTGGAAAAATCACCCACACGGGGCTTTTTGTTGATGCACGAAACGAAATCGATTAAATTCGCTCACCAAAACTGGACTCACGTAAACACACACACACACGCACACTGCTGCTGTGGGTGTTTTTCGACCGATTGCGCGAAGGTTGCGATATCCTTTTTCCTTCTCGGTTGGTTTAATTTTCACACGAAACACTTTTTCTTCTGCATTTGGTTAGGAAACGGGACACACTTTTCACGCACAAACACACACACACACACAAACACATGCGCTCGGACACGCACGATGTTTGGGCAGGGCAGGGTTTAAATTTTTGCGCACGAAGGGAAAATACTATTCCTCGTTTTCACTCTTTAATCAGCAATGCACGGTAAAAACGAGTTAAAAACTTGGTTTCCCACAAGCAACTTCATCAGGATAGTTTTTCCTTGCTTAATCCTTTTTCATCAAAACAGTGCAAAATCGTTGTTCTGAACCAACTTCAAGAAGAAAAAAAATACACAGGAAGGTCGCTACTGCTACTTGGCCAGTGCCTCGAGCACGTCTGGGAACAGGGCGCTTTGCAGCATACCGTTTGCGCGCGCGAGAACGTACCGAAGTCGAATAAACTCGTGAGCAGACTCGCCACCGTGAACGAGAACCAGACCAGCTGCTGCTGCTGCTGTTCCTGCGAAGCAGGCCCTGAACGCACAAACGCAGCCACACAACCACGGTTGCTCGCTCTCTCGTTGCCGATGCTCTCGCTGGGGAAGGGCTCTCCGGTTGCGCTGTTGTTCGCTACCTTGGAAGGTAGGAGATGATAATGATGATGTCAGGGGTTAACAACGTGGGATCATTATTTGAAGATGAAGCCCGTATTTTGCTTTTGTTACATTTAAACAATTTTCTGATGATTTTTCAAGCAATAATCAATGCGACATAATATCAACGGTGGGTTATGATTCGGTTAAGGGCATTTTATCTGAAGGTTGCAGATATTGTAGATAGACTCTAAATAGAATAGCCAACAAGTTTAATTTTAAATCTGTTAAATCCCATTCAACTTTGTCACACGTATGGTTAAAAATGTATAAAGTGTGTAAAATAATGTAGATTACTCCAAAGCAAATCATATCCAAATGTCAACATCATATTGGACGGGAGAACAAATAACTTTGTACAAGTAAAAATATATCCAAAATATCAAAATCAACTTTGTGAGTGAAAAAAGTATACACCACACATCGCAAAATGACTTGGTAACCCTGGTATAGCTACAGTAGATCTTCATTTTATAATCATCATGACTTGATGATAATTAGATCATTATCATCCAAACATAATTTCACGCAAAAATTAGCATTGAATCCAGAAATTGAAAAATCGTTACTTCATTAGTTGTTTTAGTAAGAAATATCAAAAATTCACGGTCTATTATCTATAAAAGGGGCTCTTTCCGTTTTAGGTTCGTAGACTGAAATTTCAGCCTGTCAGCCTTTTGCATTGTATAGCAGTTTTCGAGCAGCAATCTAAGTGAATATAATATACAGATGGGCTTATCCCAAGGTGTATGTATTTAGAAGGCTGATTTTTATCGCTTCTGCTTCTGAATGAAGAGTTTAAGAGTGTTTTGTGTATTCGTCATGTTACCAGAAATCCAGTTTGAGCTTAAGTTATCACCCGTCCTATCCAACAGTGACATTCAATTTTGGTTATAAAAAACATTCTATGAGTCCACTACATACACTATGATTCTGGATTCCATCACCAGATCTCTTTAATGCACCTAGGGATAACTATAAACATCATGTTGTTTTGCCATTCTTCGAACAGGTACTCGAATTTAATTCTACCTCTGAGGGTAGAACTGCGACTGAAAATCGTAGGCTAGTTTTGTGTGTGGTTTTGTATGGAGTGTTTACATGATTTCAGCCTCCTGTCAAACTGTCAAACTCGATACAAAAATCTGACTAGAATCGTGAAGAGGCCCAAAATTAGATCAGGACCGTTTGTATGTTCAATTGTGTGCTAGGTTCAGATAACTATTCCTCTTACAAACAAAATATTCATATAACTTCCTTTTATGTTGATTTTAAAATAGTTTTTTAAATGAAGAACAATATTCCTCCGATTTGTTAACCCCTGGTCTAGGTCGCAACGCGTGACGAGCCCCTACCACAGCATTTCTGTGAGCGTGCGAGCGAGATGTCAAGAGAAAAAAAACAGTGACAGTGCGCAGGGAAGCAGCACTGAAACCGTCATTCAACCCCCATCTTCATTCACTCCCCTGCTGACACGCATGCTGCGTTTTTTGTTGAATGGCATGTTTTGATCCGCAACTGCTCTCCGCAGAGTACCATTGGAGATTGATGGTGCGCAGCAATCCCACGACTGCGAGAATCAAGCGAGAGTCGTTTTAGCATACAAAAAGAGCGAAGTAACTTCCCCAACATAAAGAGCGCTCTTCAAACTGAGCGAGAGAAAAAATGAGAGTGAGCGAATGAGAGCAAGAGAGTAGTAAAATGAGGAAAAGAGCAAACAGGGAAACAGTTGACAGAGACGCGCGCGTGATTCGTACGATGATGCGAAAGGCGGGAATCAAAACAAAATGCACGATAAGCTGTTCAATGGTGGCGTGCACTGTGACCATGCGCCGTTCGGTCCCGGACGGAACGGTATGAAGGGGAGGCAGCGTTGTTGCATCACACGCATATAAAGCTCAACCGGTTTCGGTGAGCTTTTCAGGGGTAGCTTTAGGTGAAAAAGCAGGCAAGCACTCATGGTGAAATATTTCGCTGCTCGAAAAATCCGTTTGAAAATGTGCTCGAAAGTTATTTAACTATTTAAAACATATATAAATGATTTATTTAAACAACAAAGTGTAAAAAAGAAAATCCAAATCTTTGAATAAGATTCGTTAATTACGAATTCACTGTCAAGAAATTTTGAACAGGATTAAACTTACAATTAGAATTCTTCAATTTCAAATGAAATTAAGCTTAGAGCTTGGATACATTTTGGAAGATAAGAACTTAGATCAATAATTTCCATCTTTCAATAAGATCATACTTTGTGAAATTCAATTCAAATTTGTAGAAAAGGAAAACAAATCATTGACTTCACTAATAGTCCAGTACTGATCCTGGTGTTTCAGCATAGATTTCGAAGAACGAAATAAATACAAGAGATGATCAATCAATCCGAATAGTAGAACCGTCTACTCTACTACACTATTCTACACTACTTAACAAAAAATGAGTGTTGCATCAAATCTACAAAAAAAAAAGTTCGGATAGTATCGCATTCCATCGCAGTTTTAGTCGTTCGTTTTCTTAATCAATTTATCAATTGTTTATTTACTAATGTTTTTTCCGCAAAAAAACATCCTTTTTTGCCTTAACGCGCGCGCGTCTGTGAGTATGTGTGTGTTTTTTCCTCTTCTTGTCATTGTCTGTGAATTTGCTGGGATTTTTTTTCTCTTTTTTGCTCATCGTGTTTTCTTCCCCGCATTTACCGTATGATGCAGGGTTGCGGTAAAAGGGCAGATTTTTAAAATGTGTTTGCGTGTGCTTTCTTATCTTATGTGTTATCTTGGAGATAGCAATAATTCGATCCTCGAGCCATTGCTGTACCGTTCCGTGCTGCGCATTCGCTTAGTACTTTAAATAAATCCACCGAAAGTCGATGCCATTCTAATGATCTGTTTGTAATGATAACTGGGTTTTAATACGTAGCGCCTAATTGCTAAGCACTGGATGGTCAGTTTTTTTAAGCTGGCAACGTGCTGACGTAGTTGCGTTCGTGCGTTTAGGAGTTGGGCATCATTCATGTTGAAACTTAGTAGATCTGTACACAGCTGGCTTTTAATTCATGTTTTTTTTTAATGAAACATCGATCACGAATTCTTCCTGTTTGTTTCACTCATGGGTTTTGCATGTGTGTGTGTGTGTTTGTGTGTTTATGTTTATGTTTAAGTTTTGCTTTGTTTACTTTCTGCCCACCACCACACATACACTTTTCTACTGCAAATTTGCAAATTGGATCGGAAATCTGATTTCAGTTTTGTTTTCTGCACTTGCAGCTTCAATGCAGCGGGCTGCTTTTTGTATTGTTTTGTTGAGCTATGGAACTGTAAACACTAAGTATTATGTATCCTTTCCCAATTGATGTAATTCACCTTAAACCCAACCAACTCACTATGTGCTCACGTCATTTGTTCGAGTTTTGATATAGTATGTGTTTTATATTGCTCGTCCCCATCCAGACACTGCCATATTTTCTTCTCTCTTTTTTCATACACTTTGTCCCAGTTCCGATGCCAGACTTGTTGTTTTTATACAATTTACTACCGTCCGCCCTAGCCGAATCTGCCACGTTTTCCTCTAATGTCCGTTTGCGTCGAACAACGTCTCTGCTTTGCGCATAGTGTTTTGCGTTCTGTTGTCGCCCCATTTTCGAATGATTGTTATCTGCTTTCGTACTTCCGGTTGTATGTTGTTTGTTTTAAAATGATTTCTAGAGAATTTCCGTTTTCTTTTTCTTCTGTTTGCTAAATTGTTCCACTTTCTACATTGCTTTTCCCAGACGGCTCAAATATTTTCTTGTGTTCTTGTGTCTACTCTTACTCAATCCGGCCTCGGCGCGCTTACACTCTTCTTATTGCAGGTTTCTGTTTCACTACCTTCAAATCAAACTATTACACACACTCACACAAACATACCACATCACTCTACTCTAGTGTTGCTAATGAAAGAGGTTTAGTTTTGTACACAGCTACAACTTGCCGGGAGTATGATGTGTCGAGTTTGTGTCCTTCGTAAGGAGTCTCGGAAGGCTTCGTTGACACTTTTTACAGAGATTTCGTTACAAACAAAAGACATGGCAACTAAAACACTGCACCATTTTCTCACCATGTTTTGGGTGTTTTGTTTGTTTGTTTCGTTTTGTGTTCGGCTTTTGTTATCTTTCTTTACCCATTCCCATTTGCTTAAACTGCTCCTGATTAGCTATTGTGGGTTTTTCTGTTTTGTTATTCTGTTGTTTTTTTTATTGTAATGTTTTAGCAGCTTTGTTTTCTTTTTTTAAATGTTATCTTCTTATGATTAGTAGTTGTATTGTGTTGGAGCATTTTTCATCCCCATCCGTTCTTGTTTTATGCTGAGTGTGTGTGAGTGAGTGTGTGTGTGTGTGTGTGTGTGTGTGTGTGTGTGTGTGTGTGTGTGTGTGTGTGTGTGTGTGTGTGTGTTTCTTCCATTTTGTAGCTATGCAGTTTTGTTATAAAACAAACGGAATTTGGCTACATATTTTTATGTATGTATATAAATTGGACAGAATCGCTTCCGTAAGCTGTTTTGCTGATTGCTATTTTTACATATGGCATTGGACATGGACCACATCACACCGTGCAGTCGTGGTGGTCACTGTATATGTATATGTTTTTTTGTTTGTTTTGTTTTATGTTAAGCAATAGTGTGTGAATAATTGCTGTCTTTAGTTGGTTAGCAAGCACGCTACTGGGAGAGGGTCGGCACGGAACAAAGGACACTGATTGCAAGTGTTTCGCGGGCTAAATGTTGAGACAATTGCTTTGGGATGATGGGAGGGGAGAATAATATTTCTGCTGTTCCTGCTTATGATAAACTCTTTCCTTCAATTTTACTACTCGTTGTACGTGAAAATGTTATTAGGGAGGGTGGTGAACTGAACAAACCATCAGAAAAGCTAAGAATGATGAGCCTCTCCTTTTACTATCACAGTTCTCCATAAACTGAGAAACAGACACATTCCTCAACTTTCTTACAAAATGATATCTTTCTTTTTTTTCACTGGAAAAAATGAGATTTAAAATAAAATGTAAAAAATATTGAGGAAGTTACATGCTTTGATGATAAAGATGAAAAACAGTGTTGACAAAATGTAATTAGAAAACGATGCACATGGAAAAGGACAATGTTTTTGGACGTATTTACAGATGGGCGCCTCCCTTTCGTCGTCCCAGGCGGCTGACTCTTTAGATGGTCAATCAGAATTCATCTTTCAGTTCCAGCAGCTGCAGCAGCAGTGCGATATGCAACGAGTAAGGGCTACGAGAACGCAAAACTGACACTCACTGCACTGCACATCCTGTTTTCGTCTGATTTTTTTCTTCGTTTTCTGGTAATTTTGCGTGTTCTCTTTCTGCGTTTGTCTGTGAATGTGTCTGCTATTATCTTCCGTTCATTACACTTTATGTTTTTAGATTAATTAGAAAAGCTCGACGTATGTTATTCGTAGTGTGGATTGCGGGGCTGATATACTTCACACAATCCCACGTATAAGTTTCTGCGATGCCGGGGGATAAAACGCGGGGAACGCGCGATTGAGTGGTTAAAATCAACTTTACAAGCAAAATGCGCAACCGTCAGCTTCAGTGATGTTTGTGTGTTACAGCAGTTTTCTTAAGTCTAGGTGTTAAAATAATGGTTCAGTAAATTGGTTAACACCCAAAAACGGAACGAAAAGTATTCAAAACTGTCACTTGATGCGGATAATACTACAGAATGGCAGCGGCGAATAGAAACGCAACGTTCAGGAGATACTACTATTCCTCCTTATTTTATCCATCCCAGCCAGTGGATGGATGCTAATGGCAAGAGTTAAGACGGTTCTGCACCGTTGCTTGCTTCCCCTGCCAACTGGTCATACTTATTGCTTGTATACGATCTATAGCTGCAAACGGAGGATGCAAGCATCCGCTGCAGGCAGCGTTTCATAGATCTTGAAAAAGGTCAGAACAAAACCAGAAAAACATTCCCTCACTATACAAACGCAAACAACCAAGTTGCCCTAAGTGAAACAAGCCCTTGTTCACGCTCAGGACATTGATATTGGCGGCTTCACAGAACCATCGTCAGATTGCTTCACATTGCTTGAGGTGAGGTTGAACTTTGATCGGCGCTTGAGCGGTTCGTGTATTTGTTACTGATCGCTGTCGCGGTTTGCAAAGTAAAACGTTAACCTAAATCGTCTATCCAACGCAGCTTGCAGCTTGTTGAGGACGCTCTACGCCTGTTTACTGACACTGTTTGCTGTGTGCTGTGTATTGTAAAACATTCTGCAGTGTTTGCACCCTCGGCTTTTCTTTAACACATTCTTATCTTACCAACTTCTTCATCACTGTTCCGCTTCACAGACAAATTCACACATCCTGCCCCCCATAAACGGTGCACGCGCGCACGTGCCCTCACTCACTAACGCTCTACAGCTTCATCGTGTCACTAACTTAGAAACTAAACTTATTCCAACAATTATATAAAAATAAGCTTCCGCTATTCGATTAGTTATTAGTGTTCGTCGGTCCAAAAAGTAAGTAATTCAAAATAAAATAAATGATAAGATCGGTACGGTTACTTCCGATTTGCCTCGTAATACATATTGCCACCGATCGTCGCGCCGAATGCGGAGTACGGTACACACAGTGGCACCACAAATGGCGCCCGCCTGTTTCTGTGCCCTGGAGTCGGTTGGTTTTTTGTATTAATTTTGTTGAGTTTTGCATTTTTGTTTGTTTCCATTCCTCGCATATGTGTGCCGTCGGTATAGTGCATGCTCTAAAAAAAATATTACTCCTTTTTTTAATACTTTACACTACTAGATCAGTTCTTCTGGTTGTGGTTTTGGTGCGCTCGCCTGGAGTAGCGCGTAAAGAGTATTATCGGTTGTCCAACACACGAGCAGGTGCTCGCGAGATTCGGAGCAGATCTTTACTACACGCAGAACGCCTGTAAAATTGGAAGGCGGAAAGGTACAGATGGATGAGTGTTGAATGATTGTTTGTGGTCATTGCGTTAAAGTCGGTATATACCTTAAGATCAGACGTTGGGAGTTCGTGCAAATACGTCGTTAGGATGTTGATTGCTGTAGTTCTGCCGGGAACATTGCTAAAAAGGATAGAAATGGAAACAGAAAGTTTAAGAAGGATGGTTAAATGTTTATAAAGCATTAGTATTACAACATATGCAATCAATTGAATGAAAGATTTTGAAATGAATTATTTAAAAAAAAGCTTTTGTGATCTGTTTCAATGAATCTTGTTCAATAAATCCACCAACAAAGCTCCATATAAGCGAATAAAAATGCAATAGTAACATCAAACGATAATTCGTTTGAAACCAATTCTCAGTAAAGTTATCGTAAAACACTAAAAAAAAGTCCCGCTAGTGATAATGGCATAACAGCTAACATCGCATAAAATAGATCACAAGAGAACGGTCGTCAGCTATCAACCGGGAAACGGTTCCTGATTGCGTTTTTGTTTCCTGTGCAAACACATACACATAAACTTCCATCATCATTACTTTACATGGGAATTGCAGAAGAAGAATACAATCTCTCCCACTGCGCAAAGTGGTCATGTGATACACTCAGCCTCGTAAAACCATCCACAAAGTGCTACGACTCGACAAGCCTCGATACTTACTGCTTGCTTTTTCTCCCAAGTTTTCATGGCCGATTTGTACTTCTCGAACTCGTGACACCAGTCCGAGTAGATTTTCTGGTAATCGTTCGTTTTGTTCGGTGGTGTGCATCTGGAATTGAACGTGTAATGATTGTTAGAAGAGAATGGATCTTTTAAATCACATAAACCACACTAAACAACACTTACCGGTGTGCATCGACTGTGATGTTGTAGCTGCACAGCAGCGATCCTCCGAGATGACAATCGTACCGCCCACCGTCCGCTTCGTTGACCGAAATCACCACCAAACCCCGCTCGGTCGTCTCGATGTACTTGGTCGGATTGTACTTGATCTCGTAGCGGCCCTTCTCCTTCGAATGGTGGTACCACGTGACGGTTTGGTCCTTCAGTATTTCCGGAATCTTTACGAAGCACCCGAGATGCACACTCTGCCCGTAGGTGACGATGATTTTCTTCTTCAGCACGCTCGTGTCACAGATGTCGTACGTCTCATTGCCAACGTCCTGGAATGGGAAAATAAACATAAGACTCTGCTTCCGAAATTCCCATACCCGTTCCCTTCACACATTACCTGCAGCAGGCCCGGTTCGTACGGTTTGCACGTGCTCGTATCCTTGTCCCAGCCGCAGTACGGATCCTTTACGCAGCGGAAACAGTTATCGTACCGCCGGTTACACATCGCCAGATCGATCTGCTTGATCCGGTAGTCGGTCGCGACGTACAGCGATTTACGCTTCTGGCTTAGCTCCATCACCTGGATCGCTTCGTTCTGGGCAATCTCGAAAATGTCCAACAGCTTCGACTTGGATTCACCGTTGCGCAGATACTGCACGATCTTGTAGATACGGCCAGCATTGGTGCCAATGTAGAACACCGTGTACTCTTGGCTGAGAATTTCAATTTTAATCCTGCAAACAAACAACGAGAGACAGAGCGAGAGAGCAAGACGGGGATTAGCAATGGGATTATTGTTTAGGAATTGATGTGAATAGAGTTCACACGAAAACGATGACTAATCACAGCGTTAACACGCGGCCACTGCAGGAAAGGTCACGTACTGGTGCTGATTATTGCAAAGTAAATACACATTAGCTTCCGCGTATTAACATATAAGCATACAACAACAGGTTAATAGTGCCACTCAATTACCGCCCTGGGCGTACCATCCGTCTGTCCGGGGCAGCACGACCCCGATTGATCTCTCCATTAAGTGAAGGTGAGCTTTTTATGCTGTTGTTGTTGTTGTTGTTCAACCCTCATTAACCTCACAGCGTTTCGTGAAGCATTATTCAGCGGCGGTGAATTGTATTTCAAAACCAACACACAAAACCTCAAAATTGCTTTCGATTCAAATGGGAATGGGGCAATTGGAAGGCAACGCGCACACATACACACCAATGCTTCAAACAGCAGGGATATTGGTGGTTTTGCTGATTAATTTCACCACAGGGACATTCCCGGAATCGGTTGGAAAATACCACCATCCTTCCCGTTCGTTATTTGCTGCTACTATCACGGTTGTAAAATACGTCAGCAGTATCAATCGATGGTGGTGGCGATGATGATGGGGTGTGGTCACAGATTTCGAATTAGTGCGCTTGTGATGAAGTGCACCCATGTGGTTAGTCTCAATTTGTGGCTTTGGCGTAAATGATGCTTTTACTTCGACTAGTTAGTGATTTGCAACTTAATTTGATGTGAAAGAATGTCCCCTAATTGAAGTGTTGCCTAGCGATGGCGCTGTATTTGCATTATGTTTATTAGCAAAAGATTCAAAATGCCATTCGAAGCGTTGATTATAAAGCCAGTGAACGTATATTTTTATTAGGTTAAACAGAAAAATGTAAACTATTTGAAGCATTCATTATCAGAACAGGGGTTGTTTTTCTCCGTTGGTATTTTTTTTTTTGAAAATTTTCTTCACAACGCCAAAAACCATTCTGCGAAAACAGAAACTAGCAAAATCAAATAGGGGATTTTATGGCCAGAGTGCCATCGAGCACTTTTTATCAGTATAGCATTTGTTAAATGACCAAATGAGTATACAGATGGCTTCGTTACTATTACTTGATATATATTAGCATATAGAATGGTTGATGTTTCTGATTATTTAAATATTGTACGGCAAAATTGAGCAGAAAATGCTAGTTTTTTTTTAACCATATCAAAGAAGCTTTTAAAACACGCAAGAACAAAGAACCGAGAAAATATGCATACTACCGTAAAGATGAGAAAACGTTAAATTTTTCAATTTTAACAAGTTAATAATGATTTTTTGTTTGAAAAATCTAAGTAAAACAAACAAACTTTTGGGGCAAATATGCCACTATATTTCATGGGCGTGGAGCTGTCAAAAATGTAAACATTGATGTGGGGTACAGCGCTATGGTGCGCTCTTATGATCAGATTTCGTCCCAGGTAAGCTGGCAAGTAGCTAGGATGTTGTGGTACAAATATTACGGTAAATTTCGAATTATCTAAGAAATTATTGTATTTTATACAGGTGGCCGTTTTCCTCCATACGGATGGCACTTAGGCCTCTTGGTAAAAAAGCACGCCTTTTTCAATCATTTTTAAAACGCTTCAAATACAGTTATTTCCACTGAAAGTCATCTACAAGTGAGAAAATAGGTCTAAATAGCTATGAGATTTCAATCGGCTTTTGGTATAAATAGGTTTTCGTGAGTTATAACATGGAAAGCTTAAGATGGCACACTAGCCCCCAATTCTGCTACAAAAGAGAATATTGGAAAATTATAAAAAAAAAGATCGAGAGAAAAAGACATTTTTCACATATACACTTTATACACTTGGAGGCTTGATCATTATGTTCACAAAAAAACATATGTTTTGCAAAAACGTTATATTATGAATCATAATGGTATAACAGAGTTGCGAACGATATTCTGGGTCAGTTGAATCATTTGTTGCAGTGTTTCAAATATTGTAAAAGTGGAATATTGAAAGCATTCTGTGGACGTTTGCCATCATGCTATAGAATCTGTCAACCAACCAGGGGAATTGTGCTATTTGGATGTGGAACTTTGAAATCGACTGTGAAAGCAGCCGGTGTAAGTAGCCAAAAACCTTTTGGTTTATTTTCATGATTTTAGCTAGATTTCAGCAAATTTGCGTGAAATAATGCGTCAGGATTTTTTTTAGTGTATTGAGTGTACTGCTCAAATTGATGTAAATATCCCCAGTCAATTTGCACAATTCTCCTATTCGGTTGACAGATTTCACTACATGATTGCAAACTTCCACAGAATGCTTGCCACATTCCACCCTGTCTGATGTAGGAACAAGTAGAGTTGGGAATCATCTCTCGTTTTCATTGCAAAACCTTGTATAACCGATAGTGCAGCGCAATAAGGATCACGTTCTTTATACATTTAATTAATCCAACCAAAAAGCACACAAAAACACAAATAAAGTATTTACTTTAAACATTCCGTTGTGGGAGGAAGATCCCACAAAAGGAGAGATGTGATATGCAGCATAAACCGGGGCGGCCACCCAGTTGTCAAACCGTTTGAGCCGATTTCCCAACATTAACCAAAGCTTACCGGCGGTACACCGATGGATCGACAGTTTTGGTATTCCACCGTTCCGTCCCACCATGCATCAGTATCTGCTCATGTGGAACAGCGTATTATTATTTATTAAAATTCTCTCGTTTTTTTTTGCACCCCATCTTGCTCCTGTGTCCTTTGTGGTTTCTGTGGCATTGCCGAGCTTTAGCTTGCTTGCCGGTACACAAAAAAGTTCCCGGTGATGTACGCAGGTGACCAAACTGTTTGGGGTTTACCGCGCGCGCGCGCGCAAGTGAACCAGCCGCGCTAGGTCGAACAGGGTAAATCTCTCCGCTTAACATATCAACCTGGCCCGTGCCAAAAACCTGCACCCCTTCATGCCCCTCCCCATCACGTGGGGCAAACTTTTTCGCTTGCAATTAATTATTCATAATGAGCGCGGTCATGTGCATGATATCCTCATCTTCCCGTTGTGGCGAAGCGGGGAACCATCCTGCTAGGTGGATTAAAAGGCCCCCGGTTGCTGCAAAGTGCATCGATGGCACCGCGTTCTGTTTCCCCACATTCCGCTGCGTTGGTCCGCGGTACCGCGGATGCAGCGAATTGTTTCGAAAAAGTTTACTTCAGCTTGCCCGGTTATTATTTATGGTGAGCGCCCCGTCGGACCCTTCGCCAGTTCCAGTCCCGGTGTGTGTGTGTGTGTGTGTGTGTGTGTGTGTGTGTGTGTGTGTGTGTGTGTGTGTGTGAGTATGTTTGCCCTAGATATTTTCCAACTCCCCGACGGACGACAAAGTGAATTCCACCATCCCACACACACACACACACACGCGGCCTAACCACCACCAGGTGGGTTTGGCTACAGTTTTTAAAACCCCACACGAACCTGTGCAACGTACTTTCATGGTGAAGCATAAAATGCGTTAAAATAATAATAACAATAAAGGATCGCACTTGCATTCGATTTTCCGGAAGAGAGAGAGAGAGAAAGAGAGAGCGCGAGATAGACTTTTTGTTCTTCTTCTTCTTGTTCGCTGTGTGTACATCTGTCCCCCTCCCACCACCATTTTTTGTTTGTTTGTTGATGCAAAAGGGTCGCAGTCATGCGGGATCAACAAACAAAAATTGTTGAACCGAAAAACTTCGTTGCGAATTAATAATTTTACCTGTACTGCGGTTTGGAATTCTTTTGCAAGAAAAATGGATTGAAAAAAAAACCCAATGGCGGTGGAAGCAACTGTATTGTGGATACTTTGTGTGCAGAGGGATGGTGGTAGTGGTGAAGTGCACCATTTGCCCTCCGCGTAATATCAAACAAGCGAAGGCACAACTGCAAAGCAGTGGTGTGTAATTATTCATATACAAAAGGGAAAACACATACACTCAAAGCTTTTCAATTAATACGCAGATCCGAATTTTGGGAAAAAGCTTTGAATATGAAAAATTGCCCAATAAAAATAATTCTGATGTTCTGCCAACAAAAAATTAAGCTCATTAAAAATCGTTCCCCTCCATTGTGTGTGTATGCTTTCGTTTTGAGTTATTCAATTCCAACGAGCTACATCCTTACAAAAGCACAATTCGTGTGATTGGTGCATGATCTATAATGCAACAAAAATGTAAAAAAGCTCGCTCCTTTACTTTTTTTCGTTGTTTCGCTGTGTGTGTGTGTGTGTGTGTGCTCTGCTATTTATACACGTTGGAGTGATTTTTAATTTTAATCACCACCTTCTACCGATTGATTGCCCGGAAATGGGCAATTCGTACCGCGGCGAATTGATGCATTTCCGTTCAAGCGCGCGCGCGCTCTCTCTCTCTCTCTCTCTCTATCCCACTCGGTTGAGGCTCGGGAAAACGAAACACAGCGCAACACAGCGTTGATAAATTTTCATCTGATTGTATGTCCACCGTTGGCCACACACACACAACCTTCACATCATATCACAGTGGTGCTGGCTGCTGGCTGCACCATCGAGTGGATAATGATTTAGTGCGCGACTAATTATCCGTGTTTCCAATGTTGCACACCACTTGCAGCACGGGGTGGGATTGTGTTCGAACTACTTGACGTCAACGATCACACAATCGGAGCGAATGGCGAAGCGAATGGGGCAAAGGATTTTGCTACAGCTAGCTACACTCTCCCCTCCCCCCACCCCTTTCGTTGTTAATTAGTATGTAGGCGGACAGGACGACACTTGAATGTGGCGGTGCGACGAGCACAGCGACGAGTCCAGCGGCGGATTAACCGCAGCGGAAGCTGTGGTGCTGGCAGCAACTGGCAAAGCTTGAAATGAAAACCATGTTCAGGCCCATCGGGCTTCACCCAGCATCGATGTTCGCTTTTGTTGAATTATTAAGTGGAATTTAAAGTGGCGACTCATGCACGTTCGGACGATACATCCCAGGCACTGGATCAATCAATAGTGAATGTATGTATGCGTGTGTGTGCTTCTGTGTTATTTATATGTGGTTTTTCATGTTGTAAAGCATCAACAACCAAAACCCGGTACCGTGTTTTCGTGTAGTTTCATTTCGGTAAAGCGATTTTGTTTCTGCTCAACGTACGAAACGCACAACCATCCTGCACTAGCAAGCAACCCCTTCCATTTCCACTATCGTACGTCACCGCGTGACCCGGTTTCACAATTCATCGGGATAGGCGTGAACTCCTCACCTGGAAGCGCAGGTGCCATGCTGCTCCTATGTAGGAGGATTAAGGTACCGAAAGCGCCCCACGAAGGTAGCACCGGTCTGCCAGCCCGTGGACACTAACCACAGACACGCCCGGGTGGGTCTTATCCGTTTGTGCGTTTGTACGCGTGCTAGAGACAGGGGGGAATACGTTTCTCCATTTCATTATTTGGCGTGACCGATGCGTCGTCGGTGCTGTGTTTTCGCCCCGTTGGGGCTATTGTTTTCAACCGAATTGGTTCTCTGTCGTACCCGATAGATTGTGCACTCAATGTATGGTAGTAGGCGTTCTGTGCGTTCTTTTGCAACGTACGAAAACCGATTCCCCAAAGCGCATCTGGTGCACACCGACACCGACCAGCAACGGTACCGGAAGGGTTCCATATCACATCAAACCTATTGGAATGCGTGCTTGAGGGAGCTTGTGATCCACAACCGTGATCCTGCACAGGTACCAAACGGTCTGTTTGGAACGGCGGCATTCGCAGCAGGTCTATCTTCATCCACACCCAGAGCGCACGATTGACTCGAGCCCACGGGGTTGTTTTCGGGTACGCATAGTACCCGTCCCCGTTCATCATGGTTGCAGTTTTGCGCAATCGGTAATCAGTTACAACGCTTAGGCTGTGTGACGGTCGGCTCTACGCTCCCGAGAAAACAACAACGCTTCCAGAGTTGTTGAAAAATAATTTGGCGTGAAATTGAAATGGTTCTAGGCCTGAAGGGTTCGATGGTTTCCAATTCCAATGGTGATGAAAGAGCCCGTTCCTTCCCGGGGGCGTGCTTGCGGCCGCACACAAAAAAACCCCTCCGAATGATTACTCACTTGTCAACGACCAGCTTGGTGAAGACGAGATCGCGCTTGTAGTAGACCGGATTGTTGTGCTCGTGGTTGACCGCCTTGTCCATCAGTGGGTGGGAGCGGATGAAGTTGAGCACCGAGTCGGGCAGGGTGGACGTATCGTTGACGCAGGTGCCCGGCCGGGGCTCCGGTATCTTGGAGTTGAGCACCGGCAGCCAGGCCGAGTTGGACGAGGCCTGCTCCTTGAATTTTCCTGTGGGAAATCAGCAGCAAAACGAGAGGAAAGAAAATGAAAGGACGAGCGTTAGACGGTGTTAGTATTGGGGTATTGTGCCTGTCCGGGGGTTTGTTGTTTGCTGTGAACGGTGCTACGGTTTGGACAGTGGATGTGGATTATGGTTCCGCGCCACGTCAATGCTTTCGCGTGTGGGTAGTAGTAGCTAGCAGGCTCTATTTCAGTATTCAGTAAATCACAATCACGTGACACTCGTCCTTATCGCGACATGTGACAGCTGTCACACATCGGTTGGCTGCTAATGCTGCCGCGAAACGAGAAAGGGCATTTGGCGCTGGCTGAGTGATGGAAACTCATTTTATAGTCAATCTCGAATGTGTGACGGTGGGACAGAAGGGATTTGTTGTAACAGGCGCACTTGACAGTTGAATGAAATTACCTATAAGTTAGGTAGGTGGTAGGTAGGTTGACAAACCGTCACACCGTCACTTAAAGCGAAGTGGGAGCGAACACTTGCTCACTAAAATTAGGCCCAACTTACCAGCGAATGCGCCATGAATTTCATTGATATCGAAGCTGCAGACGGCCGAACCGACCAGCCCGTTCGTGCTGGTCGTAAAGGTGGCGTAGAACTTGGTCTTGTCCGTCGGCAGCTGGTACACGTCCTGGATCTCGTTGAAGTAGAACGGAAACTCGCCCGAGATGCTGCAGTTGATGCGCGCCTTCAGATACGTCGCCCAGTTCTGGTTGAGGATGTTCTTGCCGCCGGTGTCCTTCTTGCAGACGCGCGCCACCCGCGAGTACACCGCCTTGCCGCAGTTGATGTACTCGACCGCCGTCTCCCGGAAGAAGAAGTACACGTGCTCACCGATGTCGAACGAACCAACAAAGTTGGGCTCTGTGAAGGGAGGGAAAAGTAAGAAGCGGCATGGTGAAAATGGGTGTGATACATTGGTTCAGAAATTACACATAATGAGCGGGACAGTTTGGGTGTGTAAGGCGCTTTGCGGTGTTTCTTGTCGAGTTTGGGAGACTGGAAAACGAAGCGCAAGAGTTTGCACTGTTGCACATTCGGAACATTGGAAGCTTTTCAATGCTTTGGCCTGTTGGATGGTGAATGTGTGTAACTTATGGACTTTAGTAAACAGTTGCAGCAGTCTTTGGGCTAGAATATGTGTTCTCTCTATACCATGCCAGTCGAACGCTGCGGCAAGAACAAATTGTATCGTTACGGTTGTTTGGTATTTGGGCGAAAGTTTGTGCCAAGTGTGGGCCAGTAAACGGGCTAGGACGCAGAAACTATTGCCATCGGGGGAACGGATGGGCAAATGAATGAAGTAAAACGGGAAAAACTTTCCACTGCTCGTTTGTGAAATGCAACATTTCTCCTAAAGTAAGAATAAAAAAACTTACAGAAACAAACGAGGCACCGAGAAAGAAAGCGGACAGGAATTCACAAAACTTAACTCGCTGCACTGTAAATTTCAAAGTTGATAAAATAGATAGGCAAAAAAAAGAAGCGCGACGGAGGACGTTTTCCATCTCGGACGTTCGTTGGGCCGGTTCGGGTGCTGGGTGTTGTAAATTCTCCAAGTCCAGCGATTGGGAATTTTGAAGGCAACAAAACAAAGCGTGAAAAAAGTTGTCCCTTGGTCATTTTTAGCCCAGCGCTTTGTTTCGCATGCTGTAACTAAACTTGTACTGCAATATACCGAACAACGGACACACAACAGGGTGTGGTACTTTGCTTATCCTTTATTTCCTCTCATCTCTTGCATACTCTTTTGGAGCTTTCTCGCTTACCGCAGGCGGAGGTGAGCAAAGGGATTTGTTTGATCGGATTATTACACTCTCTGCACACTACTTTCCGGGGGTTAATGTAGGACATGGGACCATTCGTTTCGGTGCATGATTGATGTAGTCCATGCTTTCAGGCCATGTACCGGGTGGCAGTACCGTTTTACAAGACAAGTGGCTATCACAAAAAAGAAATCCCCTCCTCTTGTGGAAAATTTGATACACAGCGTGGTTTAAAATAGCCCCACACTTGGACTGTAATGGACATGGACGATGAAGTATGCTGCAAATGTAACTAGGGTTGAAGATTTCATACTCAAAAAAAAAAAAAAACAAAGTTCTTCAACATGATATTTTTTCTTTCTCCTGCCTGCTAATAAAGAAACCATTAAATTGGCCCATTCTGGGCACCAATCCTGTCCGACCAATCTGCCACCGAACACAGGCAGGTAAACTATTTTACCTCCAACCAGCACGAGGAGCTTGATCGTTCGCTGTGTAAAATGCAGCAAGGAGAGCGAGGGAGCAGAGCGTGGAAAAGTGAGTTCATTTAATTTTCCTCCAAACGCTTCTCAAACCCCTCTAAAATAGAAAACTTTTGCACTCTCTCACACACACACACATTTTCGGCAGCACCCAAAAGAGCCAACTTTCGTCCTCTTTGGTTGGAAGAAAAAGCAATTTTCTTGCGCTTTTTTTCACTGCCGAACTGAAAACTAATTGAAAAGACGCGCACACGCGATACTGGTGGAGTCTGGTGGGAAGGGGAATGGTAGGGGGAAAGATTTCCACAACTAATTACTCCACACATTTTGCTGGCATCTTGTGGTGAAACTGTGAAACGATGACGCTGGTCACGGCGAGCTCGGAGGGAGCAACAGAAAAAAAGGTGAATGCAAAAATTAAAATTCATGAAGAAAACTGAATTGAGCAGTTTGCCCTTTTACTTCTTCCTCCAACGGGCTGCGTACTGCAATCCAAAAAAAAATAAAATGGCTCCCCCTCAATTCCTCGAGCGCATTCCGATGAGTGCTCCATAACAAACAATATACTACAGTCAAAGGCAAAGAGGAGTCCCCTAAAAAAAAGGGGGCCAGCAAACTCCACCATAAAGTTATAAAACACTCCACACTCCGGCTGCATGCACAGTAAATGGTGCAAAAAGTTTGGCCCAAAATATAGTTATTTTATGTCATGTCCCAAGGTAAAAGCTGGGAAGCCATTTTTTGGGTTTGATTTTGTTGCACACCGCCCCCGTACACTTCTCGCGCGTTTGAACGCGTGTTTTGGGATGAATATTTGGCGCGTTTCGGTGAAAAGTGGTTTTGGGGTTCACTTGTGTTTTTTTTCCTTAACTTCTGCGGTGGAGGTACCACTTCAGGCTCTAAACGGTTCGCCCGTTCGCGCAAAAAGTCGGGAGAAAGTTGAAACATCAAGGCGGTAGACGTACGTAAGATGCGTCTATAAAATGTGTCCTTATGTTTTGTTCGCGTTTAATGGATTGTGGAATGGGGCAAAAATTAATTCCAGAAAAAAAACGCAGACTGCCGAAATAGAGTCATTCGAGGCGGTTTGGTTGTCGCAATAGGCGTTTACCTGACGCATAGCAGCAGGTTCGGAAGTTGCCCTTTGCAAGGAGAGTACAAGCAGCAATGTCAAGTGTGGGGGGACATACTTGTACATCGGCAGTTGTTGTAGTGAAAATTGTTTCTTGTTTATGAATTTCAAGAGCGAAAGTGTTCAATTAGCAAGAGCTGGGGTTTGGTTGGAGCGTTGGGGAATTCTACTGTTTTTGAAAGTTTCTTCTGTTTAAATTATTCTTCTTTGCAGTTTGTTTAAATACATTTTTGAGTATTTTAAAACATTAGAAATATTTTAGCTAAAAGGAATCATTGCATACATTCTTGCACTATTAACCATTTCGCTAAGTAATTTCAAATTTCCCGCTTCCATAACCAACAAACGACATCCTTATACAACTCCTAGTTAAACACCTTCCACTTGCCGGAAGGTGCGTCCCGCACCAAAGTACAGGAGTGTAACGCTGTAACAACGGTGGCAAGGAATGGGAAAAACACATTACACCCAAACATCAACTACCAGCAAGGCGACAGGCAGGAATAGCAGGAAAGTAAAAGTAAAAACAAGCCCGCCGACCGCTAGCGCACGGAATTCCGTCACCGAAACGGAAGCATCGCAAACCGCGCGCGAGCGTATGACAACGGCGAGAAGTACGTGCGCATTTTGACGGAAACCGCATAGCACCGGCGACATAGTACCTTTTTCCCTGCCCCCTCCCTTCCCACCCTTCTTATTAACAGCAAGGAGGGGCCACCGTTCGCATGAAAGTCCTTGCGTCCTTTTGGGGTCTTTTGAAAGGCGCCTCGTGTTGGATGGGTGCTTTTTTTGTGCTTCACTTGCAGGACGATTTCACCCTGCCATGGTGCGGTGAGAGGGGGAAGCTACCAGTCTAACGCTTGCGTGTTGCCCGAGCGAAGTAGAGGCAAAGTGTCGGTAAAGAGCAAAATTACTTCCCCTGCTCTTGGGAGCGTTACTTTGGCACACCGTGCGCCGGGGGGGCGGAAGACGTACGGCGGTTGCCTCTTGTGAAGTGTCACTAACCATAGCATTGGCGATGTTAAAGCCCGGGAAGAGCGGCGCACAGGACCGGCTAACGTGGTCTGAGTGCAATAAAGAGCTACAATTAGACACACTTCGCGCACGATACACACGACACGCAGTTGGGGAGCAGATCGTGCGACATTGCCGCGTCAGTCGCCGTTCGTTCATTCGCTGCTTCTGTGGTTGTTGTTCTGCTCATTTTCCGCCAGTGTATGGCAGTGTGGGCATCGTTCCGGCAGAGCACACGAGCACAACATATGCGAGATCACGCGTGTGTGTGTGTGTGTTGAAATTGAAAAATACCGTATCATTCCGGTACGGTGCGGCGTAGTCTGAGCACATTTTTAAGGGCAGCAGCAGCCCTTTTGTCTGCGCTTGGGCTGCGCGCTTAGTACGCGACGCTCTAGAACCGTTCTCAAGTTTGACAGTTCAAATTCACCCAGCGGATATTATCTTTCTCGTTTGGCATCGATTGTGAAGAATGAAAAGAAAAGCTCAACGCACGCACCTAACATGCATTCTTTGAGCTTTTCGGTGGTGTGTAGGATGGAATGATCAAAATTGTCTTCATGCGTGACGTTGCCCAATGGAGGCTCCGGTGGGACGAGAGGAAAGTTGAAAGGGAGCTTTTCTCGGGGCCAGGAAAGCACGCTGCCTTCCGGAACCATGACCATGCCGCTATGTGTATTTGAAGTGTGATAAAAGACGAAGAATTTAATATCCCTACATATGTTGCGGTGCGGTGTTACGTATTGTTCATAATGAAACCATGCGTTGCAGATGAAAGTTTATGTAATAATGAAAAGGGAGCAAAGGCACAGCTTTCGGAGTGCTTCCATAGTAACAAAGACAATATTGGTGATTATATGATGGGAAAAATACCAGATTTTTTTGAAGAAAATGTAGAAAATGTCTAAAAATGAAGCGAGTTTTAAAGCACAGTAGAACCCCTCAAAAAGAGTACTCCTAATAACGATTTTTTGCATAACGAGCAAATCAAAATGCTCCACGGAGGGGTATTCTAAAATCTCGCGTAACGAGCAATTAAATGTTTGTTCCCGATAAGAAATCGTAATCATTTCGAGAGTTTCAAAAATAAGAATCGTTAAATATCAAGCTATCAGATAGTGGAGCTGATAGTTTTGCTGCGCTTATCTATAGGTGGAGTAAGTGAGGTAGTGTCTTCAGTTGAATTGCTCCATTTTCTTCCTTCTGATTTGACTATATTGGAGGCTCTCTTCGAATTCGGCCGTGGAAGTGGACAGGACGGATTATGGTGGAGTAGTGTATCTCCCTAAGAAGCGTGTGTTTCACAAGTGTGAGGTGTATTGATGAGTGGTCTTCTATGCATTCTTCATCTAATGGCTCATGAAGGCGAAAAGTTCGATACTAAAAATTGACCAATGGATTACTGTTGCCACTTGTTCCGTATGGTTGTGATGCATATAATCCCTATATACCCGCACTTTTCTTGACCTGGAACCAATTATTTCACTTTTCATACAAATTGTATGAAAAAGAGCCTCCCGCATAACGAGTGAGTTATTGGAACGGATTAAACTCGTTATAAGGGGTTTCAATGTATATTTGAAACTTCAAACGAATTGTATAACTTATACGATTACCAAAGCATCGTACAGAATGACATGTAAAACAAGTGCTGGAGTCTTAAATGTAATACAACGCGTCATTTTTGCACTGTCATCCTCAAGTTGCAAGCCTCTAGTTGGTCGAGAGATTTATTTATGATGGGAGCTTAACGTTTTAATGTAAAGAGCTGTAACAAGGCTTAATTTATCCATTGAGCTCACTGTCAGATACTTTAAGCTTAACGAAATGAGCCTAACTCTCCAGTACAAGTTATTCTCACTGCTTAGCATCTGAGCTGTTGTACCAGCAACTCTTCAACACACAGCCTCAACACTGATAGAGGATACATTTTCCACACATCCCCTTTAAATCTTGCTATTGTGTCGCAGCATAAATGCAACCCATTACACCGATCAGAGAGTGTCTCTTTCGACAAAGAGATGCATTTTTAAAAGCATCTCTTTGTTCGTCCCTTACTTCCACAAACTTATGCATCTGCGAAGTACAACAGTGCATCTTGGTGCTGTGCTGTGATCGATCTTGTGCGAACGATCGGAAGTATGCACGCTCAGACGTATCACTTTCTGCCTGCTGCTTCAAAGTCCTCCACCTTCGGTCGTCCATTATGCATCCATAAAATCTCTTGCTGGTGTTCCCAGCGTTCCACCGTGGTGCGGGATATTACACGCCAGCAAGAAACAAACTGAAAGCAAAGCTCATGCAAAAAGCGAGCAAAATGTTGCTTTAGTAAACATTCTCCTTTTTCCAGTGTGCACCTTTTCACCTTTTTTTTTGGGGTAAAATGTTACGCTGTGTTGTTTTCTCGGCGTCAAGCTAGGAAGCAATCTCTTGCTCACTTAGTGGGACCACTGGTAACACGGCTTCGCAAACAGAATGATTGTTCCACGGCATTAAAACACAACGCCTCTACCGTAACGCCACGCGACACTTTTGGCAGTGTTGTGTGCGCACGTTTGGGCACGTTTTTCCCGAACCATTGGCAAAGCGAGATAGAGAGATCAGCGCGTGCAAAGCAAATCATCCTCATCATCCTTTGCCCATCGTACATGTTGTACCGGGGCTTGTCTTTTTTTTTAAACCATCGCCAGTTGGCACGAATATCACACAGTTGAAGCTGTCAGGAAGTGCGAGTACGGCGCGGAATAAGATAAAAAAAGGTATTCACCGTCATAGAAACGGTGAAAAAAACGAGGAACACACAAAAACACTAGAAAGATGCTGGAAGGACGGGGCGAAAAACTTTGCAGGCACGCAAGGCAGTTCGTTCTTTGTTGACAGCAAGCGAAAGAGATGCTTTTGCATCCTGCACCATACACCCGGCAGTACATGGTGGTGCGATCGGTCGCCATCTTCGGTGCTGTTTCGCGTGCGGGCATGGAAGTAGTGTCACATCATCCGTCCGTCCGCCTGCTTTTATTACACTTTGATTGAGTTTTTTATTCAAACACTTCCACGACTCAGGCGCAGCCTGGTTTCCGTTCCGATATGTGCTTTTTTGAGGCGAAAGCTTTTTGTAGTACAGCTACCTTCCGGTCCATCTTCAAAAATTGAGGGACTTTTTTTGTTGCAGTCGTGGAGGAGATGGAACATGGTCGTCAGGACACGCGTTCCGTTACGCTTAACAGCTGACGGGCAGAAGAGTACGCTGTGTAAGTACGCTTCCGTGGCCCGTGTATACTTTTACTTAGCAATTTAGTTCACTTGTGTCATGGTTTTTTTAGAACATTCTCTTCTTTTCTGTAGTATAAAAATGACATTTGAGTGGAAATTATAGAACGCTGATACATGATCGAGTTCGATAGTAAGAGCAAAATAGGGTTAATTAATTTCTACCTCTAATGCTACAACATTGTTAAAAAGCAATAAATGGAAAGCACGAACAATGTTTTTTGTTCTTGTCAGAAACACGGGAAATGATTACAAGCACAAGACAAAGTAATGAAAAACCTTCTTCAATAGTCTATGGTTTCGCACAAGTACTTCAAAGTGAGTGAATTTGAAAGGTATAAACACTGAAGTAAAGTTGCTCTTGCCATTTTTCTTTTACTAAGGTGATGAAGGGTGTTATTTTAGCTCATTTGCCGTGCCGTTTCTAGATTTATTTTTACAGTACCATTCATTGCCCTCGTTTACAATGACCCTCGATCGTATTATTGCCTAGAGAGAGAGAGAACACGTGCCCACTTTGTACTTTTTGCTTTACGTTCACTCGATTGCTGCATTGCACATTTAAACCCGGGAAAGGCGTGCTTTCGCATTATTTCATGTTCCTCCTTATGGCTGCAAGATCGTTTCAAAGACGTTCGGTGAAGGTATAAAAAATCTGCTCTGTTATTTTTTTCCCACGCTACTTAGAGCCTAACTTGTTTCTCATTTTTTGTAGCTGCCGACAACGACTCACTGGCACTGTACGATTGGAAGGTTTTCTTTTCTGTCCATTTAAACAGTTTCAATTTACTGTTATGAAAAGGTACACAGCATTGGTACACAGAAGTGAAAGAACGTAAAGAGAGTATGCTACCATTTTTGTTTACGTTGAAAAGCCGGTATGAAACTTTCATTATGTATTAGTTGAAATTTACGTTGCAGAGTTGCGAGGTAAAAATCGTCAAAATTGGTTCTCTTCTATTGGCTTTAATATATTTCGCCATCTCCACCACTCGATCTTGAAAGTTAAGCCTCGTACTTTACATTCAAGGAATCATGGAAGTTCAGTAAAAGCCGAAGGAGCTCAAAATGCCTGTAACAAGTTTTAAATTCCCTAAATTACTAATACGAACCACACTATGATGAACATATGAACCAGCCATTGTAACATTGGAAAGCCAATAATTTGCTATAAATATTAACCACTCAGCATCTGGCCTCGCCAGTAACGCCACAATCATAGTGCGTCATTGCATACGAAAGCGGCGTAATAAACAACCAGTTCCAATCTCCAGAAAAGGCAGCAACGGCCAACAAACGTACCAAATACAGCAGCCACTGTGTTTGCCATCATATGGTTTTGCCCACTACCGGGGAGGCCCTTTTTCTTGCTGCAGTCATTAATTATTATGATGACTTCCCAAACGGAAAGCCAAAGCGATGCCGGGGAAACGGTCACTTGCTCGCTTCAGCCCTCGACTGAGCGGTGAGTGTGGGAGAGAGTCTGTTAATTAAAAATTGTATCCTTCAGGATCAACCCACAGCACAGCAGCGCAGGACATACACAGGCACACGGAGGCTGGCTGCGGAATGTGCTATTGCGGGACTCTGTAACTGGAATGAAAAATGGACTAGGTCCACTAGTAGTACGAGGGTGGCGGGCAAAAAAAAAAAAAAACGACGCCCGACTATCTTTTCACACCGCGGGGGAATATGGAATATTTTATTTCTTCATTCCCGTGCAGACGACGCTACTGCGCTAGACGATGATGATGGTGGCGCTTGACGACGATTTGTGAAAAACGCAAATTTCCGCATGCTGCTGCGCGAATGAAGGAGTAGAGAACCCAAAAATGACCACACACATACACGCGCGCGCGCGCTGAACGACGACGGCGACGGATGGTCATCTAGCAAAGGCGGGTTTTTTGCCTTCTTTTTCCAACAACGGGACCCTCAGGTGACTCGGGCCAATGTGCCGTGATCCTAATTGTAGCAAAAAAGTGATACTCTGTACGCCGGGAGGGTGCGTGAAGAAGAGAACCGGTTTTTTTTTTGGTTGGTGCCATTAAATTTATATACATGCACCAAAAACTTTACTTTTATGAACGTGCTATAAATTATTTTAACTTTCATTTTCTCAGACGGCAGCAGCAGCAGTAGCGGTGTGCGCGTGCAACCGCGAAACGAACCACACGGGGCATCAGCAGAGCCTGCCTGGCGCGGTGGTAGTGTGAATGCATTTTCAATTTTCCTCTTCCCTTGCTGTGCTGTGACGATAGGGGAGGTTTTTTGATGGAAAATATGCCTATGGGAGGGTGATGCACACTACTTTCACTTTTCGCTGCCCGCCAGATGATTTGCCGCCAGAAGCAACAGCAAAAGCGTGAGTTTTCCAATTTGGTAAGTTGTGTTGCGCGAAAGGTTCTTCTTTTTTTTGTCGCTCAGTGGAACAGGAAAAAGGAAACGTTTGACAATTTGCCGGTCCCAAATGGCCTGGACACACAGTTGCCAATAGAAAACAGTTGCGTTTCGTGAAACTCGAAGCGAAATGAAGATGAACGATGGTCCGTCCGGTATGACACACGTCGTGAAAATAATCCCTTTTTGGTTGGTCTGGTAACGGCAAGGAAATAATTTAGCATTTGTTAGCGAAAAATCTCGTAAAAGAAAAACAACATCGTTGTCCTGTCCCCCTATTGGCCATACACACGTTAACGAGCGCGAGTGTGTCCCTTTCAGTGGCGTGTACATCATACGGGCAAACGAAGTGGGACACTGGAGAAAACGGACCCCAATGGTCAACACACATTGCTGTCATCTAAAAAGAGCTTGTCTAAAATGTACGCGCGACGCTCCAATGGCGACGAGTGGACAGTGAGTGCAGTGAAACCGAAATGCGCGAAATGAAAATTCAACGCCACATGGATTTCCTGGCTGGCGCCAAATGTGTGTTCGTCTGACCGTTACTGGAATGCAAACGACAAACAGTGGAATGGTAACGAACGGTTATTTTAAACCCCCATACACCTCAACCAGAAAAGACTCTCTTTCGTTTGACCAACGTCCACCAAAGACATCAGAGAGCGAGTGAGGAACAGCAACAGAACAAAAAAATGTTTTGATTATGCTTTTTAATGTGCCGTTTTTCTTCGCTTGGCAAGAGTTTATTTTTCATTCCCCAATGTCCACCACTTTTTCTGCTGCTACGTTACATAGAAATAACGACTTACGGGGACAGCACACGGTGGTCTCTGTTGACTTTTTTTTTCAGCAACACGGGATGTTGTTTCCTGCTGTGTGATGGCTTTTTAGTTTATCCGGTGGGGGTTTTACGATTTTGTTTCGCATTTCCTTTGGAATGTGACGCAGCGGGACACACGGGGAGGAAAGATTGGGTGTAAATAATGAAGCAGTGGGATAGAAGCGATCTCGTGTCTCATGATCCGTGTGAACAGGATCAAGAGTACATTTGGGACGAGGCGTTTAATATTTGAATCTGTTGATTGGATAGGAATTTCACTCGTTATTGAGCTTGTTACTAATTGTAATTGAAGCACAGTCAACGTTCGAAATTTAAATCATAGAACTACTATAAGTTTAAAAAGGTGTACAATTTTGCGCTTGCTTGTACTACAGCAGTTCAAAACTATATGAGCCCTAGTCAGCATGGATTTCTCCCAAGGAGATCTTCCACCACAAATCTTGCTGAATTTGTTGGCTACTGCTTCGACAACATGGATCGTGGTACTCAAGTTGATGCAGTATATATCGACTTCAGGGCTGCGTTCGATAGTATTTCTCATGATATTCTACTTTCGAAGCTAAAAAAACTCGGTTTCCTCGACTGGCACATCACCTGGCTGCGTTCATATTTAACTGGTCGTTCGTACTACATAAGTATAGGATCTCATCGTTCTCACTCTTTCACCAGCTCCTCCGGTGTGCCTCAAGGGAGTAATTTGGGACCGCTACTCTTCCTCATCTATATTAATGATCTATCTTTCGTTTTACCGCCAGGCCAACACCTAATGTACGCCGACGATGTAAAAATATTCGCTCCAGTTAGAAACGACAGTGACTGTGTACGCCTTCAAACGATCCTTGAGAATCTGGATAGCTGGTGCAGCAGAAACGCTCTCCAAGTGTGTGCTGATAAATGCCAGTGTATATCATTCAGCAGAGCCCGTCACCCCATCACGTTTACATACACTATGCTCAACACGGCTTTGGCTCGCACGACATGTATCCGTGATCTGGGGGTGCTACTCGATCAGAAGATGTCATTTCGCCCTCACATCGATAGCGTTGTTGCGAAGGGAAATCAGCTACTTGGTTTAATTACGCGGACCTGTAGCGAGTTTACCGATCCCATGTGCGTCAAGTCGATCTTCTGTGCCATCGTAAGGTCGTGCCTGGAGTACTGCTGTCCGATCTGGTGCCCGCTTGGCGTTGGTGACATCAATCGCCTCGAAGCCATTCAACGGAGACTCACCAGGTACGCGGTTCGACTCCTTCCATGGCAATCCCACCACGCTCGGCCCACCTACCATCAGCGGTGTCTGCTTCTCGGACTTGAACCACTCTGCTCTCGACGTAAAAACGCCCAATGCCTTTTCATATTTCGGCTTCTTAACGGAGAGATCGATTCCCCGGCATTACTAGCCAGCATCAATTTGTTCGCTCCCTGTCGGATTCTTAGATCCAATTTCCATCTCCGTGTTCCGCGTACCCGCAACAACCATAGCCAGGGACACCCTATTATACGTATGTCCCTCGAGTTCAATGAAGTGTTAGATTTGTTCGATTTTAGTATGTCTACTTCCACGTTCAAGGAGAAATTGCGTCTACGTCACATGTAATGTTTGCTTATAACTAGATGTTTATTTATATGCTCCTTAATTTAATTATAAGGTTGCCGATTAGACATGATGGTCCGTCGGTTTATATATATGAAATAAATAAATAAATAAATAAATAAAAAAAACCCTGACTGGCCTTTTAAACGCCGGTGCATTTAACAAAAAGTGCATACATTTAGGCGTTTAAAATATGAAGGATTTAAGTGTTAGGTTGTTGTTGTTGTTTTATTTTTTTACGAGGCTTTTTAGCATTCGCCTCTCGTAATTTATAGTTCAGAATTCACTAATACTATTTGAGATAAAAAAAGAATTAGAGGTTAAAAAAAAAGAAGAAAAAAAATACAATAGTTCTTATGGTAATGGTGAAAGGTGAAAATGTTTGTTAATTCTAATCCTTTTTTCATATCAGTTATGTTTTTATAAATATTTTTTTTTCCAATTAGCTACACTTGTTTGTATAGATTAGTGTCCTTTAAAAAATTCAAAAGTTTTTCCATTTCCTTGTAATTGTTGGAAAGTACAATATCCAAGTGCTCTCCAAGTCTGTGTTTCTTCCTTTCTGCGGAATATCCAAAACAATTCATTAAAATATGTTCCACCGTTGTATCACATCCACAAAATTGGCAGATTAACGGTGATTCCTTTTTAAGTACGTACGTATGTGTAAGTCTGGTGTGTCCAATTCTCAATCTTGTTACCACTCTTTGATCGCTGTGATCTAGTGGATCGTTCCAAGGTGCCGTGGTTTGTTTTATTTTTTTAAGGTTGGTAATGGGTGATTTGTTCCAAATGTTTTGCCAGCTCTGATTTATTAACCCTTTCCACCACAATGATGCATCACTCCTAGAGATAGTTCCATCTACATGATCTTTTATCATCCTACCTTCATTCGCAAGACGGTAGCTACTTCGTTTCCTGCGATTCCTTTATGTCCTGGTATCCAACAGAATTCGATTGACCTGTCTTTTTATAGTGATTCGATAGTTTGTATGTAGGGGTTTCGTAAGGATCCTTTCTCTAATGCTTTCAGAACACTAGCGCTATCTGTGAAAATAACGTTAGGTCTGTCATTTACGGTCGCTTCTTCAGTTGCTATCATAATAGCAATAGCCTCTGCTGAGAATATTGATGTGTTCTCCGGAAGTTTAATACTACAGCGAGCATTTGGCGATGTTATGCCACAGCCCGCAGAACTGTTGTAGACCGAGCCATCAGTATAAATTTTGTTATATATTTTATATTTGTTGGCGATGAGCATTTGATAGTTTTGTACTATTTGTTGTTCGTGATTGCTTAGTTTTTGCAATGTCCAGTCTATTGTGGGGATTTTGTCGTACCAAGGTCTAGTCGAACAGCATATGAGTTTAGCTATGTTGGGCATGCTGTGACCTGTTAGTTGCTTTAACACCTTGTTAGCTCTATCTACAAAAGAACTTGCTGCGATTCCTTTTTCAATGAGTCTGCCAGCTAGATTTACTATTTTAAGGACTACAACATGATCGAGAGGTAATTGGCCACTTTCACAAAGTACTGCGGTGTTTGGGCTAGTGATAAAAGCTCCTGTAATTTTTTTCAGAGCAGAGTGGTACATTGGGGCTAGCTTGCAGCCAAAGTTGGCATCGCCCATGGTAATGAATTCAATGCCGTACAATAATTTTGGAACAAACCAACTGTTAAAAATAGTGAGAAGTGTGCGTCTTGCCGATCTCTTACTTCCACAACCTAACATACGAAGAATATTTAATCTGCTTTTGATCATTTTTTTAACGTAGAGAAAGTGTTGTCGAAATTTTAACCTTGAGTCAATGATAACCCCTAAAATTTTGACTGGTCTTGCGTTTGGAATTATATCTGATTTAATTTTTATAGGTTTTAGTGTTCGTTTGTGTGATTTATTGCATATATGTAGAATTTTACTTTTTGTTGTTGATAGATCATGTCAAGCAACACCAATGATGAAGTTTATTGAGTGCTTTTTGTAGTTTGGTTCTATTTTTTGTTTCTGATTTGTCTGAAGTAATTAGTATTATGTCATCAGCATAAATGAATGTGTCTATATCAGTAGGTATCGTTCGTAATAAAGACTCCCTGCTTATTAGAAAAAGCGTAGGTGATAATATAGCACCTTGAGGGACACCGTTCTCCAAAACCTTGATATTAGAGGTATTTGATCCAATCAATACTTTACAGGTCCGGTCTGTTAGGAAGCTTTTTATAAAGCGTGGTAAACTTCCTCCAAATCCCCATTTCTTCAATTGCTCAAGGATCGCCGGACGCCAGGTACGATCGAAGGCCTTTGATAGGTCAACTACTGCACAATCAGTGTGATAATTTTTATTTTTGGCCTCAGTGAGAACGTTTTATAAACAGGCAAAATAAGTCTCTGTACCACGGCCGATTCTGTAAGCGTGCTGTTTGTCACTCAACAGATTTCTGCTCTCTAGCTCCTGAATTAGTCGTCGATTGACTAAACGTTCCAGGATTTTACTCATACAACACAGCAAAGAGATTGGTCGATAACTGTCTACACTTAAGCTGTCTTTTTCTGCCTTAGGAATTGGGACGATCAGACTAGTTTTCCAATTATTTGGAATTTCACCTGTCCTCCATATGTTGTTATATATTTGTAGAAGGCAGTGTAATGCACGCTCAGGAAGCTGCTTGAGGAGTGGATAACCGATATCGTCTATACCCGCAGAGTTTCCTCTACATTTTCTCAAAGCCCAGCTTAGTTCTTCTGTGGAAAATGGATTGTTATACGATTGATTATTTGTATCATCAAATGATATGGATGATATAGTTTTAGATTTGTGGCGTTGAATGAAGGTAGCTGAGTATTTGGAAGTTGCAGATGCCTCATAGAAATGTTGTGCAAAATGTTCTGCAATGCAGGATGGAGAAGTGATTGGTTCGTTGTTGTTCAACAGTGTTGGAAACGAGAACTGACTATTTCCTGTCAAATTTTTCACCTTACTCCAAACTTCTTTGCATGAAAGAGATGGGTCAATGCTTGTGACGAATTTTTCCCAACTTACTTTTTTTGCTTTTTCTATTTCAATTTTGGCTATCTGGTTTGCTTCTTGGTACTTCAAAGCTAGATATGAAGTATTCGGGTTGTTACTGATAGTGCTGGCTTTCCTCAATTTCCGAAGAGCTTTTCTTCGTGCTGTTATTGCTTTTTCAACCGAGTCATTCCACCATGGTACCGACTTTTTGGGAATTTTGCCTGACGTTCGTGGGATGCTTAGTTCTGCTGCCTTAAGAATAATACTGCAAAAACTATCAACCGAAAGCAGTGTCGACCCATCAATAGCGCTGTCGATAAGAAAACGATAACTAGACCAATCGGCCTCATTATATTTCCACGCGTACAACTTTGGCCGCGTATCCTCATGCTTATCAAAAATGAGGATGGGGAAGTGATCACTACCGTGCAAATCCTCCTCTACAACCAAACTGAATTGTTCAGTGGAACAAGATGACACAACGCAATGATCAATGCATGATCCTGTGCCGTCGCTTGGAGATATGCGAGTGGGTGACGAATTTTTTATTACTTGTAAATTGTTCAGATCAAAAAGGTTATGGAGAATTTTTCCTCTAGTGTTAGTTCGTGTATTACTCCAATACGTGTTAGAAGCATTTAAATCGCCTACAAGTAGTATTGGGCCATTTATTTGGTTAAGAGTTTGTGTTAAGTATAAAGAAAGTTCGTTTGTGGGGTGTATTTTATTAGGGAAGTATGCAGAAACTATGGTGATATCAAATGGTACTTTTGTAGAGATAGCTATTAGTGGAAGGTCGGATGAGATGTTAAGTTGTGTGTGCGAAATGTTCTTTCTAACACCTAGACACACGCTGTGTTGAAGTGTTGGTTTGTTATGAAATCTCCACGTGTAATTGTTCAGTGGACTATGGTGTAGAGTATTAGGCATATGGTTTGTTTCTTGAAGAGCGATAAAAGAAGGATTATGTTTGTTGATTAATATTTTAAGTTCGTCAATATTTTTGTTCATGCCTCTGATATTCCAAGAAATAATATATGGAGAAATATCTATATTATTATTTTTTGAATCGAATTGAAAATCAAAGGAAGAAATAGCAAATCATTATTATCAAAGGCTGATCAGTTATAAATTTTAAATTAGTCCGTTTTGCGATTTTTCGGGCGTCTAGTTGTTTTCGGTTTGACAAAATCAGAGCTGTTTTCGTCCGTATTCGGTATAGTTTTGTCGCTGTGTTGTTCGTCTGTGGATGAGTATGAGTCAACTTTGCGTTTCTGTATCGGTTTATCGTAAGCATTGTCTCCGTTATCAGTATCCATCTGCGTGTTAAGGTTGCTTGCAAGGTTTACGGTGCGTGCGTGGGATCGAGTCGGTGCAGTATTTTCGTTATCTGAGCTGTCGATGGGTTCGGATGTAGTGTTGGTATTAGTTTTTGATTTGATTGTTTGCAGATACATGTGTTTGAGCTTGTCATTATCTTTTTGCAGTTTGTCATTAGCTTTCAAAAAGCTGTCCATTTTTTCTTCGAGTTGAGCTACTTTTTTTTCAAATCCGCTATAATTTGATCTTTCACAGATTCTTGTTGTGCGTTTTGTATTCTCTCGTTTACCGAATGGTCTCTTTTGTTTTCAAAGACGGATTTGGCCTCTGTATAAGAGATGCTGTTGTCGATTTTAATTTTGATTATCATTTGTTCGTTTATGTACGTTGGGCAGGATCTACTAAGTGAAGCATGGCTACCCGAGCAGTTTTTGCATTTGATGGGAGAAGAGCAGACTCCGTGTTCTTTTTCACCGCAAATTACGCAACAGGTTTCATGATTGCATCTATTTTTTGTGTGGCCTATGATGAGACATTGTGTGCAAATCATTGGTCGAGGATAATATGTTCGGGTTTTTACAACCAAACATCCTACCCGTATTTCATGTGGGACTTGAACAGCGTCGATTTTTAAAAGGAAAGAGTTAGTTGGTTTAATTTCACCATTTTCCTTACGCAAAAAACGCTTCACTGACACTACTTTTTGTTCCTTCATTTCCGATAGGATATCATCGTCTGAAAGACCTTCTAAGCTGTTACATACGATAACGCACTGAACACTGTTTAAGTATGGGTGCGCTATAATATTCACACTGGTACCGTCGATGAGTTTTGTTAAGCTTTGAAGCTTTTCAAATTGAGCTCGGCTTCTGGTTTTCACTAGATATTTCGAACCTTTGTCGATTGGCTTGCAGGGTTCAATATTCCCGGCGTGGTTGGTTAGACTTTTTTCAATTATGAATGGATTTTTCGGTAAAACAGACTTCTCGTTGGGACTCAGAACAAGGTATAATAATTCTCCCAGTCTATCTTCTCCATCCATCCATATAGGTGCCTGTCTACCTCTAATATTTGGTGGAGTTATGGGATAGTCCCCCCAGGCAGTGCCTGGTCCTCCCATGGTGTTAAATCGTTTGAAATCCTTTTTAGATAAAGTGTTTCTACTTACAATATCAATTAGAAAGAGAAAAAACCTGTTTCAGCACTTGCTTGTGCGCGCCACGAGAGGCAGCGCTGTTTAAGCGAGAGAAATTCTATACTCTTCAATCTTCCAGTTTCCAGGTGAGTGTCTCTTTCTCTCACACAAAAAAAAACAGCAACGGAGGTCGTTGCTTCAAACTAACGATAGCTGATAACACTGTGTATTTCTCTCAGTAGAGTCTCTCGTAAACACGTCCGATCGGCTCCGAGTATCGCACAGAACTGGTGCCAATGATTTAAGTGTTAGGGTAAACTATCATTCTAAATGTAATTATGCTCAAAACATAAAAAATGAATTCCTAAATATTTCTTCGATCATCCTTTCCTGTACGCGTATAAATTACATCATACTTCATAATTATTAGCGACCTACCGTTGGCGACATTTATTAACAACACTCTCCTCTACACATTTAAAAATAACAACGAGCTGCTGCTCGTTAGCTCACAAATTGTACTTGCATCGCTATTTTATAACATTACTATTTCGCTAACACTCTCACACCATTCTATCCCGCCCCGTTGCGGGAAACGACGTGTAAGTAACAAGCTGTCGTCGGTGCCGAAGAGCAGCAGCACAACCAAACGCTGCACCACTTCCGCTTTGCATAGCGGCAATAATTTCTTCGCTTTCAACACAGCTGCTGATGGATAAATTGTAAAAGTCGTTACAGCGACTTGTACATCCGTCACGGGCACACCGGCCAATGTGTGCCCCGGGTCTCTGCCAGCGATCATGCCCGGGCAAGCGAATGAGGAATATTGAAATTTTCTCAGCAACATTTTCATTCCCGAAGAGAGGGGAGGAAAAAACAGCTAAACCCAGTGAACGATAGAACGAGCTGGAAAATAGAAAATCGTTTACAGATGCAACGACAACATTACTGGCCAAAGAGTTTGCGGTGCAAGGGAGCAACCGCGTAGCCGCATAACCGTGCAATATATATTGCAATATGCATGCGTTACGATCCCACGCGAATGCGCTAAATACTTTTTCCCCTCGGGCTGCATGATGGTGGTGGTGGTGGTGCAGCAGCAGCATCAGCAGACGACAGCCATCATCCGCTGTGATACACATTTTTATGCATGAAACGGACGGAAATTATCATAGTAATGACACGGGTGAACCAGCCTCGGATCGTGTCGTGTCGGTAAATGGTTCTTCAATCTCGTCAGCCAGCAAGCAGCGCCAGCACATGTCAGCACCTTATGCTTGTGTTTCTGGTCTGGTCGTACATCATACGGAGCGCACAAATTGATTATCAATTCCTGTCTGATGGCAGAAGCATACGATAGGATGGTGGAAGTATAAGATAATGTTTTTTCCTTTGACTATCGTTTTTTCGTATTGATGGCAGGAAATGACTGAGGATTTAGTTTTAGAGATAACTGTTTAATTTTTGTTCTGGAAGTAGGGTTATGTTTGGGCACTTTTCAATCTTTAAAAATTCAAAAATTATGCTGTTTCTCAATACCACAACCCCGTCGCTTTCACAAACACTCCAAAACCAAACAATTGAAATGATGGCATACTGTCGATCGGAAAGGAAATAAAACTCCCAACACTAACACACCAGCATACAATCTGCAGCATACAACAATGATGTGAAACGGGAAGGAAAAAAAAGCCAACATCCCGTGTTCAAACGATCCACCCAAAAGTTTGCACGAAATTTATCGATCAAGAAGATTATAAACTCCAATCATTCCGGCGGTTCCGGCGGGCACCGCCGTGCGCTTGCTATGTATGCTGGGAAGTTTTGCACCGTGCGCACGTTCGAAAAGTGTTTCACACTTTTCCGGCAGAATAGAAGCTTCTCGGTGCGCCAAATGGAAGGGGCAAGCCTGATTGGAGTCTGATTAAAATAATCGTAGTTTATTGGATGCGAAAGTTTGGCCGTACCGTCGCCGGTAGCCGCCCCGCGTGTGGTGTGAAGGAGAGCACGAATTCTGGTAGTATTTTATTTCCTGCTCCAGGTATTGGGAAGTGAAAACTTTGCTTTTGTAAACACACAAGAGTCCAAAAAAAGGTGTCAAATGAAAGAGGAAAATATGTGCACAACATGGAAGTGGAACAAACGGATTTGGGTGGAAAAATACTCTCCCTAGTATCCTGTTTCTAGATGTAGTTCGTACTTTGTATTATATTGTGTACGAAAAATCTGTTATTATAACTGTAGTGTAGAATCTGTTCATCATTTGAACCAAAAAAACACAAATATAAATGCTCGAAGAGTCGTTTTTTTTAATACTCATACGTCCCGTTTTAACCTTTTTTTGGTTTTAATTCTTCTCATCGTATTCATGTTCCTGATTTCGCTCGTTCCACCGTGTTGGTGGTGTGTCAGCCACCCGAGAACGTTTATCTTCATTCACAAAATTAAAATTAAAACTTTCACCATTTTACTGTGTGACCTGTGGCTCTGGTTGGTATTATTTTTTCTTCTCCCGAGCGCACAAAAAGCCATAAAAATTTAGTATGAGCGTGAGAGCGAGTGATAAAGCGACCGCTCGCCACACACAGCGGGCAAAGTGAAAGTGTACACATTATTAGAATACTAACGAAGAGTGCGCAGTGGCTCTTGGCAGAGATAGTCAAAACAGACGGAAGTAG
Organism: Anopheles merus; assembly: GCF_017562075.2. Lineage (NCBI taxonomy): Eukaryota > Metazoa > Arthropoda > Insecta > Diptera > Culicidae > Anopheles > Anopheles merus. The sequence continues at coordinate 33,036,034 of NC_054083.1, read as the reverse complement.
CAGAGAGTAATAGTTAGGCTAATGGATTACCCAGTTGGTAGAGCTGTATGGAACGAGAGAGGAAGGTTTTAATTTTTATTTATTTTTAAACGGGAAAGACTGAGAATTAAAAGGTTTTGTTGAGTAACATTCAAAATACTTTCAACTCAAAGCCTAATTAGGAAAGTATTTTTTAAATAAAACTATATTTAATGTAAAGTCAGTACTGCATTTAAAGGCAAAAGTTTTCTCCGCACGTAAATAAATATATTTTTATGTGTCTGAGTATAATTTAAGAAGCTTAAAAATAAGCTTTTTATAAAACGTTATAAACAAAAGAAAACCTTTCGCCGATGGAGACGCCTGGTGTTTCACGAACTTCAACCATTATCCTTCGCCCTTTTTGCATTCATCGTGTGATTTTTTTGTTTTAAGCTCAAAACAAGCAAACAAAAACGTGTTGCAAGTGGAGGCAAAAATTGCATGGCAACACTTCAACACCAACAGAGTTACTGCCATTACTTACTGCTCGTCTTCCCGTATGCATTCTCACTGGAAAAACAGAACAAAAATAAAACACCGCTAGCCGGTTTTCGTTGTGTGCAGCGAGCAAAGGCAGAGTGTGTGAAATGTAAAAAATCACTTAACCACATGTCACCATCGCCGTCGGTTAAGTGTCGCGCGGCAAATGAGGCAAAATAAAAATGGATGAAATAATTTTCATGATTACTATTATTACGGCTGCAACGACAAACTCGACAACACGGGACGACACGGCAAGACACTCGTGAGCTTAATGATGGCATGTTAGTGGATTTCTTCCAGTTTTCTCTCTCTCTTTCTCTCGAGGTATTATTCGCGCTTTGCTTTCACACAATCACGGGATGCGAACATGTTCCGAGGTGTTAAATCTGAAATTGTTCACACTCACTCGCTTTGTGCATTGAGCGACGCGGGAGGTATGCGCTGCAAGGTAGTTCATTACCTTCGCTTGTTACTTTCACGGTAGTGAGTGCAATTAGAAGGCGTCTATAGCTGAAGCCTTTAGAATGGTGCAACTATCTGGTTCAGCGAGGTAGCGTTTTGTTTAAAAAAAAAACACCATTCAAACATCACTTAAGCCCGAAGGAAAGTGAGTGGAATGAAAAGTGTATTTTTAAAACAACGGTTGTTAACTGTACCGGGAACACATGGGGTGGTTTTGTTTCGCAAACGACAGTCTCTATTTTCCATTGAATGCCAAAGCAGTGGTACAAAAAATCCTAAAAAGTTATTTCAAAATTCAATCTCTCCCTCTCTCTCTCTCTCTCTCTCTGGTAAAAGGAACAAATATACACATGGAAAAATAAAATCCATTTAGAGCACATACATCACCTCATATTGCTACTGGTTCGTTGCGCAAAAGGAAGTTAATCAAACGGCCAAAAGCATGCCAAAAGCCAACAAGCACCACCGTGTAGAAAGATTGATGCATCGGTTTGCATACTTGCACGCTGTAATGCAATCTTTGCACTACAAAATTCTTTTCTTTCTCCCTCAAACGGTAAAATAAAACGGACTGTTTCCCACACTACATGCCACGTACAGCGGAAAGCTTTCATCCTGTAGCTACTCTACCGGTTTTGTGTCAAGAAAATATGACACAACCAATTTAACGTGACGACGGTACGGCGAGTGTGGGTTTGTGAACTAAACACAACACCGTGGAGGAAAATCGTTTTCTGCATTTTCCATCAGTGGAAACGATTTTAAAACTACTTTACGCGGTGAAGAGCAGGCATGCAGCCGGCAAAGGTCAGATGGTGCGCACCGGCATAACTTGGTACTTGTCATCCGATGCCAAGTGGGGGGAAACTATCGTACAACACGCTTCCGGAAAATGTATTGGCATTTCCTGTGTGTTGGTTTTTTTGTAATTCAAAAAAAGATTCTTTCTACTACACAAACTAGAGAGCAACCGGCTACGGGGAAGAACAGTAGGTGGGTGAAAATGCATAAACAGTTTCCCATAGAAAAGCTAAAAAAATGGACAACGAAGAAATAAAACGGAGAGAAAAACAAAACCGTAGCGCTAAGCTGGATACGGTGTGAAAGAAAACTGCTTTCACTTTACACCTGAGATTGGTGCATAATAGATTCCCGTCGGTCGAGGGTGCTGGCGAGCGAGGAAGAGTGGATACAATCACCATCTCTACCACCACCACCACCGCCACCTCTTTCAAGCAGTATAGTTTGCAATGAATCAACGAGCAGCGAAACAAGAACAAACTGCTAACTCTGTGCGAAAAAAGGAAAACCATGTAGCTCCATGTTCCGTGGCAATACCATCGACCATTGGGGATCGATTGACGTGCCGACAACCCAGGTGCCGTCGGGTGTGCAAACAGTAAAAATCTGCACCAACAAGACGGCTCTCCGTTACTGCTGTGTGTAGTGTATGTTGGCATGCAAATAAGGTCAGTGCTGTGTGTATTTTATATTTTTTCTTTTCCACCTTATCGCCCGTTACATCCCTGGACCCATGCCCAACTGCTTACAGCAACGATGGCAAAAGCTTTCTGTACAGCTTAGGTACGCTTCTTTGGTTAGTGGTGTTAAGAATAAACACTCCCTTTCCTTAACGGCAGGGCCAGCAGCTGTGTCTCTCGTGTGTGTTGGTGCGCTCGATTCCTCGATGCGTACTGCTTGTTGATGATGATGGTTGCATCATCGTCTTGCACAGAAAAGATCAAATGCATATGGCAACGGCAGGGAAGAACGCTTTACTTCCAACACGCGCACTACACCAACAAGCGATGATTTCTTCATCTGCAAAAACAAAATGGAAATAACTGGAGCAGAAATGGAACGTTCTTAAAAGCGCAAATGTGTCTGTCAACTACCTCGCACCACGGGGATAGACCCGCAGGGGAGGTGAGAAATACTCACAAACACACACAAACATACACACCTCTCGAAACGCTACACACACTAAATAGGCGTAACAGTTTACCTTTTCCCTTAACATCCACTCACTCACTCGGGCGGCACCTTTGCTGCAATCATTTTTTGTGTACTGCGTTTCTCCACAAATGCAATGCTGAAAACATCCCCTGTGCTTTGGGTCTGACAGTGTGCATAATTTTCATAGTGCACTTCAACCCTTCCAGTGTTGAATAGAAAAAGAAAAAAAAATGGATGAGTCGAAAGTCATTTAGACACTACTCTCGAGAGCCAGTAAAAGGGAAGGGAGAGCTTTTGTGTGCGCGTTCAATGGAGAACGATGTTACCACCCTCCGGGGCGATGAGGGATGGGCCTGGGCAAATAAGATAAAAAGAAAGCTTTCGCTTATAAACGCTCCTCGGGATTCCACACTATCCTGCCTCGTTTTACTGCATCTTTCCCGCACTGCTCTTTATTAGTGTCTCTGGTCACGTCAAAAAGGAGCGAAGAGCGAAACACCTCAATGCTTTAGGGCTCTACGCTCCTAATGCAGGGCATGGATGTTAGAAGATCTTACCGTAGGAGCTGTTGGCTCGGGCAACATTTGAATAGTGCTTAATATTTGCTTAGCGTGGCTCGCGTTGGCTGAAAAACCAGCCGGCAAAGTGTAGAGGAGGTCTGTGAAGCATCAGCCACACGCACATAGACACCGAGTCGTAAGGGGGGAGTCTGCGGCGGCAGCTATTCACCGGCGTGTTGCCCCTTGAGACAGTAGAATAAAAGCATCCTAATGCATTCGACTTCATGAAAAAAAAGGGTGTGAAAATTTGCGCCACCCATGTGCTGTGTAGCTTGCACTGTGGACAAAGAAATGAGAGTAAAGTCACTCTTTTGTATAGCATGGGAATAAGACTAGGGGAAACGCATACGTATGAAGCGACGTCAAAAACGTCGCCTGTACTCGAAACAAGTTAGGTTTGCCAGTAAGTTCAATGCGGTCTTTAGCTAGGAAAGCGATTAATGTAGTAAGTTTAAACGTACGTACAGTAAAACTATTGTGATTTGAATACTTTTGAACCTTCCCAAGTGCTCTATGAATAACTGCAACGACTTCTACAAGGTTAAACTTGTACCGAACCCCGTACTTTGACACATTTTGAACATGAAACAAAATAAAAAAAAGGTTTAAAAACATCTTAAAAACTTACTGCTACACCCAACCTCAGCATGTCGTGAAAGATCATGCGAATGAAGGGGATATCAAAGCAACGGTCCGGCGGTAAAAGCTTCCTCCGTCACACATACATACACTCACACACACGCTTGAGCAATAGCAAATAAGAAGCGAACTGTTGAATAGTTTAAGCAACCAGCGCAACCAGGCAGCATAATTTTTTTTTCCGAGAGAGTGAGAACCCCCGTCAACAAAAGCTCAACGAGAAAGTCAACGGGCCGCCTCCGATTTTCCAACCGACACACATATCGTGGAGGAATAAAAAAACTCGGCCTATGCCCACACTAACTGAATGGGAGGAAAGGCCAGGCCAACAGCGACTCCATGCTTCGAATTTGCTGCATGCTGAATAATGGATGAATGCGACCGGGCACGGGTCAGTTCACTTGCCCCTTTCTCCTCCTCCTCCTTCTCCTCTCTCCCTGTGTCTGTTTTCGCGGCAGTTGATGATGCCCGGGTGAACGTCAAGCATAAATCAGGCACAAGCAAATAGGGTTGCAGCAGTCGTCCGAAAGGAGGCATATTTAATGGATTCATACGTACACCGGAACGTCAATGCTGATTTTCCGAGACTGGCGCATCTCGGCTGAGTGCGCGTAATGTTCGTAGAAGCATGTTACCATTTAGCAAAGAAATGGTTTTGGGCATGTTAAAATACTTAGAAGTAAGAAATCCATTTGCCAACCATTCGACCGGCTCCGAATGGAAGATGTAGAGTTCTGTGAAGCAGTATGGGATGATTTAGAAAAAAAGGGTACTATTTATCCATTTTACCTCTCTCCAACACAGCTACACACACACACATACATACATTTTATAATGGGATTTCTTTCACCATAACCGCGCGGTGGAAAGTGCAAGAATCGAAACACCTTACAAAAGGCCATTGCACACCACATGGCTGGAAATTTAATGGCAACCTCCGGAGCCGGTATCCCGTGCGCACAAAACCTGGGCAACTTTTAATGTCCAAAAACGCTCAAACCCAGGCCGATCCTGCTTCTCCGTCCTTCCCCGTGTCGGACCAAAATTGAGATTTGAGAAAATTATTTTACAACATGCTGCGGTTTTTAAGCTGCCCGTGGCTGCAGCTCAGTAACAGCTGCTGCTGCTGCTGCCGCTGCTGCTGCTACCTCCACACTTCCGTTTTATCGAACATTACACCGCGCCGCACCTTGTCGGGTTTGCCACAAAATGGCCGGCACCCCCCTTGCTGCGGGGGGGTGAGTTTTGATGGCCGGTTTTTAACAACCGATATGACGACTTTTACGATTCCGTAGCCACAACTGCACGTACCCAACCAACCCATCGGATATATGGTGGGAAATAATTTTTACCGGGCTTTTTGTGGCCAAGGGGAAGTGAAAACCTGGAGGAAGTTTTCCGACAGCAAAAGCTGCACGGGTTGGATACGGCGGCAGCCGAAACCCATAATCACAAAACCCTGCCGACACACCTGAAACGATGATGCTCTCTTTCTCTGTCTCTCCCGGCGCTCGATGGCAGCTCGAGAAATAGGAAATGTCTTCCGCAAAAGGTACAACACGGAATGGGATTGAATTTGTTGCGGCAAAAACCCCTATTGGTTTAGGGGAGGGGGTGGAAAAAAAGCCAATGAAAAATTGCCCCCCCCCCCTTTTTCTCACCAATCGCCCGGCGCGGTAGGGGAAGAAAACAAGGAAAATAGATTTTACGGTACCTTAAAATTTAGGACCACCACTGCCGACATGTACACGCTGACTTTTCGGAATCATAATTTACCACATTACCTTCCAGCTGGCCGGACGGTAGGCAGTGGGCAGACAGGAATGTGGAAAGCATATTACGTGACACCGATGGCTTTTGTGCACCCAATTTTTCGTGCCAAATGGACTAGTTTTTTCTTCCTTTCTTCTGTTGATGCTTTCTTGAAAAACCATTTTTACAGCCACCGTGACGATTTTGTCATCACAGGAAACGGAAAATATGGTCTCCGTCACCTGCGGGCAGGCAAGTTTTACTTTTATTTGAAAAGCAAAATCTGTCCTATTCTTTACACACGGGACACGGGGCGCGGGAAAGTTCATAAAAAGGCATCCATCATACGTCTCTCCCACGTCCCCCTCGCCAATCGGACACGGCATCCCGAGCACATTTTGGGCCGTTTGGGGGTGCACGGAATATAATTGAGTTATAACTACCCGGAGATGGATTTCCACTGCTGCTGCTGCTGCTGCTTGAGATGGAGGACGCAATTTTCGTACACACCCTCGCGCTGTCCAGATTGCAACAGCTGCCCCGCCGTAGATGGAAAAGTTAAACCCAAAAAATGAATATTCTTTGAAATGTCTGCAGGGCACTTGGGGCTTGGGCACGAATGTATGAGGGTGCTGATATTGTTTCGCTTTTTTGCCTTCTTTGCCAAGGGACAACACAAAAAAACGAAGAAGTTTGATGCAGAAAACTGCGCACGAGCAAGCAAAAGGGAAAACACAATCTTACCTTCGGTGCGGGGGGAGCTGGATGATGATCAACGAATGCGTAAATCTAATAACCGGAAATAAGGAAAATGCTAAACAACGTGCTATTTCTCCACAAAAGATTGCCCAAAAAGGCTAGATAAACCCGGCAAGAAATCCAGGGGACAAAAGACCTTTTTCGTACGCGTGCGGAGGTGATAAAATAAAATTTAATAGAAAATAATACATCTCGAGTTAATTTAGTACCGAGTAAGTGCAGGGGGAAGGAGAAGGGTCGCACTACGGAGAGGCCACATTTGTACAAAAAAAAGGGGACCCCCGGAGAACGAACGGACCACCCCATTTGCATAGATATTACTCCCCGGGGATACTTGTTAGCACATGGAGGAGTATAGGCATTGGGCGAAAACAAATAATTCTGACGTCTCTCTGCGTCCCTCCGGCAAGCGCCGGAAAAGCAACAAGGTGGAACATGCAAAGGTACGTTGGAGGAGGGTTGCCGATTCTTTTATTTTCGGGAAGGACAGCGTCCCAGATGCGAGACGGTTTGCGTTGACGGCAAACAGGCGAGGGGAAAAGAAAATGGGATTTGTTTTCCTAATGGCAAGGAACAATTGAAAGAAAAATCACCAATTGGAACCGGTGAAAGAGGCATTGTCAAAAGTGAAAGTATGAAGGCAGCAAAACATTTTTTTGAACAGAAACAGGAAAAACAAAACAAATAAGCCCTGCGATGAGCACTGTGAGCTCGTTGGGTTCGTTCCACTGCAACATCTGATGCTCTCTACTACTTCCTCCCTTATATTTCCCTTTCACCATAAAAACATCAAACCTTCTTTCTCTGCTTCCCTTCATTACCACCAGAACGTGGTAAAGTGTAATGTAACCCGTTCGGCCGTCTCTAATTGCATATAAATTGTGCGAAAAGGCAACTAACTGCCCTACTACTTTGCTTGCCTTTATCGGAGCGCACCAACACATCGGGAAGCGCCAGTGAATGCCATTGAAACGGGCAAAGGATAACAAAGGCCACAACACAACACCAACACACAACAAAAAAAAAACCTTTTCATTGAAATACTCACACACAAACACACACTAAGAAGGAATGGTACAGAAGAGAAGAGTGACAGAAGACGGCCACCAACGAGCAACAAATTTGAATTGCAAAGATGAATGTCAATGGTCACTTCCCTTTTGGGGGAAGATATTACCCGGCCCGGGAGTAACGAAAGAAGCTTCAGCGGAAGGATTTTCACCCCCGTCATGATACGCACGCCGTCGGAGGACGACGGCGAGAGACACAGCAAGGTGGGAAAAGGAATTTGAATATGATTAAAGCAAATTTTCAACCGCTTGCAATCATTTGCCTTACGGGGCAGCGCAGGCGGAAGCGAAATGCTGAAAGGAGTAAATTGTTCTTCGAAATTCGCGTTCGAAAGGAAACGCGCGGGCAAGAAACGAAAGGCGAGCATGACTTGACGATGGATATAGAAGGGGAAAAAGAACCCAACACAGATCTTTCTTTAATGTGGTTGTCGGCACTTTTCATTACGTGGTTTGGGAGTGGGGGAGGTGCGCTACCTTTCAATCCTTTTTTTCCCTCTTCAGCGTTTGTAGTGCACAGAGAGCCCAAAGAAGACGAAGAAGAAAAAAAAGGTAAATATAAATGAAACACACCAAAGTCCAGGATGAAGCCGCTCGAGCGACGGGTTTGATGAAGTCGGAAAAGTAATTTGGACTCTCTTTCCTCCCGGTTTCCCTGCTCCCGCGTTCCAGCTGTGCCAACGTGCCATTAAATCTTAGTGGACCACTTCAAATGATTGCTGGCAATCTTTGGTCGCTTGTGATGGTGTTTTGTCTTTTCCCGCATTTTCAATCTACATCGTGCGCGCGGTGAAGGGATTTTTTATAGTTTGGTGAAGAATAATTGGACTGTTGTTTTGAGAAAAAAATTAAGTTAACGATTTAATCCTGAAAATGATGTAAGTCCTCGAGCGATAACAATGTTTGGTATGTTTATGAAACAACATAGTTTCAGTTTTTCGAAATGATTTTAAATTTAACATTAAAGATACAATTTTCCCCTTTTTTATTGAAAAACGAGACTTTTAAAAAGTTAATTTATTTCCAAAGAAATTATTTAAAGTACTGAATACTATCAAAATGTTCCTTTATAATTAGCATTTATAAATGAACGTTGTTAGCATACAAAACCATTCTCCTGAGAAACCTCATGTCATAATGAATTTAAGTGAACATATTTTAACAAACTTCACAACTCAAAACTTCAAAGTAATGATTTCTAATTACTTTAACAATTAAATGAGTCATTAAACAATTAGATTTATTTTAGCACAAATTATGTTCATGTATTGAATTGACATTTTACCTCCAAGGCAAAGGACATTCAATTTTTAAATGTCCAAACTTTCAAAAAATGTTCTCTCCAACGCAAAAAGCCAATTTGATTTATGACATCTCCCTAGCCCTAGAGCAAGTGTTCTGCTCCTCAGTAACAAATCGTTTTCATGTTCCTTCGACCAAGTGTGGTGGCCGGTCGGTGACCACACATACACCAGGTACGCGCACCGGCCAGCCGGTCAGACCGAAACCTGAAAGGCAGCAACCGAAACCACCAACACCAGCAGTAGCAGCGAAACATGTCATTAGCAGTTAATTACAATGGTTCACGACACACACACACACACATTCGGAGGAACCACAAGACGAGACATGAACGGTGTTTGGGGCCGAAAGATGGCCACAGTTGGGTTTGGGGGGGGGGGGGCGCGCAAGCAGGACAAGTTTTGCGGTTTGTTATGCCCAAACCCGCAAAACCTCAAGACGTTTCCGGACGACGTGCTCGATGATCCTGGTCATTACTGCGGGCTAGGTGGCTCATTTCTATGCGTTTGGTAAAGCCTGGCCGGAACGTGCCTCGGGAGTCACTTTTCCCTGGATTGGAGCTGCCGCATTGCATTGCGAATGGGGGTATGATGCGCACGGTAGAACCGAGGCTGGTCAGATATTGGAGATTGGAGGAAGGTACTTTCCCATGGCCTCACACACACACACACACGCGCGCAGGACAGAATTTGCCGACGCCTGTCACAATCCGGTGTACAAATTGATAAATTACCTCACCGCAAACGATCGAGCGAGGCAGTTGTGGCACCTTGCTCGTGGTACGCATACTTGTATGAGGGGAAAAACTGGAGCAAAACTGTCCGGCATGGAAGAGGATGTAAAGGAGCACGGCTGCGAAGAGATCACGACGCTTGTGTTCCCACACAAAGGTACACTCCTCCACCAGGCTAGCGGGGCATTTCGGGGGAAGATACTAAGATAACTGCAAAGGACGAACGGCTACGAGAACGTCGACGAAATCTTCCTCCTGCTGCTGCTGCTACTACTGCTGGTACCAAGTTTGACAACAATTGCGCACACAGAAGAAACCATTCATTGCCACACATACGGTACAGTACGGTTTTCGGAATGCTTGCGAAAAGGTGCCAACAAGCACAGTGCAAACGAAGGCGGCAAACGACTGCCACACCACATAAAACACTGCTGCACAAGCTTTCCGTCACAGCCGCTGGCAGCACTGCAAAGGCACCGAAGTGGCGTCTTCTGTATGGGCGCCGTTGCCGCTGCTCTCGGAGGAGACGTGGTGAACTTGCGTGGGAACCCCCGTCGAAGAAGTTGGGTGGAAGTTGAGGAAGGAACGAGCAGAAGGAATATGCGATGCGGGAAGGCGTAAGAGATTAAGACCATAAATTATACTCACTATCAAGCCACTTGGAGTCGTATTTCAGGGTGCGCTTGAAGTTAAACACCTTCTTGCCAGTTGTCATGTTGTACAGATCGGTGCGGAATATCACCGTGTCGGCTTTGGTGAATTCGGCGTTCGTGCCGGAGTACTGCAACGAGAAGATGGGGTAAAGAGGATGGGTTTAGACAATTTTACGGTGTTCCAGATGAAGCTTGTTGTGTGTGCCGAGGACACGCAACGCAACAGTGTTAAAAAGGGCGTGTGACAGAGGTAGTGAGGGACGGTGTGCGTGAAGTCAGTAATAAAATTAGTTCCCTAACGAATAAATCAATTCAGGCCTGAAGGTATGCATACCCACAAAGGCCCGTAAGGTTGCTTTACTCTTCCTGTAGGTGAGAGGTGAGACGTGATGCGCTCGCACGCCGAAAATTGATGAGCGGGAAGACAGTTAACACTTTCGTAACAAGCGGGAAGTTGCTTCTCCATCGTGAGTTTTGCGAAGGGCCACACAATTTCGAGCAACCCGAGCAACGTGCACGTCGTCTTCGCTAACGATAACGAAAAACTGTCACTAAAAAAGAAAGATGACACAGCAGGAGTACACCGACGCTCACAATGGAGCTAGAGCCGCTGCGCTATTGCTACCTTGATTCGGAGAGGGGAGAAGGTGTTGGATGTTGGGTTGGTGGTCCTGCTCCATATTTCAGCTTATCTACGCCCGTCAACATACCGGGTGCAGGCGAAAGAAATCGAAGAAACTAAACCCTGAGCTGGGATTGCTTCGTAGAAACTGTGTCAGCTTGAGATGTTCTGCTTCAAAATGGCTAAGGATAGCATTAAACCGTAGCCCACAAACATACAAAGACACACACGCACACCCACAGACACACAAACACATCCAAACCAATCACAGGCCAGTGAAGTGTGAGAGATTTCCGAGTAAGAAAATGCATAAATTTTCCCCATCCGTCGGTTGCTGGTTGGTCCTTCCAGCGAGAATTGGTGGCGTGGCGAACTAGACCAAAAAGAGTTGCTTGCAACTTGTGAGGTGATAAAAGCTTTCTGTCACGGCGAAAAAGGAAGAGTTATTAAGAGTGAATAGGACGAAGAAGCCTGGGATGTGTGATAAGTGTGCACTGAAGAGTAAGTGTTCGCTTCCCGATTCTGTGCAATTGAAACGGGGATCGAACGAGAATAAATAAGTCCAAAGACTCGTCCTTAGTTTCAATAGGTGCTGTTTGTAGTGCACACCACACCACAACAAACCTTTCATCAGACAGGAAGATTTCAATAAATGTGATGTTTTAAATGTATAGTTTAATAATAAAAAAAATCAAATTTTATTTTATAAGGCAAATTTTGATTATAAAATTAGGAGTTTTTTGTTTATGTTGGCAGATATCTAAACAAATTGATAAATTTAACATCTTCAGTCCTTGGACACGATTTGAAAATTAGCTTAAAAGCATATAAGGTACACTCGTAATACTTACCAATGCTGGCAAATCGCCCGGATTGCCCTGCTCTACGTAGATGGCGGTCGAGTTGTCGTACGGATCGTAGGGACATTTGGCAATGCCCAGCCCGATGCCGGGCACATACTCCGAGCGCGGCAGGTGCGTTAAATTTGACTGTGGTACACAAAAAAAAGGAGAAAAACGAGAGATGAATAAAAATAAACGTTATTCAATGTACACTTCAAAGGGGGAAAATGTTTGAAAATAACTTTCCAAAGAATGGACGACACAAAATAAACCCGCTTCCCCGGGAAGGGATTTTCGTTCAGTGGGGAAAAAAACGAAACAAAACAAAACACACCACCAGCAGCAAACCATCGCTATTTTACGCCTAAATGAAGAAAGCTCCAATAAACCGATTGCCTGTTTTTTTTTTTGGTTTTTGCTCGTGCTTTATGAAACCATACCGCCGGGCCGAACATGTCCCCTTCCGAGCGGTTCGCGGTGAAAACAGTGGGGACACTAAACAGTGACTAAAAATATGGTAGTGACCGGATGATTAAGGGAAGGCATGGGAATAAACGAAAAGGAGGAGTAAAAATATAGTCACCACCACTGAACACTGGCAAAATCGAGCCAAACCGGGTTGGAACGAAGCTTCATCCACCACCCCGTTTTGTTCTTCCCAGCATAAAATACACATCAAGAGGGAGACAGAGAGAGAGAGAGAGAGAGAGCGAGGAACGAGCCCACCCAGTTGGTTGCTGGTTTATAATTTTTTCAACAAAAACTCAACGAGTGATCAATTTTACGCGCTGCCCCTTCGTACCACGGGTGGGGATTATGCGACGGAAAACGGTAAAAAAAAGAAAACCCGCACAAAACTTTCCCGTTTGTCGTCATCATTGTTGTCAATAGTGGATTGCTATTTTTTAACTGTTTTTTTCTCTTCCGAAAACTCTCCATGAAAGTACAAAGGCCGCACAAAAAATCAAATGCAAAATTCTACCATACCGTACACACTCATTACCCGGAACACACTGCCACACCGGGGGTGAGTTTGGGGAGCTTCCCTTCTCTCCATCTCTGACACTGCAGGAGGACTAGGAATTTCATTTTTCAATCGAATATGTATTGATTACATAGCAGCCAACATGCCCAGTGCAGAAATGATTTACGACAGAGCGAGAGAGAGAGAGAGAGAGAGAGAGAGAGAGAGAGAGATAGTAAAACTGATGGCATGTGATGATAGAGTGTATTGGAAACCAATGGAATGAGACAAAGGCGAATGGAAACAAAACGAAACAAAGCCCGCTCCTGATCAAACACGATCTGCACGGAATAGAAACAAAAAAGCTGGTTTTTTTCCTGAGCGACTTCTAGCAAAAAGAAAGCATAAAACCTAGTAAAAAGAGCCGGAAAAGTTGATCAATAGGCGGAGTACAGTTGTAGCGCGATGAATGGGTAAAAATGACAACCGGATAAATGAATGAAAACAAACCCAAACCTTGGTTGGGAAGCCTCCACTCTAGCTGCCAAAGTGAGCAAGCGACATTCCATTGTGTTCTGCCGCTTTTGGCCACAAGTGGGCCGTGCGTACGAGTCGCCAAATGAACACCCTTCACCCGAAACCAGGGAAGGTGGGTGTACGGGTGGGATTTTGGTGTTGACCATTTTTGGTGGAAATTCTGCAAACTCCAATTGCTGAAAGGAAACACACACACACAGAAGGCAAGCAGGAGGAGAAAGACGGTGTGAAAGCTTTCATAAAGGCTGCCTATTTTCCTGGATGGCTTTTGCATAGGAAAATAGGAACAAAAAGCTAGCAAAAATGGGGGTAAAAGAGGACCGATAAACTAGGCGGATTTTGTGTGCCCGGGTCGGTTTTCCCCGGTGGTATAAATATTAGATGGAATTTCAAACAAAGCTCACCGGGAAACTTTAGACTGGGCAAATAAACACACGACGAAATAAAGGCAACACATCGCACCACTACCCCGTGTTTGTGTGTGTGCGTGTTCCGCGACCCTTTTGCAATACCGAAAGCCAAAAGCACAAAATTGGCGATGCTTTATGGGAAAGTGTTAGGCTTTTTTTGCTTTCCCGAACATTCCCGAATCGAATTGCAAGGGTGTAGCGAAAGCGCGTCAATGCCTTCATTTTTCCATCCCCATTGATGAATCGTACCCAAACTGGAAACAATAACGCATAAATGCTGTTAAAATATCACCCCGTTTTTGCTGTGATGTGCGTTCTAAAAATGAGTGCGACGATTGGATGTTTTTGTTTTACCCACTGGCTGCTGCTGTTTGTGCTATTACCAAGCAGAGGCGAATGATTATAGTTTGTTTTGCAAATGTTTTGATTTGCACGTGTAGGGTGTGCATCGGAGAATGGGCTCCACTCATTTGATGGGCGACTTTTGTTACCAAAAAAAAAAAAATGCAGCAAAAGCGAAAAGATTGCAAAATGCACAGAGCTTTCGAAAAGTATAGCCGCAATCAAAATAGAAACGTCATTTGATAGCAACACGAAGGGTAGTAAGGGGGTATTTTATTTACGAATATCATGAATAATATTGAACGAATAATAAATTCATACACTTAGACAGACCTTCAAAAAAGGGCAGTTTGAGGTTTGTATTCATGTGGGTTAAACGATTGTTGATGCTCAACAATCTGTACTTGATGTTTATTTAAAGCCAGCATCACAAAAAAAAATAATATTAAGCTAAAAATTGAAGCACAATCCAAACTAAGAGCAATAAATTTCTCTGCTTCTCAACAACCAATCCAATCTTCGTGGCATGACGCTTGAATCCGCGAACGAAGCTTGCAGTGCAGTGCGTATCGCCAGAGACAGCATAGGGGGGGAGGGAAAAAAACCGAGTGATAAATTAAAAACTGCACCGTGAATGAATCACCACGTCGCACAGACAAACACTGCAGACTGTCAGTTTTCTATGCTGCTGTCTAAAGGAATGTTTTTCTTACAGTCGCTTCTGTCATACTGGACAAGCCTGAACGCTGCCAACTTGTAGAGGAGTTCGAGAACGATGAACAGATTGGATCGAGATTTATACACAATCTTGCTGTCAGACGGATGACATACGGCAGGGTTATTGGTGCTATTTTAAAAATGACGGAAGCTCTTAGCTTAGGAGCTAGAAAGGTAGGAATTTCATCAAATTCATCAATCAATGTAAACGTAAACCATGTGCTATTGGCTGTTGAAGAAAAGCAAACTGCCACCGTGGAGATACTTCTGATGAAATGGTTTTTTGTTGGCAAAACTATTTAAGGACATTGATTGAGCAATAAATAGACACTTCTAGAGCCACGTTCGAAGTTACATTGGTATTAATTGAGCTCATGATAAGAGATTGAATAGCTTCAAAGTATAAAAGGAATTTGTAAGTGATTTTTAAACAATTTCTTTGGCCATGATGATGGAGTAGAAAAAATTAGTTATTTGTTTTCGGAAATGTAGCAAAACATTTCAATAGAAATAAAATTAAATGATTTTTACCCGAGCAAGGAAACAGCTCGTTTATTCTCCATCATGCTGGCTCGTCACCAATACAGCAACTACCATCAAAACACCAGAGAGCGCCACCCAAAGATTAGCAGCACATTCCACTAACGCCGTTTGCATTTAATGATCCCCATCGTGTCAACAAAATGGAACCCCACGATGGTAATTAAAGACAGCTTCAACGATCGATTAATTATTCTCGCTCCATTACATTTCCAACCGCTCTCGGGCTACAGCAGCGTCACTCAATCCTTTGCCGCTCCGGTTGCTCAAAGTTTCATCCGAGCGGATAAGGGCACACCACTTTTTGCAGCGAAACTCTTCCATTGAAACCTTCCCCATCATCCCCCAGCGTATGATAGGGATTGTATGAACAGAAACAAAAAAAAGTCCTACTCATTGCGGAGCATGAGCCGCAGTGGAAACAATTGTATATATCCTGCTTTCCCTCCGCCCTGGTGGTTAAGTATTGTCAAGTGCGCACAAAGTTTTCCACTTGATTGAGTTTTCCTAACGGCGCACGTTTGCTGCACCCACGCGGTATAAGGCCTTATTATTTTCGTATTGCTGCCACCGTACGATGAGGAGTTTTGCAATTCAGGCTACACCTCCAATGAAAACTCTGTCTCTCTCCTAGTGGTGGCAGCTGCGGTTGGAAAGCAAAATGCGCCCCGATCAGCAAACCGTCGTCCTACTCACCCCCTCCGCAATTGATTCAAGCACGGAAAGAAGAAATGAAAATGCGTTCCCGTTTTGAAAATCTATTACGAATGCAATCGACTGTAAGAATGCGATAATGTTGTTGTAAGCAAGGTGCCAAATTCGCCCGGTGAGGAGGAGATGATACGGGGACACGGTTTCCGACGTGTAAAGTCGGAAATGTTCGTTGCAGGTTTGATACTAGGGGCGGTGAGATTGAGATAAAAATTGGCTTATTTTCTACGTGACTTTAAACACCAGGGAGTTGGAACAGATTTTAGCAAATAATTCGTCAAACAATGCTACACCAAGCAAATATTGTTTTTTTTTTTTTAAATGAGACATTGTGACTGGGTTGTTCTTTTCTGTGAGGAAAATATTTATGTTCCTTGTGTTGCATTCTTGACAAGCTTACAGATTTTAATGATAAAAGTGGATTCATTTGAATAATTCGGTACATCGTTACAAGTAAAATGACAAGCAAGCGCATTGAATTTAATGATTGAAAATGAGTTATTTATATATTTATAATTAATCGATCATTGATTTATTTATAGTGTCATATATAACTATTAAAATAGGAATAGAATATAAACACGGTAAGTTCTATGCTCTCCAAGACGCTCCTCCATTCGCGCCCTTTAATTAGTTTTGTTCTTTTACGAGCCTACCAGCAGCATTACACCCTGCAATTATTATGAGCAGTAGCCTAACAGTGCACGAGCGTTATGAGCGTAGGACCTTTCAACTGCCGGAAGCTGCACACACTACTTCGTGGGCTCTTAAAGAGCCTCTTAAGAAAAAAAGCACATTACTTTTAAAGCCGATTAGCATCAGCGTCAGCAAGGAAATAAAGGCGATAGAAACGTATTCCACCCTATGCTTTCCGTAACAAAACGTCGGCACACACACACTACACGGAAATTACATTTGACGCTAAAAGTTTTGGTCTAGCCGTTTACGACTTTTAAATAATCTTACTTCAAACAGCGCCTAAGCTACCGCGCCACACCACGTGTATCTTTAACTCCAAAATGATGCGCGCGATTGACATCATCTATGGCGGGTGGCAAGCAAGAAAATGGAAGAAATAAAGGCAATTCCAGAAGCACGGTGACAGGGACGTTGCTGGGGTAGGCTGCCGGTTTAATGAGCCTATAATCTTTGATGGATGTTGACACTTCGAGGCGTTAACGGTTTATAGTGGTGTCTTTGCCGCATGGCTGAGAGGTCCTCTTTCAGCAAGCGGCTCTTTGGGCGACGGCAAGAAAGCAACCTTCCTTCGCTGTTTACCGCCAGCGAAAATAACGATCCTTTGATGAGTTAAATTTTGTAATTTAATTTAATGTAAACGACATTTAGCAAACTACGCCGGTGGCCGTAAAAATACACACTTACACACACACACAAGCAGCGCAAACACCGGCCGGTTGCCAGCGGTTGCAGCGTCAAGTTTGAGGTCGATTTCATTAAGGAAATGCCAAACGCCATAATCATCTGTCTAGTGCAGCGTTAGCGGCTCACAAACGACAGCCAAGCTCGGCACAGGGTCTGTCTTAAAGAGTCACCTTACATTAGGCACCGAATAGGCCGAGTTTGCCATTATTAAATAATAATCTCGGCACGCTCCGCGGGAAGAATGTGCGCTATTTTATCGATCTCGGAAGCGCTGCCCTAAAAGTTAAACAGGTTTCCGCCACTCCAAAGGAGCAGAAAAGACACTGTGGCATAGCATGGATTTAAAGTTTCGTTCCTTCGCCCGCATAATGGGGCACGCCGGGCCCATGGCAACCTGCCAACACAAGGGAAGGGATCATATTAAGGGCGAAGAAAACACATTGAAGCACGCGCAGGTGTCATCAGCCCCTGCTGTATCTGCCAATTTGCAAACAACATTATGAGAGCGCCAGGGAGCGCCAGGGTTGTTGGTCATGTTTTAATAGGAGTAACACCTTTCCACTGTTCGTGTTTTAATCCTCAGCAAAGCGGCAGGCTAAATAAATCCAGCCGGGGCGAGCGGTCGTCGGAACGGCCCACCGACCACCCTGGGAAACAATAATATTATGATGCTCAACAAATGAGGTCCGTTCATTCGTCCCTCGGTGGGTGGCTGCCCGCAAGGGAACAAGTGGCGATGCGCCGGACGCAAGCGGCGGCTGAGAGCAGGCCAAGCGTTAATTTTTATTGCAACGGATTATGCCTTAAGAGGATATTATGATGCTTTAAAGGGCGGCCAACACACGCCCGCCGTACAAGCCGCAGCCACAATGACCACGACAACTCTCATCTGTCGCTTTTGCGCTCTCTCTCTCACTCCATCGCCCGTGCAAACGTTCACTGCGAGCATCGTGCCACACACACTCATCCTTAAATCTCGCAGGTGGTGCACACAGTTTTAACTACCTCCCATTAAAACCTTCCGCCACTTCTCCACTCTAAATTGCATTGCGTTGCTTGCGCTCGGCGATGGCGTGACGCGTATTAAGGAGCGCCAGCACCGTGTCCACACACACAAAACCCCCCATTCCCCGACTATAAAGGCCTCATTTGCCGTGGCACAAAGAGCGGAGTGGCAAAAAAACAAGAAGGACTTTCCACCTTTTATATTCACACTCTGTTTGGGTGCATGCGAAAAGGAAAAAATGGCTTGATTTTTGACTCGCCACAACCCATCTCCATCGTTTTACCGGTATGGGACACATGGGGCGAATAGCGGTGTGATACTGCTGGTCGTGGTTAGCTTTTCTCGAGTGCAAATGGATGAGTTTGGGAAAGCAAGGCAGAGTGTTAGGGTTAGGTTGGGGACACTTTTGCACACAAAGCGATTTTCTTTTGTTCGCTAATGAACGGAACGCGCGAACCATCCTCTTTTCGCGACCTTTTCTAAATGGCTATATTGTGCGACGGGACCTGTAGATAGGTGCGGATCGGGAAACCCAATGGAAATGATGGGTAATTGTCGCATGGAAAGGAAAAGGGTTAATATAACTTAATTAAAAATTTATAATAATTGCCGTAAAAATGGACACGTTTAATGTTGCATGAGACGGAAAATATTTTTGAAATTTGTTTTTATTCAGAAAGAGAACATATTTCATTCTACGGCAAGAGAAAAAATCATATAGAATTATTTAAAATTATAAAATGATTTAAAATGATACTTTTCCTGGGGCTAAAAATGACTCTAATTTAGGCGCAAATGGATTGATTGTTTGCTGATGTTTTTTGGAGATACTTAAACTCGGTGAAGTGTATTTTATCTTATAATTTAAATTATTTAAAAAAATATTTAAAAGATAAGAGGAAAAGCACACGAGAATGAATTGATTGAATTTCAAATCGATCGAATACGACAAATCATCATGAACTCAATTTGTGTAGCATTGCTTTAGAAATAATGATTCGAGAAAAAACTCACATTTGCTACTTTTGTTGGTTGAAAATGAGGGAAATGTTGAAAAACTAAGTAAAAAATAGAAAATGGAATAGACAGGTAATAAATAAAATGTAATACTTACATAAATCACCAGATCCTTCGGGTTGTGGGCATTCGTGCCGCAGATATACAGTCGATTTCCGCTGTCCATGGGCTGAATCACTCGAATATGGTTCTTGCAGTCAAACATCTGGGAGGGGAAAAAGAAGTGAAAAAACACACACACATGTAAATAACCATCAGTACTGATTTGACAAAACTCCCGGCAAAAAGAACCCCACCTCCCCCGGGGGAGAATTACATCCATTTGGAGTGAAATTGAAAATGATCGCTGTTTGACGTGGCGCGGAAGAGTTTCCCAAACTGCAGCGCGCAAAGTAACATCATACCGCAATTATTTAAGCAACCGTCCGCCGAGCGGGTGAACGGGTTCGAAGCACCAGCGAGCGACAGATATTTGCGCAGCACGGAACACGGGGTGCTCGGTAATACCTTCGAATTGATTTTTATCCCCATCCCTATCCTCCCCATTTCAGCCCGCCCCAAAAACGGTAGTAAAGCTGCAACTTTGTCGTCTGCATTCGGTTCATTCGTGCATGCAGCGCGCATTGACTGCAACGCGCCAACAGCAGACATCGCGCATTTTTACATACGCTGCCACACTCTCGCGTCCCATCATTTCCATTGATGGAAAGGGAACTGGGGGCAGCACCAACTCGTCGCCCATCAAACTCGCGCGGCTGGAAAATGGGGAATATTTTCCCGTCAAAGAGAAAGTTTCCAACAATAAACAACACACTAAGCGCGCAAATGCTTTACACAACGCCCGTTTTTCCGCAGCAGAACGCTCCTGTCCTTTCTTTTCTGTCCCTTTTTGTGAGAGGCCCGGGAAGTACTGCTGCTGCTGCTGCACGAGCTCTTTAACTTTGGGCAAATGGCATCCACCATCTGTCCGTGTGTACGCGTGGGTGTGTGTGTGTGTGTGTGTGCCCTGCGTCACGTGCACCATATGCGCTTCCCATGAGGAAAGTACGATAAATATAAATTATACTTTCTCTAATAACTTCAATAAATTCCAACCCTTTTGTTTCTGGCCGACTGAGGGTGAGTGAAAGGTGTGCGGCAGATATGATGGTAGAACGCACCTCCCTCCTCCTTCAGCAATATGCCGTCAAAAGGGGCGGGAAATCATGCGGTTCGCATCTAATAGTTGAACCCACCTGGCCGGAGGGCCGCATTGCAAAGCCCGACGCGCGCTCGCTCTGCACATGGCACCAAATCACTTCCAGCCAGTGACAGCCCAGCCTGCTTGTGTGGCATTGTGCATCTTGCCACACAGTAACCCACCCCCACCCCCCCCGCTCGTGCGTCGTGACCCGCTACCTCCACTAGCAGGGTTGGAATCGTCCTGCTGCTTCAGGTAACTCACCGCGCAAGTTACGATTTACATTCGCCCCTGGACTTGGCGAGAATGCGGAAGAGAATTATGAATATTGACGTTGGAATTTATGGCACCCTATCGCAATGAAGGAGAAGTTTCCAGTCAACCATTTCCTTCGATGCACTTGCTACCCCGCCATCAGCTCCCTCCTTGCACCGTTTACCACGACACAGTGGTAATAATGGCCTTGCCAAGACGATGGGCGCTAGGCTGGTGTGGCCCATAAGGGACCTCTGTGGGGCAGTGGATCTTTCTTCCACAGCATCGGTGTGTGTGTGAGTGTGTCGCAAAGATCCATCAGTAAAGGATGTGTGTACGGACGGTACGCGAGACTGTCACATATGCACACCGGCGACACAGCGAAGCGAGCTGCAGGCAAGCGCTCTCACACACGCTCTTGCACGCCATAAATTCACGCAGCTGCACACACGCGCGCTTGGCAAGTTTCGGTAGCCGAGAAACTCCACCAACCAACCAGAGGCAGGGCAGAAGATTGTACGATAATTTATTGTAATAACTTTAACAATTAATAACTTGATATGTGCAATTTACCTAATAGAAAATGGCCACTTGAGAGAAAGAGACATAGAGAGTGCGCGCGGGGCACACACACACACACACACACACACACACACACACACACACACACACACACATCTGATTGTGCATTGCTTCGTGAAGGTTGTGGGAGTCGGTGGCAGGACTCACTGAAGAAAAGGAGTGGCTGAGCAAACTACTTTTCGAACAAATAATTCCTCTCTCGGGGACGAGTTCTTAAGAAGATAACTTTAATTGTGCGAGCATTCAAGTGTGTAAGTGTGTTCTTTACTTTGCTTGTAGGAGCAGTTTCCTGTGTTATGATGTAAATTTGGTAAGCATTTACCGAAGGGCACGGTAAGATGTTACATCTTTAGAAAGGTCCAATAAACAGGTGTCTTTCTCAGTTAATGTTAGCCTGTTTTCGTTTGAATGCACAAGAACGCATTTTTTAAAACAATCCAATGCAAATTAAGTGACCTAATAAAGAGTGCCTTGTTTTATAATAAACATTTGCTAACAAACTCTTCATGTCTTGATCTCATACTATGCCAATGGAAGGTTTAAATGTACGATTTACAATGTTTTCCAAGTGGCTTTCGACTGTGCACATCGTTACAGGGTTTTCCAAGTCATTTTCTAATGTGCACATAATTATTCACCGCATCTAATATGTTTTTCAACAGCTGTCAAATGGTTTATTTGTTTAAAAATGAAATTTCAGTTTCATCACAGGATTTTCAACCCATAACAAGGAAATGTCAAAGTGTTGGTGGAGAAATTAAAAATTATTGTGTTGGAAATGAAATGTCAGATTGATGTGGATTAACATCTTGTACGCGGTGAATAACATTGTTTACATTCGAAAGTGATTTAGAAAATCTTGTATTCACATCATACAAGCTGTTTTTTGACAGCTGTAAAATGGTGTATTTGTGTCATAATGAAATTTCGGTTCTTACACATCACAAATAATTGTTTAACTCAATCCAGCTTGAGTCGTGTTGAAAATCATGTGGAAGAACTGAAATATTATTGTGATGCAAATACTTTTTTGACAGCAGTTGATCTCGCATCTCTCAAGCAATGAAAAATGTTGTAGACATTAGAAATTGACTGGGAAAACCTTGTAATGCATAATTTATTTTAAAAAATAAAATAAACTTGCTTGAAATAACTACATTTCCCTTTAAATGTGTTTTCAATTGCTACCCGCATCTAAACCAATTCAAAAAACCAAAAACAAATAAAGTTGTTAGATAACATTAAGAACTAATGTTAGTTAGCGCAAGAATATGTTGTTGTTTCCACTAAAGCCTGTGAGTGTATGAAATAAATTATGGATGTACTATAAAATCCATAGTTTAGTTGATTCAGGAAAGATCCATAGACGAAAGGGGGAAGTGTTTTTTCCCTTATCTTGCAGCAAGAAAGATTCAGTTATTTTCGGTAATTTACTTACTCACTGGATATAAGCTTTAATAAGATAAGCAGCTCCCTTCGCTGCTAACCTAATCAAACATGCGAAAAGTACATTCTTAATCACATTCACTCATATTTGCGAATCACGAGTGTGTGTATTTCCCCACTCCATTGCTTGCACAGGGGAATGATTAGTTGGTTAAGATAAATACCATTAACTATCCTCTCGGGAGGCGGTAACGTCTCAACATGACTCACACATACACTATTCCTATCCCTCCGCGTTGGCTTTCGCTATCACAACACAGGAAAACAACAAAGCGGAGTAAAAGCAGCTCTCCTCATTGTTTCCTTTCTCCATCTTTCCCGGTTGGCGGCTAAAACGTGCCCTTTTAATCATACGCGTCCAGCCGGGGGAAGATTCAATAAAAATCACAGTAAATCTATTAGTCAAACAGGACGCGCCGACGGGGCGGATCACAGGAGGAGGGTTAGTCCGGCACCACTGGAAAACTAGTGGATCAATTTACAAACCGTCCTTCGCTTTGCCGAAGACGAATTTCTCCCCCCGGGGCGCACGCATCGCGTCGTCTCGTTTCTTTTGTCGCTCATGCTCATAATTCTTTTACGTCCACCGCACACACCCATCCCCGCCGGGGATGATTTTGCTTTGATTTTCCTTTCAAGTTCGGTGGGGCGGATGCGTGGCAGCCAGTGGCCAGAGATCCATTAAACCAATAATCATAAAAATCAGAATGAAGCTAATAACTGTCACTAACACTGGAGGAAGACTGGTGGAGGAGTTTCTCCCCCACCCGACCCAGTGGGGCAGTTCTTTTGCGTGGGTAAGAGAAAACCGATTCGAAGAAAGGACGAAGAAATGCCTGCAGGCAAAGTGGAAGAGTGATACTTGTTTCCGTTTTCCTCTGCATCAGCTTTTCTTTCCGCATTCCCAGCGTAGATCGTAGCAATAGGAACACATCCTGGTACAAGATACAAGAGGTTTGTCCGGGTGTAAAGGGATCGGTGGCTGTGATTTTCTCTTTCTCCTTCGAATGATTGTTGTCATAATCATCAAAGGAAAGCTAAATGGATAAAGGGAAACCAGCGGGCGAAGAACGAAGCCGCCCTAAAAGCGCCAACAAGTCGCACACGAGAGGCAGTCAAGAAGTCGCAGCAAACGAGTGAGGGAGTGATTGATGTGTGATGCGCAATGGCGCGCAAAGTCGATCCAGGTCCAACGCTCTAGCCCGGATGTTTGTGTCCCCGTTGCAATGCAAGCAGCGCATATCGTTGGGCAGGAGAAGCAAATGAAGGAACGTGGGTAGCATCATTGCTTCGATTTCAAGCTCTTTGTCTTGCTTTCCTTCGGATATTTGAGAACGATGACATCGTCAAGCTTACAACTAGTAAATGAATGGGAACAGTGGAAGGCTTAGTTTAACATTATTGTGAAAAGTTCAGCAGATCCCACGAATATTATGTTCGATTAACATTGTTATGAAGTTTTTGTTCGTTAATGGAATGAAGTTCTTGTAAGTTATGAATGTCAAAAGCTAGGATATTATTAGAACCAGGAAGATTTAAATTGAAGGAATTCAGTTGAATATCACTCTCTGAAAACCATATAGAGAAAAAAACTTTTCCTACGCAGCCATAAACATTCCATACGAAATAAGAAATTAGATATTCCTCTTATAATGATAATAATAATAAAACACACACATACTCATAAAAATAGCCTCAATAATTTTCCCAAACTGTTTCATTTCGGCAATCTATTCCCTTGCCGATTCCTTTGGGCAAACTTCAATTGTAGCTAGCTCGGAACCAATAAAACTTTCTGATAGTTGCTCTGCGAAATGCAATCAGTGTGCCCCCGCACGGTGTGCTTCACACAACCAATCAATAAAGCTCCGGGGCCAAGCACATGCACACGGCGATCGACACATTGGGCTGCGATGAGCCCTCCCGCCGGTTCCCTCCTCCAGCGAAAAACTAATAAAAAATACCGCCGCTCAAATTTATTTCCATCATTTATCAGATTGTTTATATATTTCCCAACGTGTCTTCGGTGGTTATTGTGGCCACCGCTTCCCAATCGAGCGTAGAAGAGTCTAGGCACCGTGAAGTGATCTTTTTGTGCCTGGAAAACAGTTGCTCCTGCGGTGCACCGACGCAGTACCGAGTACTTTTGGGCGGACGTAAACGTCGGTCCCAGCAGCATATGGGAGAGGTAGTACGTGAGAAGCACACAGGTGCCGCAACGGTTAGAGGTGAATTGTTGCACCCCGTTGGCTAGATCGTTGGCCAGAGAAGTCGTCGTTTTCCAAGGTGTGTGTGTGTCTGACCACTCGCCCTCAACAGGCAGATCGAGCGAAAGTTATCTTTCTTTCTGATACTGTGGTACGATTATTACATACGATAAATCACGGCGCGTCCCAGTTTCTGGAGCCTTGGTCGGGCAGTTTTCAGCACATGCTGAGCATACCGTCGTTTTTTTCAACGAATTGGTCCGATTTGTTCCGTTTTGGTTTTACTTGATGAACTGAAACGTACTTTAATTCACATTTCTATTCAAAACTGTTGCTCTAATTTGTTCATCTTTCGTGGATAAAAACGCTTGGTGAAATGGTTTGAATTCGTAACTATTTTTTTCATGCCGATCGCTAGAGTTGCTGAACGAACGAACGCTTCCAGCTCGAACAGGGTTGAGCAATTCCTTTTACAAAGTTCATGTTTTATTCAACAGCCTGTGCAACAATGACGATGGAAATTTTTGTGAACAAAGTTTCTGAAAATAGCTACACAGCTCCATTACTGTAATCAAGGTAAGGTTACGTTCGTCACAAATGGTACCGCTTTTTTGTGTGTGTGTTCGATTCCCAAAGCGCTGAACAACAACAAATGGTAAAGTAACAACAGCAAACAAACAAAAAAAAGGGAAGAAACCCACAAACGGTAACCCTCGAAGCAAACATGAAACAGCACTAATGGATTAATTCGTTTCCCAATTATTTCGATCGCAAAAGCTGCTATTACGCTTTCGACCGTACTTTGCACGACAAACATTCGGCTGGACGCACACTCACTTACACACCCGCATCGCCGCGGGAACTGTTGTATTGATCGCTACGAACGTTGTTTGGAAGCTTCAGCTTCATGGGGTTAGCCCAAGCCAAGCCCCTCCAATGTGTGAAAGTTCGCAACACAACAAACGCAACCCGGGTCGGGTGAGCCAGGTCCGTCATCAGAACGGACAAGTTTTGCCAATCCTTCAAATATGCTGTTCAGTCGTCGTGGTTATGGAGTTTGACGGTTTTATTTCTCCTACGGTAAAGGTACGCCTAATAGAGTGGGAAATGAGGGAAAGTTGCTCGCAGGGTGGGGCTTAAGTTTGGCCGAGGTCCGACAGAAACGGTTGGATGAATGTAAATTATTTTCGATCAGGAAAACCAACAATATCGTACGTTATTTGTAGCTAAATAATGATGCTGTATAATGTTAACAATATTGCACCTATTTGTTTTATTTATATTTACTTTACTGAAATCTTTAAAAACTTCACGATGAACACAATTCATAGAATAGTGCAGTTAAATTTCAACAAAAAAACACCAATCTTGCCAATAGAGTCTAGTTCATGTTCCACTAAATTCAAATTGATCCCTCTACTTGACGCCTTTTTTAAAATATTCAACCAAAATACAAACATTGGCAAAGCTTCTCTTATTATTATTAACATTGGCAATTAATCTCTTAATCAACATAGGAGGCTTCCGAGTAAGCAGCGTTTTTTCAAATATTATTTTAAAAGGCCTTCCTCAGTATCTAAACATAATGTGACTAATGTTCATAGATGAACTTTTTTTACGTGTTTGCAGTGAGAGATACCAGAGAAATGTTGTTCTGTATCACAATTTGCAACACTGAAACGTAAAATAACTAAAATAAAGCGAAACGGTTTTTATGAACAGAATATTCGTTTTAAATTGTTGCATTCGAACACGTATCTGAAGCTGCATACGTATATAAAAAAAAATAATTCCAACATATTCACACAGCTATTGCCGATCGTCATGCTACACACAATCAGTGCAGTTCCGAGTACAGAAGCTCATGTAAATTCTCAAACATAGTAAATCCTCTGACCGCACACACACACTCATACACACAAACATCGTCGTCATCTGTGTCCTGCAATGTTCGCGCAAGTGTGTTATGGATTGGATAAAAAATCACTCTTGCAAATTCAACATTGATCCACTTTTTGGTGCGATTTATGCACACCTCGCGCGGCCAGCAAAACGAAGCAGCGCCAGTATGCAACGACAAACCATGGCGAAAAAACAACAACAACAAAAAACGGCAAAATGTAAACACAGCAACTCATATCTGCGAATTGGTTGAGTTATTGCTTCCGGAAATTGGAAACTCGGTGCGGCTACTGCTGCCGTAAATACACACATACGACGACGCAGGGGGGGGACACGACAACTGCATGCATCAACTGTTTATGATGGTTATTAAACTTTTCCCGCTGATGTGTGTTTGTCGCTTCCAGTCGACGCTGGTACAGTTAACAAGTGGCGAGTAACGTAGCACACTGTAGCCAGCTGTCTTGCCTAACACATTTTTGTCGGAATTTTGAGATTATTTATCATGCTAAAAAGTGAAGGAACGTTTTGCACAGAAGAATAAAAAACGAGAAATATTTCACAGCTGCGAGAACATTATGGCATCGAAATATGGAATTCGCGTGTCACTGCCAACGCTCCAGGAATTGGTGTACAATTTCGAGGAGGAAAATTGTTTGCCCGAGTGAAGTTCTTGTTCCATATTTAATAAGTGGCTGGATTTTTCCAGCATATCGAATGCGGAACAAATCCGCGCTCGAAAGTCAGGTGGATATTTTAATACGCTTCTGATCACATTTCACGAGAGAAAAAAAAAGACGTGAAGTGTGAACACCGCCTGCAATAGACGGGGTGTGTTCCACATGTGTGGAACCGATAATGGGAAGCAAAACGACCCAAGTTTTGAAGTTTGCGCACCAGAACTGCACAATTCTTAACAAGCTCAATTCAAAAATTGTTAAGAGCTGAGGGCAGCAGTTTCACGCAGGATAGGAATTTTTACACACACACGCGCGAGTATGGAGCAACACTGATTGTAATCGACAGGAGGAAACATTTCAGGATTCTGTCTTCAAGGGAACGAAACCGCACACCACTCACCCTGTTGCCGCCCTGCACATACACACCCACACACACATTTTTGACAGCTTCGATGGTTGGAAAGTGTTTGTTAGAAAATTTGCCACCCGAGAGCAGAGCGCGCTTACGCCAATTTGTGTGAAACTTTTTGACATGTTCAGCCCACCGAGGCGGTGTGAGTGGCTTTCATTGTTTTTTCCGCTTTGCACCCGTGAAGAGTGGCAAACTTTTCAGGACACGCAACAACAACATAATACGCATCATCATCATCATCATCATCAACAGAAACAGTAGCGGACGGGCACGGCGAAATGAAGTTGTGCTGTGCTGCAAGTTTAGCGAGCGGAAAATGGCGAATGCAGCAGGCACAGGCACGTGGCATACCAGGAAGTAGTTTGGGCCGTTGTGGGGGATGTGCCCTCGGAAAAACTGCTCCTGACGGATGCCAGAAGTATCAACATCATAATTTGCTGCCTCCGAAAACTATTTACAGGAGGAAGCAGGATGGGGTTGACTATGACTAGAGCAACTTTGCTTGCAGCACAGTTTTTGTAGCAGCACGTTTTTTGTTACTATTATAAATTTTTCTCATAGTTCCACTGTTGTGTTTTATACAAGAAAGAAAACAGAAGAAAATGGAAGTATTTTTTTTGTTATAAACCACGGGCAGGTTCATGTGCTTTTTATCGATCCTGCAGTCTTCCAATAGATTATAGGAAAATGCATAGCAACGAACAATAGAAACAATACTCCTTCCTCGCCACATTCACGACCAGTCGAGTTTTTACTACTTCGCCGGAAAATTGCCACAATTTTCCATTCGCTGTACACTTAATTAAACACGCAAACGCAGCATTAGCACATCGTAATGGTAATGTTGAAAAAAGAAAGGGAGCAGACCGAAAGTAAACTACCGGTCTTGTTTTCCACCTTCCAAGGCCAATAATATTATAAGATATTGCATTCCCCATCCTACCACCCTTTTGCCTGCTGTCTGCTGACGATTCCGTTTTTCCAGTGTCTGGGAAATGCAAAGCTGTTGCACTCGGGAAGGGGTGAGTGACCCACCACCTAGGTCATGAAGTGTTTACCGATACGCTCGGTTCGTAGTGGCGGGAAAGTTGTAGCGGCTTAATGTCTTTTTAAAAGTATGATATTAAGGAAACCTTTGCCTTAACACTGTGCCTCGTTCTAAACACGAATATGATTGTGTGTATGTGTGTTTATTAAAGGAAAAATATAGGAGGAAGTAACGGAATACGATCATTACTTCATTTCCTATCATTACATCGACTGGACCGAGGCTCGTGTGCGCTTGTTTAGAATGAATAATGAGCTATGAATTTTTTAAATTAGGTTTACGAGACAATCGAATGGTTCTAGATTGCGCGTAACTATTCGAATTTCATAATTTAGATAAATTATCGAGTTCACAAAATATAACTATTATGTGAAAAAAGTTTTATCTTTGTAATTTAAATTCTGTCAAAGTTTTTCTTACAATGCGAAACAATGCCTTGCAATGTCCTCCAATAACCAGTCTATCAATACACGTTCCACTGTCAATTATGCACAAAAAAGGCAACCGACGTAAAGCGAAACGTACGTCTCGTGCATCGTTCCCCTGCATGACAAGGGGGGTTCGCCTTTTTATTCGCCCGGTGATCGAGAGTAATGCACTTGAGGAGTACGTGCATCAATTTTCCAAACGCGCTCTGGTCCATCGGTACCGTAGTGCCACACATTTTCTTGACATGAGACCTGTCTCCAGTGTGCATGCATAAGTGCAAGGGAAAATAAGATCGATCGAACGCTTTTCCCTGAAACCGCGGGGGGGAGAAATCGATTGAAAGACAATCTCCCGCCTTTTGCTGGAAGGTGATTCAGCTGGGGGAAAAAATAGAAGGATTGTTATCACAGCAGCAAATCCCTCGAGTTAAACAATCCGGATCGCAGCTGTGTCAAAGATGTTCCCGCTGGAAAACGTATGGCGTCGTGCTGGCTGACTCTGAATGGCAAAAGTCAATCATAAGCTATCGGAAAAGTGCACGTCACACATATGCTCGATTGCAAAAAAAAGGAGAAGATTACGGTTACAAAGCGAGTAAAAAAATGACCTAAGATTAAGAAGGTCGCTCCCACGGTTTTATCTTACATCGGGTGAAACGTAACCATGAATAGCCAAACCTTCTCCCGTAAGCCAAAAAAAAAAAACTCCATGCTGCACACATCCTACACGAACAAACACGTCTTCGGGTGGCATCCACACAATCGGCGGACTATCACATTGTACGTCAAATCGTTTGCGTTTCAAGGAGAGTGCCGTCAAACGTCAATTTCGGCTTCGAGATTTACCGATGGGATTTATCCGTTCTTCTCGGGATGAATCATACCATTCCGACGACCATGGGGAGCACCGATGGGATAAAAAGGAACGAATTGCTGGATGTTTTTTGTTTTTTCTTCTAGCATTGCATTGATTCGTTCGGTTGAAACTTAAAACAAACAGGCTGCAGAGTAAACCGATTCCCGAGCAACCGTCCCCTCGGACAAAGGATGATGATGAGGATGATGGTTAGCTCACTGCTCCACTGCTTATGATTGCAGCCAAGATGCTCAAAAGCTAGGGGAAATTTGTAATATCACATGTTGTTTCACGTCCACGGCGAAGCGGATCGAAACAGCTATCCCTGAAATACTAGAACAAACGGCGAATCGATGAACGGAAAACTGAAAATCACTAAGGTGACGTTCGGCGTAGCATCAGTCAAGGGTGGCGCATCCGAAGCGTTCTTTAGAAGCAAACTTGAGCTAGACTCGAGGAGTCACGAACTCGCCGTGACCTTACCGCCCCCACACAGGGCCGGTTTATAAATCTTCCCACCCGTTCGGCTTTGTTGCGCACGGAGTGCTTCAGCGCTCATGGAACTGGGCACGATTAAGGATAAAAAGGGTGGCTGGCTGTTCGGGAAGATTATGCAAATGCAGCAGTGACATTTGCGATGGCCCCACAGAGACAGATCCGAGCCGGGCAGACAATCGATTAAGGCTTTGCATCTGGCTCGCCCGCTTGCAAGGACCGCGCGAGCCGCACCGAGCGGACAAAGACGAAGACGTTTGCTTCTCTACACAGAGACAGGCGTGCCCACCGTTCGCTTCGTATCTTTCAAATTCCTTAACAATATTGCTTCTACTTTGCGTTTTTGCTCCACCGTAAGGGTTTGTTTTAGCGAAAGAGCACGTTCCGTCAAACGAGAGTCCGGACTGGGAGGGACATTTATTGAAATGGTTGTTTTTTTTGTGTATTCTGAAGTGAACCTTCGAAATGCTTTACAGAGACAGTAATTATTACGATTCATTGCGCACAGTAACTGAGTGGCACGGCAGACGAAAAGAATGGCCACCGGCACCGGGTTGTTACTGTCTTAGCGTGGTAAGATTTTTATCGTCTTGCAGTTAAGTGACAGGTGCTAGAGTCGGTAGTCTGCTCAAGTGAGGGGAGTGAGCCGTCTGAAGTGTTGCCATAGAATTCGTTCGTCCTTGAATTCTGGATTTTTGAAGGTTTCTGGCGAGAGCAGAACGAGAGATTTGTACGATAATTTAACAGCTTTGATTTTAAAGAGTTGTTGCCTTCGGCTTTCGGCCACTTGTCCAAAATACGAGAGGTGAAGTGGCTATTGCGTTTCGCCTTTGACATCAAAATACATATAAAAAAGAAGATTTTTGTTCTAAGCATTTCAAATTAACTCCTATCTTATCGTGAATTGCATTATTTGGGTTTAAAATGCTTGCTTTTAAAAACAATTGCATAACTTAAGGCGTTTTATGTTATGTCTTGTCATACTGGACCAAAAGATTTGAATCATTCACACATTTAGGGATTCTTCACAGATACTTCAGAAGTCTCCTGGTAAACAATTAACGAGTATGAAGAATGTTATCGAAAATGATGAATCGTATGTTAACATTCAATAACTGTTCCGCAACTTCTATTGCGGTTCTACTGCCATCGCTAATGAAGCAGAAACTTTACAAAATTAATCTTCCCTTTCGCTTAATTAATCAAAACAATTCAAGAAACCGTACATCACCAACAAAAAAAGCAATCATTTTCATGTGAGCGCCCAATTTCTCATACCATTTCCGCAGGGGGAGGGAGAGAATTTTGTGGTCAGATGCTTCTCGGAATCTATTGTGCCCTGAGTTCAAAATATCAAAAACACACGGCCTTCCTTCATTAGACAGCCGCTAACACGCTACCGTAAGCACTTCACCGACAGTCGTTCGAATGGCTGTGCCAACGATGCGCAAATTAGTTCGTAAATTGTACGGAATTGAGCAGCAAAACTTTTCGGCACGATGGGTATGTATGGGTTCACCCACAAGACACAGGGCCGCTTAATTTTATTGCCTGTTTTGTTTTGCCAACCGCCGTTGCCTAACAAAATGGACCACCTCGCAATAGGCAAACCATCTTTCATAAACCTCTTGAGCTGAAGTATTTGCTGTGTGCGGTGATGTTCTTTTATCTTTTACCGATTTTATCTGCTTGGGACGAGCTGTTTTCCTCATGTGAGGACGTGCGTACGAAAACCACTTAGAGGAGAGAATAAATTGAAAAATTTCATAATTAACTTCTTGCCGTCATGGCTGCCGTAGCTAATCGGCTTGCAGCACAGATGAGAGAGGAGTTTGGCAAGAATCCACACATAGAGACGTACACACACACATGTACAACCAAACACACGATACGGAGCAATAGGCAAGTTTATCAAAGATTTTTTTGTGCCGGCACAATGCGTTGGCCCCTGTGGCATCGCCCACAGGAGTTGGATGATGTGCCGAAGCCAAAATTAGGCTTCCACTCTTTATTTGTTTGAAGCATTTTGCAAATTTTGCTGCAAAATTAACAATACCTGGAAGCGATGCGCCGTCCTCTAATTTGACTTCCTATGACGCATATGATTTTCCCACAGTGCGCTCCTAATATGCAGGCACGCTTGGTTGATAATTGTAGAGATGCCGGCACGCGGAGTTTCATCATAAGCTCGTTCACTGGAACAATTTCGAGCTTGGCCGCGATAAGATGGTTAAAAGGTTTTTGCGAGTTCAAAAAGATTCTCAACAAGTTATTCCTTTTTTTATGGTCCCCGCAAAGGGTAGGCGACTTTTCTTTGTTTTACGAACAGTAACATAGATCCTGCAAGTGTGTGTGTGTGAGGGGTAAAGCTCTGGGAGACGCTAGGCTACATACAGGTGCGGGAATTTTCTTCCCCTGACTAGGCTCGACCGGAGCCTTCTGCACATGCCTTGGGGCGCCGCCTTTCGTCGGCACGCAACGCGAAAGATCACACAATAAAGTACAAACAAAATTACCACTCGTGCTGTGTAGCAGCTTTACCCACTTTGTCCCCGCACCTCTCCACCATAGCCTCTAGTTGATGTACTCTCGTTGGAACGTATCGGAAGTGAATCGCCTTAGCGTGGAGTGTATTTAGCTGTCACACGAGTGCTCTGCTTGTTTTGAACGTTGCAATATTCCAACCAACGCCACCGCGCCTCTTTGCGCAATGGGAGATAGAGAGAGATTCCTACTCCCTCCGCTGGCCACGTACTGCTTAACACAAGAGGAGGAAGGCCCTTACACGTTTACCCCTTACATTTGGTTGGCAGAATTCTTGCGGATGGGAAAATGTAATTTATCGCAGCGCAAATTGATGGCTTAAGGGTAGGTAGAGAGCGCGAAGAAACGCCAGCCTGTACGGTGCACGATACCGTAGGTGAAGTGCTAAGGAGGTTCGTGAATCCTTACGTAATCATGAAATTACTTTATAAGCTCTTTTTCTTTACACATCGAGACGTTGGCCTCGCCTCGGCTCGGTGCGAAGTCTTGGGTCTGGGACAGATCGAGCACGTAAAAGATACAGCGTCGCGAGTAAGTGCGGCGCGAGAAGCGAAATGTGTTGTTCTAATGCCAGTTTATGGAATTTTGAGGCAATTTTCTGGCGTATCAAACCATCAGAGATGAATGTTGGCTAGATTTTATCTTTTATTTAAGCACAGCGAAATCCCTTCCATTTGCTCGTATCATTTTGTTGGAGAGGGGCCTTTTTTTCGTTCACCAGATTCTTAGAATCCAATGAAACAGTGTCATCCCAAAATATACTGAAGAATTCATATTTATACTGCTTTTTTAGGTCCATTCGTATACTAGATACAGAAGAATAATATCTCAAACTTACTGTAAGCTCTTTTAGTGGTCGAAATAATTATTGTGAATCTATATAAACGCTGTTCGCATTTGTTGGGAAATTATTGACCGAAAATAATGAATACGAACTGTAGTCTTAGCTTCACCTCTACAATGACTAATTTCGCTGATGTTGTTTGACTATTTACGGTCGTTTGTGCAGTTTCAACGATATCAAAGTGGCAAACATTTACCCCGCAGTTGATTGCCGCTAAGCAAATCCTTCATTTCCTTTAACTGTACCAAATGGGGCACAGTCCGCTCGGAAAAGCTCGTTGGAGTGGACACTACATGTGGCATGAACGTGGCATGAAACTGAATGCCGAACGACACTGCTCCACCACGGTGTGTCCTTTGTGTACCCATTTAGGTCGATCATTTGACGGTTTACGGTTGTTCAACTGCGTATGTGTGCTGTGTACACGGTTCCCCTGCTGATCGTGTGCATAATTTCCAGCTACTTTAGTAGCACCACTTGAAATGGCATGTCGACCCTTTGGGTTCGGTGTGTCGCTCCTCACCAAAATGGGGTATCCAAATGGTCGATAATAGGTATACATAGAGGAAGGGGACATCCAACGTGATGTAAATGATTTTAATTGGATTGGATTGCTGATAAGCACTGCCGCTGCGTGTCGTACAGTGATGATTGTTTTGGGAGCGATATGTTTGCTGGTTTTTTTCCCCCTCTCGATTGCAGTCAAATACGAGCTGAGTAATGGGATTTTAAATAATTACTTTAGTTGCAGCTGTTGCACAGGCGATAAGTAAAAAAAACTGCTGTTAGGAAATGATTTGTTCTTTTTTTTGGTAGCGCTTAGTACACGGGGTTGAATAACAGTGTTAAAGTGTTTTAAGCCACATATTATAAAAAGAACTAGTTATTGACCTGTTCCCTTTCACCTGTTGAAACGTTATCTTTGTTTTTAAGTATTTGATTTTATAGTTTCATTCGACGAATTTCATTACACACACGTCTAGAATCTAGTTCTATAAGCTCAAGGATAAAATGTGCACCGAACATGTTGTTTGTATAAATCCATCCAATTTAAAAGTCATACTCCTGCTGAGTCTACGCTAGTAAACACCTCGGCACGTGAAGGCGTAAACGTTGGCCTTGGATTCCTCGCTTGCAGTAACACGTCAACAAACAATAACACTGCAGCATAAACATTAAGAACAGCTACCTTCGCTTCCTTAACCTAGTAAATCCAGAATATTGTTACTTAGGTCACGAAACACTCAACCAAACAACACGCTTACTTGACACATGATAGCGTGAACAATTGTCGTGTTGCATTTTGTTAGCTTTTACAAGGCTTGAGTAGGGAGGTAGCACAATAGGGTGTTATTGAAAACGCACATCATCTTCAAGTTATGGTCCGTCGTTCTTATCCGTTGCTTCATTCAATGATTAATGTTTTACTCACCACTGATTCCTTTCAACGTGTCGGTTATTGTGTTTGTTTAACGATAAAAAAAAATCTAATTGATTTGATTACTAACAGGCGTTATCTTTCCCGCGAAAAGGCCAAACGACAAAACAAATAACTCGATCGAGCAGTTTGATCGACCACACTTACGGTACCACCGTTGGCACTTGGTTGGTTTTCTGAACCCATTTCCGGTAGTAACAAATACCACCGGAAGCCCGTTCACACGAACGCATTTTGTCAGTCATCTGGGAGGGAATATTGAGGGGGAAACGCGACAATATAAAAGAACACCATCATCGTTTGATCATTGCTCGGGGGAGCTGTGTTTGATGGAAACAGAGCAAAGTTTCACTCTATTCCCACACACCTAACGGAAACCGTATTGGTTCTGTAGCGCCCACAAGAATTTCATATGTCTTTTGTTTTGTTTTTTTTTTAACATAAAATACTTCCAAACACTCGCGACGCACTCCAAGGATGTTGGCGAACACTGGCAAACACTTTTTGAAAAACAATGCACGAATGAATGCTAGAAAGAAGAGTTGAGCACAAAAAAAGAACAGAGCATCAAGGGGGGTTTTTGCGGGCAATTTGTACATGAGTCAGCGAGATTTCCCACCACCGCGGCGCGGTCAGGAGAACTTTTCTTCAAAGCAAATTCTTGCCCATTGTTCTTGCTGTGGTGGTGGACGGTGCGGAAGCATCAGCATCACACAAACACGCAAGACGGAACGTATTGGGGAGGTTTTCTGTGCTTTCGGGTGTACACAAAATAGAAGAAAGCTCACCCCTTTTGTGGCCCACGCGGAGCAAAGATAAAACAAAATATGGGGGACAGCAAAAGGAAACGAAGCCACATATACTCAAAATGAGTTCTCGATTTCCTGGGCAAGACCTTGAAGAACCCACTCACGATCGACACAGCAGGGAGGTGGTAGTAGGCCCGCCGCCTCATGCATTCTTTGGTGGGTGAAAAATGTACTCGTTACGTTTTTTGCTTTCTCTCTTACTCTTATTCTAAATGTTTGCTTGCTCCAAAGCGAGTTGTGCTGGGGAAGAGGTAAAACTGAGAAAGCAACTCCAACAGGCGTGTGCGTGCGTGTCTAGAAAACTAAACCAATTTCCGCAGAAGAACGTACCGATTTGCACAAAAGTGCCGTGAAGCACCCCCAGCGCGACACACACACACACACACACACAAAGCACGTGAAAGGGATGTGAGTTTTCCGCTACCACGGAGGCATTTGTTATACTGACGTGTGGTGTTGTGTGTTTTAAGAGCCAATTGTGAGACAAGCAAGCGTGTATGTGCGTGTGTAGAATGATCGTGACCGTTTGGCAAGTGCGTGAGTGCGTTTTTTTTTGCTTTTTTCCGTGGGTAGGCTGGGCTCCCCCTTTTACCGTCAAAGTCATCGCGTTATCCGTACGTAATGATTCGGTTAGAACGCATCAAGAAACGAGAGTGAGAGAGAGGCTCACGCCGTAGACGAAATTCCTGGTGTCAACATATGCACACACACACACCTCTTGCGCGAGCGCCTATTTTCCCACCAGTCATGCTGGTAAATTGATTTTTACTCGTGTAACACGGTCGGCAAAATTTGAATTTTTACCAACCGGTTCACCAACGCTTCCCGCCGGTACGGTACGGCCCGAGAATGAGAAGCGAAAAATTGGCATCATTGGTATCGGAAAGGAATGTTGTAAGCAATATATAATATTGCCTCTCCAGCAAACAAGCCTACGTGTCCCGCGTGGAGAAATGGATGCGTGGAGCCGCCTAGCTACCTGTCTGCGGAACGGGACCAAAAACGTGCCTAGAAAACAAGCGCGAACAAATGTCAATTTGTGTGTGCATTTTTTTTTTGTTATTGTGAGCAGCATCAGCCAAAAGTTCGGCCGCGAAATCATCGGAAAACAGCACGTGGAAGAGCTTTGCCCAGTGTCAGCACGCTGTGGCCTCAAGAGCATCTATATGTAGACAGGGTGTGGTTTACCGCTCATCATAAACGTACATAACGTGCGCCTCCTTCATTCGTACAATGATGCAAAACTTTGAGTGCGCACACACACATAAGAGCAAGTGTTGAAAGCGATTATGATCACGTTCTGCAATCACCTTAATAATCATTGAAGCATAAATTTCAATCACCTAATGTGTGTCTGACCTTTTCTACGCCTAGGCGCTGTACTCTCCGGTATGAGCTTTGATATGATCCCCAGGAGAAACTGTGTGTCTGTGTGTGTGTTTGTGTCCGCGCGAGCGTGCTGAAATGTGTGTTTCTATTATGAATGTTGATTTGCATAGCACCGTAACTTGATTCCATTTCCCAAGGACAATGCTACTATGTCCCCTAAGTGCGGTACACGACGGATCCGCACCCGAACCGGATCAGAAGTGAAGAAAGCATATGGGGCTGTGTGCCTTGAGAGCAATATTTTAAAATTAATTTCCATATCGAAGCCATTGTCGATTGCAACAACTGTCTGCAGGCAATACGTTTTACTTGCTGCCGAGAGGGTTAAGCTGTTCCCTGGTGAGGATAAACGACGGCTGAGTGTTCGACAATCAAACCGTAATTGCATTGATTGTTTAATGAAAATCTTGAATTAATCCATTGCTTGTTGATTGAATTAGAAGCTTCGGATAGACGATGGGTTGAATCATTAGGAGCATGCTCTTATTGTGCTTTGCATTTGTTTGAGCCTGGAACAAATCAGTTTAAAGAGCTTCAGGATGAAGAAATGCTTACTGTTTTTTTTTATTATAACATGAGACATAGTTTCGATAAATTGTTCCAATTGTTTGGATTTTATTGGTCGATTAGAATAACATGTTGAATGTTGCACGAATTTTAATCTTTTAATTCACTTAAAATCCTATTCAGTCGCTTTTGATATGCTATTTCTGATAGTGTAAAATTGCGAACAAACCATTTGTATTTTGAATATTAAGTACAATATTCAACAAATACCTTAAATACGAAAAATCAAATTCTGTGTTGCTGATTTCCTTTACAACCACAAAACCAGACATACGAGCCTTTTTTTTGTACTTTCTCTATTCATGTCAACATGAAGTGTACCATGAGCATTTGTGCCCAAAGCAAGACACAGCAGCGAAACAAACCGAAACATAGAAAATACATTTCCGGAGCACGAGTTCTATTGACTACGCACTGCATTGAAAACAACAC
Source organism: Anopheles merus (assembly GCF_017562075.2). Lineage (NCBI taxonomy): Eukaryota > Metazoa > Arthropoda > Insecta > Diptera > Culicidae > Anopheles > Anopheles merus. The sequence continues at coordinate 32,997,039 of NC_054083.1, read as the reverse complement.
AAATTATGTTCGAAACAGGATACAAAACCATACACACAGCTAGATGCATCCGATGTATCCCACACATACAGTAATAACATTTCATTTGCATCATATGAACAGACACACATGCACGTCGCAATATGCAGAAGTACATTTCAATTTGTATGTTTTTTTTCTTTTTTTATGAGCAAAGTGCAACCTCAATATTGGGTGCGTTGTGGAATTGAGGTTAGTTTTTTTCATTTTATTTCGGGTTCTATGCAGCTTCATCCTCCTTTAATCTTAATTCACTCAAACATGGGATTTACATTTGTATCAAGCTACACGCTATTTTTTATTTAGAGTCTCCCCGTGAGCTACACTCTTTTTTTTAACGTCCTTTAAATGACGCATCCCTCCGCACACTCCTCTCCACCAACGTTCACTATAAATGTAATTTGTAATGGACCAAAATTTTAAAACATTTTGAAACCAACAACACGTCGTGCAGGACACTGACCGTTCCTCCCTTCACTTTTTCACTGCACCTTGTTGAAGTGGGAGAGATTCGTGGGGCAAGTTCCATTGACCTACATCCGATTTTGTTTATGGTTCCGTGAGCAAATGTGCAGCGTTGCGTCCATGCATATACGATGCAAATGCTGAAACACACACGTACCCAGGGCCCTACAGCAGCTTGCCAACCATTTCACTATCGGAGTGGAATAATTAAAATATTTTGCAAATTTGCATACCATACCAAACACAAATTTACAAACGCACTCACACACATTACCGGCACAACGCGGCGCACGATGGTTGCCGCCACAGTGGGTTTTTTTTTCCATTGCGCATACCCAAAAAAGGCGCAAAACCACTATCGTGGCGAGTAAATATAAATAGTGCCGCTTTACAATGGGCAGATGGGTGCAACGGGTTGGAAAAAGCGTGCGAGTCGTGAAACTTATGCGATTTTTATGTATCTTTACAGGAACTGTATGAGTACTCATTCTCCTTTGTATGAGTACTCATACTCTTTGTGCAAAAAAATCCAAGTTTTGGGACGGAAATGTTTTGTATGTTTAATGTTGTACAAAACATACCGCAACATTCACAGTGCAGCGAAGAGATTTTGTACATAGTTTTAACGTAACGGAGTCAAAAAAATTGTGATTATCAAAAATGGAGTGTTATCTTCGATGAAATTTAGTCTCTACTCATGTAATTCTAGAAGAAAATTATATTTTTATCCATTTTTATTTGCCTATGCTTGCGCCTTTCGTTTCAAATCGGAATAAAGGTGTGAACACTAAGAATAATTTTGGTGTCCCGAATTACTAAAGGATCAATACAACAGACAATCAAGTAAGTCTTTTAAAACAGCGAAACCAATAAATTTTTAACAAGTTTTGATGTTGGCTATCGATGCTCCTCGAACTATTTGGAACAGTACAGGCAAAAATCTGTTCCATGTTGAGGCCACCTTGTGCTACATAGTCGGTGAAATAGTTTTCGGGTCGATCCTTTTTGACCACATGGCTGTGTAGTATGGTAAATTGTTTAATGAAACAACACTGTCCCGATCAACCTACTACGGCAACGCAGCACAAAACATAGATTTGCTTTTAAAATCACCTTAAATTTGACATCCATTCACCAGATCCTTCCCCCTCCTTTGCACCAATAAAGCATGCAACATATTTCGGCTACAAAGTTTGATCTGTACTTTTTGGGGAGTGCTTTCAAGTTTGAACAATGATGTGGGTAGAAATTTCAGTACCACAGAAAGGGTAGAGAGCACCCGCAACCGCAAACCGTGTCTATTAACATGCATAAAAAATGTAGGATAAATCAGATTGTTCGAATAAACTAACTTCTGCCTCTCAGCTTATCCTCAGCTGCACGTGTGTAACCTTTTAAGACAACTGCAACATGCATGCAGATAGCCACATAGACGCGCACACACTGCTGGTTGAGTGATTAAAAATTTAAATCAAGTACGAATCATTGCACTTTAGCACTTGCATGTGTGCAGGAGGCCAACACCACCCGCCGGGTTGTTGATATAGAGAGTGGACGTGTCAAAGTTTTAATCAATTCATGCATCCGACCGACCGACTTTTCATCGAGTGTAAAGGAGCTTGTCGTCGGATGAATGGGCAGGGATAAAACGGTTTTAACAGGCGTAAGGGCTAGCTACCGTTAAAAACGATAATGAAACCAACCACAGAGAGTGGAAGCAAATAGAAATCATGAAGATGGGAGTGATTTCTTCCACATATAGCAACCACAAACGGGGAATACTACACTAGTTTGCTTCCCCTTTACAAAGATACTGCGTTTCTTACTACAGCGGAAGATGGAGACGGACACCATCCGAGGCAACAGTTATTAACGTCAATGAATTTTAATGAGACTTCCTCCGGTCCTGTAACCAAAACGGGGCCGTTACTCGACAGCAAGTAAATACCATCTCCTGCATTCCTTCGTTTGATGCGAAGCACACATTCAATCGAGGATGGAGTAGCTTTGTGCGAAGGAGTGCCGCATTCAGCAGTGGCCGGCAAAGATCCTTGACCACAATCATTGCTAGTACCACTTCAGCACGATACACACAACCGTTGAGTGGCCTGAAGAAGGGTGAATGATGCTACTTTGATGACCAGCAGCCCGCCAGCAGCCCCGTGCCGAAGTATTCCATTCGGTAAAGATGCTTCTGTCGTTCGGTATTATACTAATCCTAAGGATTTCGCTCGATTCAACATGTCCGGTAGACATTCTTGTCCCCGGAATCCTTTGAGACACACTGGTACACCGTGGCCCGTATTGGGAGGGCATCGGTTGTAAGGGCGACAACGGCTTGTGTATGACTGACGCATTTCTTATCTAACCCGGCGTGAATTATTTACGACATCGTGTAAGATATCGCCGTGTTTACAAGCCCTGCTATGAGGTGATGATGATGATGAGGCTAGTGATACAATGCGGCGGATGGTCATCGTGAATGAAGACATTTCGCAGCGTCATTGCAACGTCTCCGAAAACGATCCACAAAACCCCGTTGGGGGCAGGCCATTTCCAATGGGAGAGATGAAATTCGTGTACATGGTAAATGATGTTGCTGTGGGACATAAATGACATTATGAACATTGAAATAAGAAACATGATTTATTGTATGAATTTTTCAAATATATTCATAACTGGTTTCAGGTTGCACCCTCACAACACTGTTTGTAACTCTTCGAAATGATTTTAAACCTCACAAAAATGAAAGAAAATTGCGAAAAACATCTTCAAACAACGCAATCGACACGTCGAAGATCCCCCGCTCATTTCACTCCATAAAACAGGTTCAATTATGCTTCACGATATAAATCGATCTAGCATACCCGCTGTGCAAAGCGACGGAAGGCGTTATGGCGTTCTGAGAATTTTATCATGCCTTCCTTTTCTCTCCAACGGCAAATTTGTCGAGCAGCTCGTCGAGCTGCCCGTCCCTGGCTCCGCCTCATTCCCCTCGCCTGAGCGCGCTGCCGAAGGTTTGGATGTGTTGGTGTGTCAGACGGCCAATCGCTGTCAGCCATCGTCCGGGCTCTTTCCCTCCCTAGCGCTATCTCTTTCTCGCGTGTGGTCAATGCTCGCGAGCTGTTGTGGCGCCAAAAATGCCGTTAACAAACATTGCGGCGATGAAGTTGTACTTTCACAAATCAAACCAAAAAAGCGCAATAAGTTCAATTGCTGCAATGTAAAAATGACTAAGGAAACGCTAGCTCACGATGGAGGGTTTGCTGTGCAACGTGCAGAATCCTAATTCGCATTAACACGTTCATCCCGGCGCTGATTTTCATCAACTTTCCTTTCCACCAGCACCTAGAACGCAGGCTGGAAAGTTCACTGGCAGGCAGTGGGGCCTGCCATCGATCTGAACGTGTTAAGCATTAAGAATAACTATGTTACACTAAGCTTTTGCTTTCGTATGTTGTAGATTACACAGATATGCTGAGCCGTCTGCGCAAGGGTATGAGCGTGCGTGTGTGTGCAAAACTGTCGCCAAATGTGTTTTCTTCCGAAATGTTATGATCCATCGGTCAAAGAAAGGAAGGTGTTCATGAAAGGCGGAAAGACGAATTGAGGCCCCTGTCAATGGTAACTGATGACAGGGAGGAGGGGGTAGTGGCACACAGCTGTTGGGAGATTGAACAGTATACTTAAATTGCCGGCGGGAAGGGGGGTGGCCATGGGACCCCTACGATAATCGGTCACAGGCCCTAAAATTGTAGTCGCCATGGGGGGAGGGGAGGTGCAAATGGTTTTCTCCAGCCACGGAGCCCTAAAGACCATCTTTCCGGGGGCCCTTGTCGCTAATAATCTGTCCACTTGTAGACATACGGCATACTACAGACTAGAGATCTTCGGTGACCGCCTAGTCCGTTAGATCCACCGCTGGTTCATGACGGGTTTTTTTTTTACTGTGGATGTGCATCCTTCCCCTTGCCTGCTGCGTATGCATCGAACAGGAGACAGTGTGGCAGTATGCAAGTTGCACACTGGATAGAAGCGGGCCCGCGGCACCGCCATCATTACGCACATCTGCATGCTCGTCGTGGGTTCAAATCGCGTATGAACCGTCCGCCGTAGCAAGGGATTAGTCACCGGCTCCGGCTACGTGGTACTCAAGTCCTGAAAAGGCCGGCATGATCGCGTTGGCTATTACGCCAATAATAATAATAATAATAATAATAATAATAATAATAATAATAATAATAAAAAGAACTTAGCATAGCAGTCCACACCCGGGAAAGAGTTTGTCTTGACTTTGTTGCTGCCGGGCCACCGCTGTGACGAGACAAATACACGGAATGCACTCGACCAAAACATGAACCTACCGATCCGAACCCATTCCAAGGCATTGCCGGTCAACCGGGTTCATGATAACTACTCCAAACCAACAAGCCACCAGATTCTGGACGGACAGGTGCAGCACCATACGCGCACCGTAATAAACAAATCCAGAATCCTCTTTTGTATGGATTCAATTCAAAATGTTGTTTCCACTTGCGCCCGCTAGCTGAATTAGAAATAAATGTGCAATATATCACACTCACGTTTGCTTAGATCGTGTGTCTTTTTAATACCCCCAACAGCAGAGCCGATCGCAAAGATGCCAATGCCAATGGTTGTGTTGTCTCTCAGGTAGCGAGATCGAAAATGCATGGACTTTGTAGCCGCAGCGGATGAAAATGTACCCATCAGAATCAAATAGTTTTGGGGTTTCCAAACGCACACACACACACAAACACGCGCGCGCAAACTCACACACAAACATCCACGCGTAAACTCTCACACACACACAAACGCGCGCACGCGATAAGGCACCTACGAACGCGCGCACGCGAGAACGCACCTATGAAAGCGCGCACGCAAGCACGCACCCCCCACCAAACCCCCTCCCCTTCCGCTATCATCAGCTATCATATAGCGCATCCTCATCCCTAGCGCCGGGCGGGGTGGAGAATCGCGACATGATAGAGTGAACGATCACTTTCCCCGCGCTGTGTGTGTGTGTGTGTGTGTGTGTGTGTGTGTGTGTGTGTGTGTGTGTGTGACCCGAAAACTCGAGACAGATTTAGGCATATTTAAAAAAAATATTTTATTGCCACTTTACACTGTGCTACATAATGCTTAGAAGGTCGTTGAAGCATCAAACATGTTCAAATTAAAAAATATTAGATTAGTGTTAGCCGTTCTCCTACGCTTGTTTTAAATAGGCTTCTTCACCCTCAACTTGCAGGGGCATCGAATGGTCTCATCAGCAGCGGCACGAAATAAAATAAACCATCAATACACCGATAACACTTTGAATCCCAATCCAGCTTCTCCCACAGCGTCTCAAGGTCACACACAAATTAATAAATGCTAACACTCACCAATAACAATACACAACCGCAATGCACATATGAGTATCAACGCATACACCGCAACAGCCAATCAGCTGGCGGCGGAGAAGGCACGGGCTGAAGCGCAAGTAAGGCAAGGCAGGGCGAGGGAGGCAGAAGAAGCGGACGAAACAATGGGCGCCATTTTTTTAAATTTTATTGACCGTTTTTTTTGCTCCACCGCCATAAATAGTTCGTCCATTTCGCCAGCAGATGGCGCTAACCCTACTCGACCCAGCGCAGGAATCGCTGAAGAACAGCGCGGGGATCGGGCCAAAATCTGCGCTGGCCAGCGCAGATTTTGGTACATTTTCTGCGCTGGAAACTGCTCGAATTTGCGCAGCGGGTAGCAACGCAGAGCGCGGAATCGGTTTCAACCCAAGAAAAAAGTGATATTTTGTTTCCTTAAACTTGTCACAAATCGTTTATTTTCGTACACGTTCCTACCCGAACCAACGGACTGTAGCGAAAAACGGACGCGCAGCATAATTTATGTTCAATGTGATTAACTTTTGCTCGATAGGTACCCCTTCTTCCTCGCGGGCGCCTCGCGCATTTCGTGCCCTGAGCTGCTTATCGGGAAATAATTTTCAATTTAGTAGTTCATAAATTTGCTACCATCCCATCCCACTACCAGCCTTTCAAGAGCAGCAGCAGCAGAATAACACGCGTTCCATTAGTCTCAACCCCGAATCGCAACCAACCAACCAACCGACCGGGTCCTTCCGTCCCTGCACCATCGTACCGGGGTACGTCACTGTTCATTTAGTATGGCACGATTTATGCGATAAGTTTGAGTAGTCTTCCGCAATAAGCTCCCCCCCCTTTTGCTCCGAAAAAAGCCACAAAACTTCCGCCTATTTTGCGGAGAGAGAGCGAAATGTGCGGTTGGACTTTGGACACGGAGGGTGGCTGGTTTGTAACACAAATTGTTCGATACAATTTTTGGGGGCGAAAAACAAAAATCAGACCCCACATAACACATGCTTCAAAAGTCAGAAGCGATCTGACGTACTGGCGTTAAATGATTTTCATGGGCAAAGTTTCATGCCAATACAGAGCAGCTTCGAGTTCGTGTTCGAGGCGATGGCTCTATTCATCCCGATCCCGGGTGCCATCATAAACCGGGCCACCAGAGAACCATCGAAATGACTGCTTTTCCGGGCCAGCAGCAGCGCACAAATGAATATCTGCAAACTTGATCCATACCGGCGACTCTTTATCGATTGAGTTTGTTCCCTTCTGCAAGCATCCTGTGCAGGCTGGCCGGCTCTTTTGCTTAAAACGTCCCCTTTGCTAGTGTTTTCAGAATTTTGCATTCATCTACATAAAACTTAACGACCAGATTAAATAAAGTGAGGTACCCACCCCGAGCCAAACGAGAGGGTGATATGCCATCTTTTTAAGGGCGGATAAAGTTCGCAACAATTGGGTACGGGAACACAATCATACATCACTATATCTGCGTCCTCCACCACCATCGGGTTCACTAATGTCGGAGCGTTGGTCGATTCAAAAAGCCCGGAAATGGACATCGAAAAACCGATAGCGTCACAATGACTGACTTTTGTGTGGCCCGAACAGTGGGATCGACCCCGCCTAGCTAGCTTCCTCCTGCGATAAACAGACTTTGGAGTTGGAATTTTTGTCCAGCTACTTCCGATTCAAATTTGTATGAAAATCAGTGCTGACAGAATTGTGTCGAGCGACGTTAAAATCAAGCGTTTGGGTGGGGTTAAAGAAAAACAAGACTGTACACAAAAATCTGCTGACCAAGTCCGGGTGCAAAATCGTAGCCATCTCGGAAACACGGTAACGAGAGAGAGAGAGAGAGTTTTGCGTCAATAAAGTCTGACAGTCTACAATATTAGCCATCGGGTGGAGAGAGAGAGAAAGATAGGGGAAGCGCAGGGGAACACAAATGCCTTTCCAATTGGACGCAAATATCGTAGTCACAACCCGGCTAAGGCGCCCTCTCTCCCTGATGTGCACACCCATAAAGATGTCTAAAACTAGATATCTTTTCCGAAAAGCCAATCCCGCCTGCCCTACACTACTCTATGAATCTGGATCGGATAACACAAGAAATACATATGTTACGCATGCATAAGCAGCACCACAGCTTGCAGGATAGATAGAGCGAACCGGCGAGATGACTCATGCCCCGGAAGTGAAGGAATCGATCCAACGATAGCAAACGAAATAAAGAATGCTTTATGTGTCTGTTTGCCATTAGAACAATGCACGGATAACATGACAATCGTTTCAGCATTCGTCCGAGAGCAGGAGATGCTTAAAGGAATGCTCTGCTTTGGAGATTTAAATCATTTACATGTAAACGTACATGAGCCCCATTATATTGTGTGTTGTGTTGTAGGATTAGATGGATATTTTGGTTAGCATTGGCATAGCACAGGCGTGTAATACAGCTTAAAAATCAATTCACAGCTTTGTTCGTCCGCTCATCACACTAGCGTATACATCAGTCGAAAGTTATGTACAAACCACAATCATACTCCATACCACGCGAAATAAACCGCATTCACCTCGGACCCATGTCCAACCAGATCGACTCCGGATGCCTTGCCTTCGGACTAGGTATGTCTCCAATATCCTTGCGTCAACATCATTTCAAGACCAATGTCCTTTCCCAGGGTGCGTGCAGCTTCGCCATCTAGAACCCGGTCGACCGTAACATGCCAGCAGTACACACTCGCAAACGTGGGTATGTGTCTTGTGAGAGCTGTGGTATTTACAGACAGGCACATAAATTAGCACACATCGTACCATAAATTCCACGAGACAATTGAGTAAATATTTTAACTTTCCGTGTCGCAGACTTGATCTTCCGTTCCCTGCTAAACTCATGCCGTCTTACTGGTGGTGGGCAGGTGGGTTTGGTTATTACCGTCATGGTTTTCAGATTTCAGCCACTACACCTACTACGAAACCCCGGAGCACTAGCACTGCATGCTCGGTATGCATGAACGGAGGCAAAATTATCACCCCCACGATTCCCGGCGGCATGGATTAGGGGGTTTGTGGAGTGCTGGAATCAGAGATGGAACCGCACCGGATGCGTAGATGCGTGTGAAGGTCCTACTTACACTTCCGGGAACACACGGGCGAGAGTCACACGGGAGTCTTCGGGTTAAGAACGCACTCGTATCCTCTCAGTTTGTTGGCGTTGGCAACGATTCCTTTTCCTCTGCCACAAGCATGGATTATTGATTGAAGCCAGGAGAAGTGGCATAACATTTACCTTTGGACTTTGGGTGCTTTCACGTACCAAAGATCTGTTCAAGTTAGGGAGTGGATCGTCTGTCTTTCTTGAAATTCAATCGTAAAGATACGTGTTTTCTGGCTGAAACTTCTTCATAGCTATTTCTCGTCTCGGAGATGTGATTTCTTATAGCTCTATATTTCAATGGCAAAAGAACTGCTCCCACCCGTCTTCGTGCGTCAAAGCATCGCAGCAGCAGCAACCACCCTTTAGCAACTGCGCACATTTCTCCAATGAACAGGAAGCAAGCAAGGAGAAAGTTTAGTTGAAAATTTATATTATCCCATCCTTACGCGCTGCTTCGTAACTAGTTTGTTTTGCAAAAACGGTTCCGAAACAATCGGGATGCTGCCCCCCCATACCGCACATACAACGGCTCGGGTGCTATAACCACCATTAAAAAGAACAATTGATGGGATACGTCCGTAAGGTTAGAACACTGGAGTTTGCTTGAAGGTTATGTACATTTTTTGTTGCTGTACAATTCCTAGCACTTCCTGAGAGTACGTGTTTCGAAGAATTATTCCTTTCGCACCTATACCTATTAAGCAGTCTTGGACTTCCTCGTTAAGGGTCTCTGTGACCCTTGTCTATTTGGTAGGGAAAAGTTCATTCTTCCTATGTTTTTTTTTTTTTTAATACGGACGTTTCCCCTATCGTTAAAGGCGCAAAGAACTTTTCCGTCTGGATGCTCGAGAACCTTACCAACTCAAGACGTTTGCGGTCGTCTGTGTGGGAAGTGTGGAATAATGCAGAGGGTACACACACACACACAACGGCACAGTGTATTGGACCATTCAGATAAAGTTCAACATCTGCTTCTTCCTAGTACTGCGCGCTGCGGAGTTGTAGTTTGAGATTCCAGTACCACCGTCGTGTTTCATTCCATGCCGCCCGCGATTTCCACAGCTTCGCAAAAGATAAATGGTCGACAGATTGCAATTTATTTGCTCTGGTGCACTGATTTAAAGTGCGAAGAGAGTGAGTGCGACGCCGCGCACCGCACCAAAGAATAAAAGTCAAAGTAGTGTAGCCCATGCTTCAATTGCGTGCTCCTGGACCGGGAGGGGAGAGGGTGATTGTGGGCGATTTTCTAAAAAAATGGCTCTTGCACCCCCCGTTGCAAGTATCGCCTAGATGGACAGACGACACGAAGACAACCGGATGATACAATGGTAGAAAGTTTATCTTCCCAAAGCAACGGACACATCCCGGCAGAAGTGTCTGCCTTGGTAGGAGAAAATGCAACAAGAAACTGTTCTCCCGATCTGGTGCTACAAAATGAACGCAAAATAATGGAGATGTAGTTTTCCCACTTTTTTACGGGTACGGGGAACCATTACAGAGGTCTGTCTTTTTGCTTTTCTGCTTGAGGCTATTAACATGTCTAACAATGTATGGGAAACGTGCACCGGAGGGAGTAGTGCTCGAAGAAGCTTTTTTGAGTCTGCGAACGTTACGTTTAAATATTGTATTGTTACTGTGGAATGTACCACCAGCAAGATGGATGGTAGTAGCCGATCATTTTGGCCCAACAATAAAACCACAAGACTTTTTGCAGTAACGATGACAATTGCTCAAGAATATCTAGAATATCTTGTATCGCATTCTCAGCGTATTCCAAAATTTTTGAATATTTACAGTTGAAGAACACAGTTCAATCATTATTCCGACAAAACCCTTAGCAGAAAACCCTTTGAACCGACAATAGACAATCTTTTGAAGCTTTGTGGTACTTACCTCACTTTTGCCTTTGGAGACGCAGTTGCGAATGTCCGAGCTGGTCGGGTCCAGCACGATGGTGTCACGCTGCAATGAACAAGAAGAGAAATGCGTTGTTTCATTAAAAGCAGTTCGATTGCCAAGTATTTTTTTTTTGTTCGTTTTGATTTCCCTCAGCACACTACGTAATTGCGAATGAGTTTGACGCTATCCAGAAACAGCGCTACGGCACACAATCATCTCGGATCAGTATGATGCCCCGGTTCCTTAAACCCTCATAATCCGGTATCCTAGCATCCATCATCATGGGATAATCTCCAGAGACGGCAAATGAGCAATATCGCGACGGGAGGCAGAGCACGGGGAGCCATTAAAGAACGATGTCATCGCTAATTAACGGCTAACGAAGATGAACTGTTTACCGACAGCAAACAAACAAACAGACTAATAGCAAACGGTCACCTGCTCCTGTTGTGCCCGTCCGCCCGTTCATGTCGCCGGTGGAGTTTAAGTGGAAGGCACAATTATCGTGGATCGGGAAATTGTTTCCCCATGGTTGCGTTTGTGATCCCCCCCCCCCGCCATCACACCCACCCACCGGTGGGAAGATAATGACAACATCCGGCAAAACCCGAAGGATATGCTTCATTATTTAATCACACCATCGCTGAACGGGAAGTTGAAGCCGGCCGCTTCTTCATTACTCCTGTGGCATATAAAAGACAAGGCCAGTTTAATTGAAGCCACTTGGAAATGCTATTCTAATCAATGGCAACCCCAGTTCGTCAATGTTTACCATAATAGCGGGCGGGGTGTGCCATCACCACCAGCAAATGTCAAATGTGATTGAAGCATTAGAGGGTTCTTTTAGCATTTCTTTAGCGCATCGATTACCCATCACAGTCAGGATATTGGCGGTGGCATTTACAGAAAACAGGTTAACGTGTCTGTAATCACCGCAGGTTGCATTTTTATTGAGGCTTCGGTGGTCCTTTTGCTAAGGAATCAAATCACTATCACTAAGCACCAGCTCCTTTTGATCACGAGCAATATCGACCGGAAGATGTCAGCCACCTTGTACCATCTCGCGGCTCCACTCCGCCCAACCACGTCTGCATGCTTCCTGCATAATTGACAGGTAATTTACAATAAATCAAAGAACCTAATTAAATTTTAAAACTCACTCTAGCGTGCACATTCAAGGACCATCATCATCACCGAATCCGAAAAACTTTACGCTCTTGTTGTCCCCCCCCCTATCGTCTCCCCGTTCTCGGTAGCATCGTCGCCCAACCGAGCGCGCGTCTTCCTGTGCGGCTCGTTAATGTCCGTGCCCTGCTGCCTGGCTGCTACGCTTGGGTGGTGTAGAAAACGGTAAAATTCTTCCTATCCAACATACCGTCTCTGTACGGGAAAAAAGGGTTTGCCCGCTTTGGCGTGGAATGAAAATGGTATTTTAGGAAAATGCCAATCGGAAAATCAAAAACCCGCAACACCCTCTCGGGTCGCGCACTCGGGTCGGGTGCAGCGCTAGAAATTGGGATGGATATTTTACACAGCCTCACGACTCCTTAGCAAGTGTGTGTGTGTGTGTGTGTGTGTGTGTGTGTGTGTGTGTGTGTGTGTGTGTGTGTGTGTGTGTGTGTGTGTGTGTGTGTGTGTGTGTGTGTGTGTGTGTGTGTGTGAGACAGGGTCTTTTTCGTTGGGTGACATTTTCAAGGCACGTTTTCGCTCCCAGCGTTATGATTAGTATTGGGGGTACATCGATATTGCACCAACAACATCGGGGTGGCAAAACGTTGAAAGGATATCTTGCCGGTTTTGCTAATTTGTTCCACATCGGCAGCTTCGGCACGAACGGTAACCGATGATGATAATGAGTTGGTAGAGTTGGAAAGTCAGTGTGTTTAAATGTGTTTGTGTGTATATAGTGTATTAGTCGAAAATTGGCTGAACGTGATAAATCGGTCTTCTCCGTCTCGTTAGCATGATAGGGGTAAACAAGGGTGTTGGAAGAAGAAAAAAAAAATGAAAAGTTTGCTTTATTAATAGGGTGAAATTTGATTTCACAGCGCAGATGGAATATTTGAATCAGAATAGTGAATTATTGAGCAAGAATTTTGAAGTATTTTGCGATTATATCAACACATAATTCAAATTACATTTTTGAAACGTAATTGTACGTAATAAAGTGACTGTTGGATTTTGAGATAGGCAGAACACGCCCGCGAGTTAGGCAAAGAATTAACAACGCCTATGCATAGGCAACACGCATTACATGTATTTTCCCATTAGACAGAATTCCCATTTAGACCAGTTCAATCCCAAAGAATCCAGTTGGAATATAGCCAACTTAACAGGATTTAAACAGGAAAATGTATGTATCGCTAACGGAGCACGTCGGCTCCTGATAAGAACCCCCCAGAAATCACCAATGAATCTAGTTAGAATTTCAGTATTAATTACGAAATTCTCACTTCAACTTTTTGATGAGCATTGCTCTTTTAGAGAAATTCGAATTTCTATAAGACTGGCAAGACCGCGGTAGGGAATTCCGTAGTTAGTGTAGCGGTGATTTCCTTCGAGGTGCCAGCCTTTTCAAAGGCTTTTGCTCGGAAGTTCGGCTCCCACGAAATACAGTCCACACGACGGAGTAGGCCGTAGCAACCTACAGTGACTACAATATGCTGAAATGAGACTCCTATTCTTAAATATTATAGTACACAATTAAATTGGTTTATGGCGTCATTGTCTTGCTAATACACGCAGGGCAGTTATTTCATGCACAGGGAGTTTGATCTGAATTGTTCTTACTATTGTTTGTGAATGGCACTGCTTAAACAAAAGCTTTAATCCATTTTGCGATGTGCGCACCGCAATTTCAAACTTGCTCTTCTCCGAACCCCTCCAAGTATGCATTTTGAGTAACGCAACGCCTAAAGTAATGTAATCTGTGTAACAAAATTTTCTCATCACGCTGCTAATAATTACTTTATATTCTATAAATTAGATTTTTAATTATATTATCGTAAGAATCAAAGGGAAATAAGGTTTTCGTTTAATTATGAGCGGCTTGCTCTCTCTCCTTTGCAAAACCTTGCTTTTCCAGTGCTATTGTTTATTGCTTGTCAAACCTATTTGTGAGTCAGTCGTAACATCACTCAAGTGTATACATCAAATGTCACCGAAAAAGAAACACTGCTAATGTAATGTATTCCTGTTCAACACTCCTCGGGGGCATTTTTCAGCGACTCCCTCCTACGTAATCGGCTTTCGGTTGGCGAAAGACCATCGCCATTGAACTAGTAATCACCACAAAACCCCACCCTTCGAGAGCATTTCTATTGTCCTTCGAGTAAGCAACATTAAATGAATGTACCCACGTAAAAACAGCAAATCACACTCTCTTTCTCCCACTTAGCACCGGCCGACGATCCAATAGGCCCACCCTCTAGCTGATTTATATTGTAAATTTATTCCAAGTTTACCGCATTGGTCCGTTACCGCTGGGAGGATACTGGCCCTTGTGCTGTCTGGTAGCGATCGAAAAGTAGAGATTTAATTAAAACCTTACACCCTCCCACCCGTACGTAGGGCAGAAATGAAAACAACAATTCGATAATTCCCGAATAAAAATACTTTCACTGGGATTCACGCCATTTGTTCGTGGCTAGCCGGGCCGCCTCGACGCCTGCCTGGGTAAGACTTTCTGGCAAGACGGTGCCACCGAGAAATTTCCCTCTCGCTTGCCCTCTGTGGGAAGAAATAGCACATGGCCGTACGCCGTGCCCGCACCCCGCAACACACACAAAACCGCACAGCGAGGGAAAAGCAAACGAATACTTTATTAAAAGTTTTTACAAATGCTGACACTAATTAAAATCGTGTTCTTTTCCAGCTTGATGCTGCCGATGCTGCTTCACCCGCTGCGGTACATACGAACTGTCGGTAAAGTTCCGAAATGAAAGGAAGTGTTTCTCCCGAGGGCGTTTGGTAGGCGACTTGGGTGGATTTTCCCTGACGCATTTCGCTCTCTTGGCCACAATTGGAGGGTGTACACGGCTTGTGCTGAATATTTATTCGCGATTAGAAATTAGGAATTTTTGTGTTGTACACACGCATCGTTTTACATCCCCGCCGTCCCGTCCCATGCGAAGGGGTGGTTGTAACGGGTGGAAAACATTACTCTTGAGATCAGTTCCGTCCTCCGGCAGGCGTAGATGTTTTAACATCGCGCTAACATCGATGGTACGAAGTGGAAGCGGAAGTGTGCTAACGCGAGCCTGCAGGGCAAAAATCATTCAAAAGATCTCCTGATTTTCGACACGGAAACACTTTTCTGACAGAGTTTATTGCAGCGTTTACATTTGCTGATTTCGAAGGCGAAGGCAACCAATGTTCCAACACTGCTAGACAAGCAAGACAGGTGTGCGTCATTAGAATGAATGAAGCAAGAAAGTGGCAGAAAAAAAAGTTCGCGCGAAAATACTTCCCATTGACAAATGAGAAAACTCCCGGTGACGATTCTTGCCCTTGGGGTGATTGGTGGGTGAAATTAAATTAGAAACAAATTTCACGCCAACGTGTTTCCCAGCCAGCGCGGTGTGTCAGGGCTTTTGACACCTTGGGATGGAATTTTACCCGCCAGCAGCCACAGCCCCACCATCACCGCCGCTGCTGATTTACTAATGATTCCTTTACCTTGTGTGCCTACCAAGTATCGACAGTAAGAGCCTACCCACTATTCAGCTGCTACACGTTGTGTTTAACATCCCCTCCTTCTGCTTACCATCGCCACCCTGGGATCTGGGTCTTATGGGATTATAAATTGAAATCATTAATTAGATGTGATTGTGATTAAGAATCGTTGCAAATTGCAAACTTGTTTACCGTCCCATCTGCGAGGGTCACGACACACTCACGGCTCACCTCGCTGCCACTCCCGGAAAGAAATATGCTTTCTAATTACATACGCATTAATTTCTACCCATGTACGCCTTCTTCCGAGTCGAGGCAGATGGCAGGTTAGTTTAGCGTTTTCCATCGGGCGGCAGAGTGGAGGTGGCTAGACACAAAATGTTACCGTTGAGACACATTTTATGGCTACAAGAAAGCTTCCCGTTCCTGTTTGAGACAGCCCATGCAAGGTGTGTAGAGTAGAGATGATGATGCCTAACTTTTCTTTCAATTAGTTGCTAGGAAAGTGTTTGATGTTTTTTTTTTTATATAAAAATGTTTTCGTTATTCGGAAAGCAGCCCAAGAATGCTAAGTAATTTAAATGAATACAACACGAATTCCATGCTTGAAGCCATAAATGTATTTGGGAGAATTGTGAATGTTACATGATTTTTTATTTCGTTTAAACAACTTATGATTTTTCATGTTAATATGATTGTACATACCGAAACATTCCTACTTTTTGTGTCAGTCGACGATAATTAATGCTGGATATGAAATTGGTTCAAAGCAAATTATGTTTTGCAGTACATTCACCAAATACCAAATCATCTTATTTTTTCAACTTATTGTAAACAGACGGCAAATTCCCCACATGCTTTATTTAGCGTTTCTACATAGTTTGAAAGCATGTGAAAATTAAGCAGAAATTTGTTCCAAAATGTTTTTTTTTTAAATTTCTTAGGGCATACTCACGCTTATGCCTTTGTTAAGACGAGCAAATTGGTTGCTACTGCCAACGAGAAATAACCCGATCAGTTCCCATCCCATCGGCTTGTACGGACGCAGGCTTGTAAGCACGCAACACCATTAACGCGCAGAGAAAAAAAGGTTTGGTTATTTGTTACGGCTACAACAACAGCCCGAAGAATAGAATTTTCACCTCTGTTCATGTTTGATGTCCTCCGGGCGCTGTAAATTCACCACCACTACGAGCAAAAGATTGAAGATCGGTTCACGGGCTTATACCCACACGTTTCCATACGCCAACCGTTTTGTGTGATCCGTTCCTTGAGGCAAACTTTGCCACAAACCCGAAGCTTCCAAAATCCTTTCCCAACCGGCATCGGGGGTAAACAATTGGTGCGCGCGTGTGTATCGCGGGTGCGATTTTTTTTTTTGCAGAAGCCAGGCTCTTTGCAAAAACCCGTGTGTTGACAGATTAATGAGGGAAATAAAATTTCCACCCTTTCTGGCGGCCACCATCTGTTGGGCCGGGGCACCGGTTACTTCCGCCCGGAAAATACAATGAAATAATTAGATAGCAATCAGTGGACCGCGGGAGAGCAAGCGCAAGCGAAAAAGGTGTGAAAATTTGTGGCCGACTGTTTGCAAAACCTTGTGTGCGCCCGGCTGTAGGCGAGCGAAGGAAAAGTTGTGTGCTGTGCGCACGTTTTCCGGGTAGAACCCGTTGGCACTTTGCAAAGTTCCTCATTCCTCCTGGTGCGGTTTAGGGTAAGGATTTGTGCAAGGGAAGGGAAAGAAAGAATGAGTTTTCCATTGAGAATCACACCAGACCGGCCGAAGTGAAAATGCCTTTCGAGAGACTTCCGGGTTGGTGAGTTTTTGTCTAAGAAATCGAAAGGGGTTACCAAGCACCATTCGAACGAGAAAACGGATAATTTCTTGTCTGCCGACGGGCACGGTGAGTTTTTTGGAGGTCGAAATTTGTCTAAATCATCGTCTCAATAAATGCCTCCGGGAGTGGAATAATTAATTACACCCATCAACAGCAGCGCGAACGAGATTGTACGCGATAGGTCTGCTGCTGTCCGATCGCACAAGAAGGCGCAAAATGTGAAACTTTGTGTGCACGAGTGTGAAAACGTAATCCATTAATCAAAACTCTCCACCGGGCGGGGGAATTTCACCGGCCGAGTAAGTTTATTGAATACAGCGCCAAGGAATGGAAGCACTTGCAGTACAAGAAAATGAAGTAAATCCTCGGCCTTAATCTACAAAAAAGTGTCACTGAATAACACAACCCGGTGAAGTGTGTGGTTGTGGCCTCAGCACAAAACACTTCCAGCGCTAGTGGCAGAGTGATCTTTTCCCATGTTTAGCAAAGACATAATCGTTTTTCACGCTGGCAAAGCATATGACAAAGCGGTGGAACTCTAAACCAAAACCTGGTTCGACACGCTGTTAATTTTGCATGGTGGGATTAAAAACGAAATTTCTGTGGCAAGTTTGGGGCTACGAGGAGCTGTGGCTAACACACAAAAGTGAAGTTGACCAACGTTGTAGGTGTACGCTCTCTGAAAGGATAATGGTGCGGGGTCCAAATCCGTCCTTTCAGATATTCAATTGCACTCAAACGTAAAAGCTGGTCTTAAGTTTGCTTGGAGGAGGTGCGATGGAATTTGTTTTCAATGAATTATACAGAGAAAAAGTCCTTCAATTGTGTGATGTATGAAGCTGAAATGTGATAGATACATTTTCATGCTAGAAAAATGTATTCTGGATTGCACTTATTCGGAACGTAATTTGAAATGAATTATTACGGTAAAAGAACTCGCTAAGCAGAGGATACAAAACGAAGAAACTACAAAGTAAATATTTAATTCTGCTAAAATGATAATGCTATAAAAAATGAAAAAGATAAATTGATTCGCATAAGAAAAGAATATGCTTCATATCAAAAATGTCCGGTAATATCATTTACCATTATTAAAAATTGGGTTAAAGCCGCTCAGCTCAAGAATAAACAGATCCAAAATAAAAAGGTAAACATTCAACTAGACGATTTTATGCTAATTCTTATTAAACAATCGAAAGCAGAAAATAGCAAAATATAGATGATGAACTCCTCACTATACAAAAATGGCAACATTCTACGATAGAACCGACATGAAATGAACGAACAGATGTGGAATAAGGCAAAAATGTTCCCGAAAATTGAGCTTACGCTTGGTTTATTACACACTGCGCATACATATCAGAACTGTAACATGAGCTGTGTGTATCATTTTTTGGCAATTTCCTCAGGGAGAGTTTTTCTCTTGTTGCAAAATTGACTAACAAACCACACGCGGATTGAGCATTTAGATCCCTTCGTGGAAGAAGGCAACATTAGAATGTAGCTAAAAAAACGCGGAATATATGTAAAATCTGTCACTCGCGAATGACGAAACGTGTAGCTTCCCCTCCTGCTTTCTCTATACACAAATCAGGGCACATGAAATCCTACTCCTCAATCAAGCCCCTCGCTGCTAACGAACGACACGATGTAGGGGA
This sequence comes from Anopheles merus, assembly GCF_017562075.2. Classification (NCBI taxonomy): domain Eukaryota; kingdom Metazoa; phylum Arthropoda; class Insecta; order Diptera; family Culicidae; genus Anopheles; species Anopheles merus. Next base: position 32,977,943 of record NC_054083.1, on the reverse strand, counting down.
ATGGCCGCAAGAAGTGAGAGTGCAAGCAACACATACAAATCGTATCATATAATCTATGCCTCGCGCATTATCGCTACTCGTTTATTATACATCATTTTTATTCGGCAATCCATCGCCATATAGGAAACGGAAAAAAGGGAGCGAGTTGCCTTTGTGCAATTTGACCCGACCTCCGGGTGTAATGCTCGCGAAAAACGTACGCGGCATAGAAAGGAGAAGCCAAAACGACACATTCCAACATGTCTTTTCTTGCTTCGCGTTTCGCGTTTAATGGGCTTTTTCCGAGGAGCACCCGTAAACCGCTCCAAAGCACCAATTTTCATCTCGTTCTCGTGTGCGATAGCATTTTATTTACTTTTCTTTTTTTTGTCGCTTCCACCAACAAATTGCTTCAAAAATCACGCTCCACTAAAGCAACGATTCGGCACTGTTTTACGATTTACCAACACTCCCCAAAATGACTGGTGTGTGCGTGTGTGTGTGTGCTGAGAGAAAAACAATGAAGCGTAGCAAATGAAATCCTGTCCAAATTTATTATCATTATCATGACGATTGTTTCGAAAATAGGCTACAGTGAGCGGCTTCGGATCCGAGGTTAGAAAAGCGTAATCCCAACGCAGCTGTCAAAATTCATTAACCGAGGAGGTTGTAAAAATGATTGTGACTTTAATTTCTGCTGCCAACTCTCGTACAGCAAAGCAGCATAGAGAAATCGTCCGGAATGTGAAGGGGGCGAAGGTTTATCAAAGCACATGATTCACATGAGCCATGAACTGTTTGGCTTTCGGTCATATGAACTCCACCTTACACCATTCCCAATTCTGCCCGTCCCTCTGATGAACGGTGGAACGCAATCAGTTATTATGAACTGTCAGGAAGAAATCAGCATAAATTATTATTTACATGCTTTCTCTCCCGCAAATGGTCTGTGGATGGTTGGGAAAGGAAAATTATTGAATTAAACCGGTTCTCCGTAAAACTCGAACCGTTCCCGTTACTCATGACTGCGTACGGGCCGGGGGTGGCTTTCGGTGTGCGGTGGATTTATGTGTGCAAATATTTGCTAAACTGGTGTACTTGATGAGTGGGACGCAACTGTCGTTAGAACTCTCTGCATCCCTTTCCCTCTATCTCTCGCTGTTGCTTTCCTGGGATGAAACATATTTTACCGATTTTAACCGCCCCCCGTATTTGGGTGTTCCGAGTGCGTGGGTTATATTTTATGGCGCTGGAAAGGGGTTGCAATTACGCATAGATAATTAACACATCTGAGAGCACCCGCTCCGCTGTGAAGGAAGGTGAGCAAAGAGGATCGGGGGAAAGAGCCTTCGGTTCCACTTGCTGCGCAGAAGGGAAAACTGACTTCCATCGTATATTATGCATCAGCAATCAAGCATTTCATTTGCATTCGTCCTGTGCCCGCCCGGGGAGCGTTGGATGGATTGACATTTGGATTTAATGCACACCCGACCGCCGTATCACCCCGGCTGGGTACTCTCGCCACTGACCGGGAGGGGAAAACAAAGGCGAGGAAAAACCACATTTAGCCAGCAGGATAACGAATCAACCTTTTTGATGGTATTGATTGAGCGAGCTTTGAGATAGCCACCCGCTGAAAGTGCCGTTGTGAAGCTTCCGAAGCTTGCTCGAAAGGATGCATGCTGCAACTATTGGTAGGAGGAGGGAAGCAGCAGCATTTCTGTAACGTGGTGCGTGTGCTGTAGGTCTTTTGATATGCAAATTTCCTGCACACAATGTGCTTTTGTTTGCGTATGGAAATGATTTAATGTGCTTCCGAATCGTTATCGATTTTGTTGCCGATGGCTTAAGCGGCTTAGAGATTTATGCAGATTGTGTTCTTTCAGCGGTGGTAATACTTTTGCTTTATGAATGTGACATCAATTGTTGTTGATGAATTAAAGCTCTAATTGGGATTGTTTCACTGGCGGAATATGACATTTTTATTTGATGGATTATTTCGATAATCATCAAACTATTTAGAGACATGCGTTGCGGCATATTGATAGCAGAAAAACTCCAAAAAAATTTGATTATCTATAGTTGATATCATCAATCCAAAAAGACAAAAACAAAACATGCAAAATCACTTTCCTACAAAATGTGCCCTAAATCTGCATACATGAACACGTTCTTTTAACAAGAGATTTACAAGCAAACTTCACAAAAAGGGAAAAAAAAACCCTTCCTGTGTTTCAAGAACACACACAGATACAAAAGCATACACATAGCACCAAAAAATCCTTTTTCTAACCAATGGCTAACACTCTTATGATTTTGGAAAAGAGCCTGAAAAAAATACAACCCTTTTCAAAAGAGCCACGCGGAAAGAGATTGCGGTGCGAAACGTGCAAAACTCGACGAAAGACGTCCTATTTTAGTCGAGAATCACTCGACCTACTCAGACGTCCTTCAAACCAGTGCTCTGGATCCGTGTTTCTCTGCTACCCATTTGCCTGGTCGTGTTGTGCAGGCTGTTAGTAGTTAGCGGTTGCTTCCTTTCAACACAAAACACTTTCACTCATCCTCGCCGTGTTCATGGATGTGATGGTTGTCTGGGTGGCTGGGTGGTTTTTGTTGTTATTTTGTGTGTCCACACATTGCTACACCGTATGGGGCGTTGTGTGTCCATCCTTTCTGTCCTTTACGAAGCGCTCTTTTCAGCATCAAGAACGGATATAAAAGAATACATAAAGGTGGCTACCTGATCTAGACTGACAGCAGTGTGTGTTACTCAATGGCTCATCAATGTCAACTCGTCATAGCTGGTTCTACAGCCGGGCAGCGTTGCGCCGAGAGTAGGGAAAAAAGGCGTTCAAGAAACGTCAATACATTGATTTTTTTGTGCAATTGAGACATCTGCGATAAATGGATTCCTGTTTAAGGCTCTACATAAAACCACGATGTGTTAAATAGTACATCAATTTAAACTAGTACGCTAAGAATAGATGTTAAAACACCAATCATGATAGGGTTCTGTCGTCTTCTAGTCGGATATATAACGATAACATATATGACATATACCGGTAACGATGATTGCTGCTGACACGATTTTGATCACAATTAACAATTTGGGGGTGTAAATAAAATAAATAATTAACAAAAATGTTCATAAAATGCCGTAATACGTCACCTGAGCCCAAAAGAAAATTAAATCAATCTGTTGTTGAGTTATATTATCCGAAGAGAACACATGGACAACAAAGAAACCCAAAAACGTGGAAATCCCATTCAATAATCCTCATTCCCGTGCACCAAAATGTCACAAAACATACTTTTAAAAGGGATTTCACTTTACACCAGTAGGTATGGTCATCACTGTCCACATAGACCCACACACACATACACACTTTAAAAGCTATCGCTTTAACGCACCGTAGTTGCATAATTAAAGATACGATAAAAACCAGGAAACCTAATAGATGAAGAGTTTACCTTGATCCACAAAAAGTAATATCAATAAAAAAAAGTACTACACCCAGCGCAAAGAAATCTCAAAGGAAAACAAAGGCTAATTGGAAGCGTTAGCCAAAAAACTCGCAACCTTTTCAACAAAACGGCAGGGGAATCATACAACACCGGGTTGAGCTGCAAATTTTTGGACCAAATAAACACGCATACGAGATGCAAAGCTGTGGTGAAGATCTAGTTGTGTGGGTTTTTGGGAAGAATAAAGGGTAAAAATGGGAAACCTGACAAAAAAAGAAACCCGTAACGCTCCCCACCATCCTTTCATTCCCTTGATAAAAAGGGCTTCGTGAAAGCTGAAAATTTTTCCGCTAAATTTATTATCCTTCACTCGCGAGATTTGGCTCCGAACTGGGTTTTTTGTGTGTGTTTCTCTGTGCTGTTACCAGCTTACCATATTTGCAGTAACTTCCTCTTCCTGTATGTGTGTGGTAAAGGGGATTTTATGCTCAATTGTTAGTCCAGTCTGGTAGCCACTGGACCACCACCACCCGCGATAAGTTGGAAAATGTTTTACACTAGTCCGTTGGGAGGGTGTTTTTTCTGGGGAATGTTGGATTTACCGCGTCGATATATGGCCAGCAACCAGCCTCCCAGTGTGGGGGATGTGGCATACACTCGCTCTGTACTTCCAGTGCATGTGTCCGCCGTGTGGAGTTCCGCCGCGGGCAGATGAAGCATATCGTTGGGGATTGCAAATTAGTCGAAATGGGAAAATGTTTTTCTGCTTTTTCCTATGCATTTCGGCTGTAAGTGTAGAGAGCAAACCGGTGTACTTCATCGAACAGGGGAATCGGATAATTGTGAATTATACGCCATGTCCATATCCACGCGAAATTGATTTATGGTGTTCGGCATAGCTGCGAAATGTGTTTGGTCTGTACTAGCTTTTTTAGTTATTAGTGTTGAATAATGTTGAGTTCGAAGAATTGCGAAAAAAAAACACGAGATTTATATGAATAATTGAGCAGGTTGAGTGGAAACAGTTTGAGCTATTTGCGTCAGTGCTGAAATGAGTAGCTTTGTTCGTTTTTTCCCCTCCTATTTCAAAAATCAAAAATCAAAATCAAATAAAAAATAAAAACAGATTTATGAATTTCAATAGTTAAACAATGATGTTTCATCTCCATGCGGCAGACTTCACCAATATGAGGCTCAACTCTCTTGAACTTGCTGTTGTTGGCAACATTTCATAAAAAAAATGACGAAACAAACACTGCAGACAGCGTGCGTGAGCTAACCTCACCAACATAATTTGCATTTGATTAACGTTCGTTTGACTTTCATCGTGAAAGTGTGCACAAAACGGGGCAAAAAAACAACCTCACCATCCGTGCGGACTAACAAGCTAACCGCCAGCCGTCAACAAGCTGAAGCCATCTTCATCTCCAGTCCATTGAATTCGTAAGAGCTCACTCAGTCAAAATTAATAGCTAAACGGCTGCATCCTGTTCGCATACCAGACCCACTGGGTACACTGAAGAAGATGGTTGCAAAAAAAGGATGAACGTTAGCATGAGCACTATTTAGGATAGCAAAAGCTCTCCCTTGATCCGGCAGGGTATGGGAGTGAATGGAGACAGCAGCGAAAAAAAAAGAAGACGCCAGCAACACACCAACACTAGTTGCTTTGCGAATAAACAAATCACCTTCATCAAAGGCGAAAAAGGATAACGATGGTGTATCACGCCTTCCTAAGTTTGGCTTCCGGAAAAGGATCTTCACCACCACCACCATCACTACCGGCAGCAGTGCCCGGCGGTTGACGGGTGGGATGGCAAAAACATCCTCGACAAGATTCAACCCCTCCTCCCCCCACCTCCTTGCACAGGATTTTCCCGTCATGGGCACCTTTTCGCTTTATTGTATACGATTTTGAAGATCATCCCCGCGGCGAGGATATCCTACGATGTATTGCGGATGCTGCAGTCCTTCCTCCCGTGGCTGACCATTTTGAAGACCACACCATCTTCACCTTCACTCACCCCCCCCCCGCTGAACGCAACAATGGCTTATAATCTTATCGTATTCGGTGCCGTTGTAAAAAAAAAATGGAAGAAAAAGCGCAGCGGTAAGGATTTCCGGTGAGCTTTGCAAAAATATTCTCCCCTAAGTTGAGACTGGGAGGACCGTGAGCCACGTCAAGATGATTCGTAGAAGATCTTTAGAGCAAAGCTGTTCTCTCTGACCGGTGGTGCCACATTGGGAGGGTAGCAAACAAAAAAAAAGCCCCCTGAACCCCTCCTATCCTATCGAGACGTCCGAGCACGGTAAAACATTTCCTACAAGATCCTCCCGTTTTGCTTCGTCTTCTTGTCCAGACCTGTCGTGTTTCTTCTGCACGTCGCCCACAGCAACCGAACCGGAAAGGTGCAAAAGAAAAGCTTCAACAGTTTCTTATTATTGGGTCGGTAGCGTGAAAAGCGTGAACCGATCCATCGTCTTCGCTCAAGGCCAGGAACGCCGAGGGAACGAGGCAAACGGAACGGACAGTTCCGGCGGCTCTTCGGGGTTAGCTCCTTTCCGGTACACCTTTTTTCCATTCATCTTATCGGGCGCGGGAGCAATGGAAGAAAATGTTGCAGACCCCGACGAAGATAGAGCCGTAGCAATTGCAACGGCAAAGGAAAAAGATGTTTCCCTGTGGATTTCACTTCCTTCCGGTAACAATCGCCGTGGTGGTCGTGGGGGTATAAGGTAGCACGTTTTCAAAAGCACGTCTGGGTAGGTGCTTCTTTCTTTGGCCTGAGGAGTAATTTCAAAACAAGAAAGAAATGGTGCACAACCCAAGGTGTCTTCTCCCCTTGCCAACCGTAAGAGAACGAATTGCTGCTATAAGAAGACAGCACAAGCATGATTATCGTCCCGAGGCCGTTTGTGCAGGCGCTGGTCAGCTACAGCAGCAGCTGAAGCTGTTAGCAGAACCGCCGTTGCGTTGTCGGGAAGGTGTTTCGTACAGTTTCGCATCCGGTTGGAGTACGGACCGGGGCATGATTCAACCGCAAACAAGTCTGGAAGCTGATGCAAGGATAACGCGCAGCACGGAACACGGCCCTGACAGTGGAAGGTGCACTAAAGATGCTTCTCTCGTACACTGGCGGTAAACGTATAATGCCGGCTGAAACCAGCTGGACGAGGGAGAAAAACGCATACAAAAGTATGAAAGTGCATCGGTGCTTAAGGTCCTCGCTCCACGCCTCCCGGGGATCAACGACGGGAGGGTTAGCTTTTGAACACGGTGGCTGCAAAGACGAGACTGTTCAAGATCTGGAAGATGTTTTCATCCCAACCTCAACCGCGCTCGTGGTGTAAGTGTCATGATCTGTTACAGTTGAAACGGCGCGCGGTGCATATCGATGACTTTGTTATTTATCTTCACGGTTAGGATCAACAGGAAAGCATTTGGCAGGCAAAGGTTGATTGCTGTTGATGTAAAGGTGATTTCAGACCGGGAAAAGAAGAGCTTTTAAAGCCTGTTTGAATTGTGCGATTTGTGCAGCTTATTGGTGTCAAGGAGCGTACATAATTTGACAACGTTTCCGTGTTTTATTTTAAAGCATAAGATTACAGCGACTTAGCACAACATGCACACGACATTACAAGTAAAAATACACAACAAGGAGCTCAAGATTAAGAATCACAGAAAAAAGACAAGAAAAATGCCATTAAACCTTGTCCGTCAGCATCATTCCGGTGGCGTGTGTCTAGAATGGCAGGCTAGAAACTTCTCCACAGCATCTTAACCCACGCCACTTCCCAACCACCATTCTGGCTCTGATCGTGGTGCCGAGAATGTCTCCACGAAAAAAACAAGCAACGAAATTGCTGTCTTAATACGTTCAACCTGCTGCGCTCGGTGCGCTTGTTTGCCAAATTAGGCGAAATTCCCAAACCAACCCTTTTAAGCTGCGCTTTACTGCGCCGCTCTCGTCCAAAGTTTCGCAAAAGACAACATTCGAGGCATGAGAATCCGGCGAAAAAAAACACGAAACGACAGGAAGGAGCAAGACATTGCGCGGCTGAGGTCTGAAGCATGACGAGTGGATTACAAACTGCTTATTGCGTCGTTAGCATGGAAAGCGAAAATGTCAAACGCACCACCACCACAGGCAGCACCATCACCACCAAATACACCAGGCCAGGCGGCGTGTGGCCTGTTCCGGGCAGCAGCACACTTGAGGACACGTGCAATCAGGATATAATCTCTCCCAGGCTGGGCCGCCAGCACGATCATACACAGGCGATGACGAGCGCCGGCATAATGGGTGAAGTGGATAAATAAAACATAAGAGAGCAACAAACACACACACACACACACACACACACACACACACACACACACACACACACACACACACACACACACCACACACACACACACACACACACACACACACACACACACACACACACACACACACACACACACACACACACACACACACCACACACACACACCCACACACACACACACACACACACACACCACACACACACACACACACACACACACACACAAACATAGAATTCGTGGTGAAATGGAAGGTTAACATGAAGGAAAAGAGGGTAGTTTAATAAAAACGAAGTACGAACAGACACAGGAATTTCCATTGGTGCAAACAAGGGTCACTGAAATGTGTTTGATGGAATGTCTTGTTGAAGCTCTGTTCGCGAGGCGACGGCGATGTGATGGTAGTTAGATGAGATAGACACCTTATACGAAGCGTCGCGATCCTGCCACCGATGAAGTCATTTAGACACGGTTGAGATGCGCCTTAAAGGTGATATGGAGTTTATTACTAATGTGGGAAGGTTAGTTCCATGAGAGTTGCTGTATTGCTATATGCTATATAATATTAGGATTTCGTCGTTTTGATGTCACGGAAAAGTCACATAAAACGTATCCTTACTTCCTTATCCAATCATAATTGATGGGGTAGCTTGTAAACATCAATCAAATTGTATTTAATGTTCGAAACATATACTAGCATACACGATGAAATGTGTTGATAAAGCGGCTTACTAATTTAACACGTCTCATATGGTTGGAATTTAAATGCTAGTACATCAATTGCTCACATCGAAGCAAATCGCAACTACGGTACACTGCCTGCTGCTACTGCTCTTGTCTTCCAACGACATAATAAGTTCCGACACAGCGCACAAAAGTGCAGAAAATGTACGCAGATTTAATTAAGACATTAAATACTGAACTCCCTTTGGTCTGCTCTGCAAGGAGCACTGTTTAACAGCACACACTCTGGTAGAGCTTCCTGCAGCGGGGAGGGACCGTTAAATTTTCCGTCCTCCTAACGGGGTTGGGTGCCGGTTGAGATGCACTTAAAATAATTCCATCGGACACTGGGACATCAGTGGAGCTCATACGCGATGCTGAAGGGAAATTATTGCCACACGCTCGTCAGCCTTTGCTGGCGGAATGTTAAATTTCGTTCGCAGTGGCTACTGGGAGGTCTAATTTTGGAAACACCAGACGTAAGGCGCGCACAATATGGTTTAGGAGATCCATCAACACAGGGTTTGAAGTGGACAAAAAAAGTACACTACACACGGTAGAAACTAAAACAGAATAACGGAGCATAATGTTGAAAATTGCATTAAAAGTTTACGACCTGAGAGTAGGTAAAACGGGTGCACGAGCATACGACCTGATGTGATGATGAAGATGATGATGATTGCATTTGGCGAGTTTCGGCTAGCCGTTGGCTTTATGTTACACCGTACGCAAATCCCACTTGACTTACCTAAAATGAAAAGTAACAAAAACACAATTAAAATTACTATATAAAGTGTTCTAACGTATGTTTCGTGTGTATAATATGTAATGTAATTTAAAAGGGAGCTAGCATTCAATATCAAAACAGAGTTCATTTTCCTATGCACACACACATTGTAAACCTGCATAGATCCCCACAAAGACAAAACATTCCTGTCAAACCTTATTAAACTCGTCATACGGAGTCCCTGTTTCCCCGTTTCCCAGTGTGTATTGCTTTTCGCTTTCGCTCAAATTAAAGCCGCCCGACAACGGCGGTAGCACCCAACGACCACGACGTAACGTTTTCATGTCAAATTTCATTAAATTCATTCCGGCCGCATCCCAACCCGACACCCCTCTTGCGTTTGCCGGTCTATTAAGCGCGCGCGCACACACATTCCTTGTCTCAATTTGATGTTTCCCTGTTTGATTTCGATTTCACTTCAAACCGGCTGTTGGGTGCAACCGGTTTTTAATGTTTCCCCTAGGAAACAGAGACCGAGGAAGAAACACGACAAGCAAACATTGTTTCTTCGTCCTTTGCCCTTTTCCGCGCAGTAAGCGTGCGGTGTAAGTACGAAGCAGAGGGTGCGCGCCTTGTGCAGCCACACGAGCGGACGGAGGGGACACAAACACACACACAGTCGCTATATCGCGTATATATCGTTTGTAATTCCTCAAGCGAAGGGATGAAAGGAACAGTGCCTTTGCTACCACCAACCTACGGACGCATTTATCTTTTGCCTGTACACATCATTCCCCGACGATTAGAAAGCTAGAATGCGAATGCGTTAACGCGAAAACCCCTCCTGTAGGGTGGCGGGAAGGCCTCGCCAACCTAATCAACCCTTGAACGAAGCACACATCGCTCGTGCGCTGCTTGAAGTATTCGATTCACGTACTGCGCGCTGCTGTTGCGTGCCTGTCGTTTGATAGCATTAATTTTAATACATGTCGTACTTTTACGGCGCACATTTTTCAAGGTCCTTGCCCTCTTTTTGGGATGGGTGTGTGTGTGGCAGCGCGAGACACTACCGTAAACAAACAGGAGGGTTCGGTTTTATTAAAAACTACAAATGGAATCTGTGTTTTTCCATTCTGGAAGGGCTACAATTGGGAGCTTCCGAAAAAAAAAATGCTTCCCAAAAAAAAAAAAATATTCCAAGTGTTCTTCCATCACGCCCTCCCGTGGAGTGCTCGAAAGTACCTTGGGAGATGTGCCTACTTCAACAAAATCGAACATCTCTTGATGGGAAAGTGCTTTTCCCACCGCCCGATAGGTGGGTGGTCCACTAAACGCTAATCTTATTAAACCTCTGTTGAAGTGCTCGATGATTATGATCCTTGGTGCTCGGGTGTTCGTTGGCATCACATCACATGAATTCTTACCCGGATTCCCTCCACGAACATACTATCTTCATCGCACAACAGCAAGGGTTGCGCTTCGAACGTAATGTCCCAAGCCCCGGGACATACTGTGTGCAATTCGAGGAGGAGCGTCATCGTGCTAGTTAGCAGATAGTCGGCTGTGGCAGCCGCGGGCATTTTACGGGATTGCAATTTGAGTAAATAGAGGGAAAAAGAAAACCGAAGCAACCACCACCACCACCACCAGAGCACACAAAACCATCCATATCTTTGCATTTGCGATTCATTAGCGTGAACTTCAAACGGGCCCGAGTTTTTGGTCGATAACGCTTTTGTAAAGGGGTTAACATACATTTAGGCGTTTACTGAGTGAGGGAGAACCTTGAAGCCTTTGCCTTTCGAGCAGTCGGTATCACGTTAGTAGCACCGATTGCACTAAAGATTAAATATGAAACGTTTTGAGTTCGTACGTTTGAAATCAAGTGGAATGGCATAATGGAATGCTGCTTTAAAGATATGGAGATCAATCTCATGTTTTAATGAAAAAAAAAGTCGTCTGGTAGAGATAGAATCCGTGTCGCATTTGGGAAAGGTAAACAGCACAAGAATTGCCAATTGGCAAAGGAAAATTATAAATTTAACGCAATCTGATCCTGTGATTGAATTGTGAAGTTAAGGCAAACAAAACAAACCACATCAATATGCACAACCTGCACACGGATCTGGGTAGCTTTCTACCTTCTTCTTTCTGCGAATCACATCATGCTGCTCCCTATTTATGTCCCACCGAAATGGATGCAAGATTTAATACGTATCCGCTTCACATTAAACGGTGAGAAACGAAATTGATTTCTCCTGATTGCTGCAGCAGGTTGGCCACCTGCTCGCACGGACAGAAAAAAGTGGATTTCGGTTTTGCTTTCCGTTGCTGTCCGCTCCCTTCCAAAATCCTGCCACAGGATTGGAGCAAAATCAAACGACGATCGTTAAGCAGCGTCAAGCCGTGCGCGGTCGAACGGCGACGTACGGCGTCTAAAGGGACACCGTGCACAACGAGATAGCGTCCTTATCGTCGTCATCGTCATTCACCACCACTGCCATCATCAGTCTGGGTGTCTGTTTCCACTCTCGAGGCGAGTGTAAATATTTTGAATCATCTTTTATTTATGGAATGCGTAAGCAAACACGCAAACGGCATAATGCCACTTAAGTCGACTACTTCAAACACAGACTGGCGGGTGGTGCTGCTACTAAAAGCGTTCGTCGTCTTCGTCTGCTGAGACTGGCGAGGGACTTTTTTACGCGCTGATTTATCTCCACCCTGTTCACCCGCCCATTGCCACCCCACTCCCGCCATTTCTTTTACCGGTGAATAATCATTCAGAAACGTTTGAAAAATTCAATTGGCAAAAAGGTAACAGAGGACCACAAACGGTCCCTTAAAGGTTGGTCGTTTGGCGCTTATCGACCACACGGTGGAAATTGTATTTAACGGACTTTGGCGTCTCGCTTGGTACGTTGTTGGAAAGGAGCGCTGTTTGACTGAGCACCAGATTTTCCCGCCGTGTCAGCATTAATCGCTCTTACTGTGTGGGCTTTCTCTTTCTTTCTTTCCCATCCTGTGGGCCCCACGCCATTTTTAGGTATTATTTTTCCATTTGATTTTCCCTCACCCAGCAAAGCATACAAATCGGTCCCAAATCAGAGAGCTGTGTGTCATTTTCTTCTCGTTTTCAATCTGTATTTCAATCTACGATTACACACTCTCTCCCCTCCCGGCCTCGTTTGCTACGGCTAAGATTGAATTCATGTTCTTGGCGAGTGTTTCCATTTCCAGCATCAGCCCACCAGCGCGATACGTCCGCGGTACGAGTCCGGCCAATAAAGGCCACTCTTTGTTTCGTTTGCTAATCTCCGTTGCCTTCACCTTTTGGGTACAGCAGCGGTTTACATTTTTATCGGCTCAAATTTCACTTCACGATGCCCGTGATCTTGATAAGCCATCTTTTAGCTGCAGTGTAGCCGCCATGTCGCCGCCAAGCTGACGTTCAATCTTGAGAGGATGAGAGCTCGAGAGGATACATTTTGTGTGCAAAAATTAGGGAAGCGAAAGTATGATGGACGTGCGGTTTGAAAGTAAACCTGACAGGCGGGGCCCATTGGTTTGAGCGTCACTGGAAACCACCATAGAACAAGCCATCCCAACAACATCACAACTGCCCGTTGGCAAACGTTTTCATGGCACTTTTTAAGACTCACCACCCCCGTCCTCGTCTGCATAATCGCTAGTTAGGGCATCGTTTTCACGCACAATGAACACATCATTTTTCTCCACAGCAATGAGGGTAGCGATGGGAGGCAACAAAATAATGGCAAATCCTCCGGTCAATCGTGTGGACGTACAGTGACGGAGACGGGGATGGAAAAAACCCTTATTACAAGCTCGTTGTTTTGTCTTGCTTTAGCGGTAAACCGGCTCCGGGTGGTCATGTGTTTCAGGCGCTGCGCTAGCCCGAAGCCAAAAAACGTCAGCGGCAGATTTCAAATGATCATACATCCTCTCTCTACAACATATGAACTACACAATGCTCCTTCTTTTTTTTTGCTAGACAAGTTCGTACTCCTTCTTCAGCATTTAGACAGCCGCACACTGCTACTGAGTGTCGGCTGTCTAGATATTCTGTGTCTGCTGGCGCCAAACCTTATCGCAAAGCGCTTCTTCCGCCCGTACCCATTCAACACTCGGTTCAGTTTCGTCCCCTTCGCATCGGTCTAATTTAAATTCTATCTAAATATTATTCTATTATTCCATTCACTTCCACTAGCTCGCCCTGCGAATCCTTCGCCTTGAGAGTTCATGAAGGCAGGCCGGCATCACAAAAGGAGGGGGAAAACGAGCCTTGCTCTGTGCTAGCCATCAGTTGGTCTAGGATTCTAGGAGGGCGGTATTTCAGATTTTACAGCCCCAGGGGAGTAGAAGAGCTGCGGGAGCCGGAATATGGTGAATGAAAGTCCCATTTGTTTGACATGTAGCAAAACACACCCTACCGATTTTTTTCTCTCCCGTTCTCTTCCCAAATCTTCGTTCGTCCTACATCAGCATTTTGTGACAGATGATAAATAGACTGCTGCCCTCGCGTCGTTGCTCGTCTTGCGCCCAACCGGATAAAAGTTAAAGATCGTAGCGCAATTGGAATATCCATGTCGAGCGCGTTTCGGGTGTTTCCGCCGTTGCCAGAGCACGCTGGTTGGGATTGGCGTATCTCGTATCCGGTGTCTCCGGTTTACGCTATTCCTATTGCTTTTACGGCGGAGAAGTGGAGGAGTTTCAGCACCGGGAGCTACTACACACGTTTGGCACTCAGCAACTGCAGCACCAGCAGCAGCAGCAGCAGTAGAACCAGGCAGGCACAAATTGTTAATAAATTCACACTTCAAAAAGTGATGACGATACACGATAGGAGCTTGTTTTCCGACCTGATGCTTCCGACACACTGCACAAGCGGCATGCCAGCAGTCCCTTCGCTCGCTCCGGAAGGTGTGATAAGCGCGCGACCGTTCCTCCTAAAACACACAGACACGAAATAGGACTCCAAATGCTACAAAATAGGAGTGAAGTTGCTAAACTTGGGCCCCCTGAAATGGCCTTGAACGGTTGCAACCGAACCTTCCGAAAAGGTTTTAGAGGTGTTTGCGAAATGTTTTGGGATGCGAAATTATTTAAACTGCCAGCACGCCATCCTACACAGTGACTGTTCCTGCGCTTAATGGGAATGAAGATAAGGCTCTCTCTCTCTCGCTGTGTCTCTCGCTACGTACTTATTTAATGGAGTTAATTTCCCATGTCTTTCCGCTGCACCGTGAGTACAGTGAAGTCAGACTTGATAACGGTTTTGAAAGGGAAGGTTAACACCGGAGAATTATACCATTTAACCGGAAAGACCAGCACCACCAGAGTGGGTGGTTAAGAGCATTATTTATTGTCCCGTGACTAGTCACCTTTGCCCGGTAGAAGTCACCAAATTGTGAGTGTATTTTGTGTGGGTTGAAAGTGCTGTTAAATAATTCAACCACATACACAAACATCATTTGTAGAATCATGGCGGTTTTTTTTTAAATAAACACATTAAAAATCGAACACGCCGGTGAGGACAGACATGTGTAGCACAGTTTGACAGGCATAATTCGATCAAAAATCACGGCCATTTCCAATCCGCGTACGCCAACGGAGGGTTGGAGGTTGGTAGGCAATTTTGCCACCCCTAAAAGAAACAGCTGTCATATTTTCCAACAACAACATTTTCGTAACTACAACAATACACCACCACGCACGGCCACCTACGGGGCCGCTCTCTCTCTACACAAAACGGCTCGAAGCGTGTAAGTCGCGTTGGTGCACTTTGCTGCTGCTACTGCCTGCCGTCTGATGGCCGGAGACAGGATAACATAAAACATCACTCACCATATCCGCCAGCCACGTTGCCATTCTTTCCCTCCCGGGAGGCTAGTTTTTGGCTGGGAAGAAAGGTTGAAACGGAACGGTGCGGCAAACACACGTACCAAAAAGGCATCGCACAGATTATGCCGTAGAAAAAGAGAGGGAGAGAGGGCCTTAAAAAAAGAACACGTCGAACCGAAACCTCATTTCCGACTGCCATTCTTCATTACTCGGATATCTATATTTTCCATTTCTCGATTTCGATCTCGGTTTGCAAATCGGGGCTTTTTTATGTGTGTGTATGTCTTGCAGTTTGTTTCACTTGTTGTAAATGTAGCTTGTGTAAGGGTGTTTCAAATAGGGAAAACCTCGAAGTGGTGATATAAAAAATAGATCACACTGTTTCGTCCTCTACATTGGGAAAGTGTGTGAGTAAGGAAAGCAAGGTTATTCGGCTTTCTGCGACAATACTAAACTCAGTTGACAGGAAGGGCGCCATTGACAAAGGAAGAAAAAAAATTGTTACACGCTTATAAACGACCGAGAGTGTTTATGAATTTATTTTTAACACAAAGGCCGCCTTACGAGCTATTCAAGATGGAAAGTCATATCATTATCGGTGCGGTAACAAAAAAGGACATGCATCATGCTTCAAATCACTCTTGTGTTACAGTGCTGCCGCTGCTACTGAGCGGAAGGACAAGTTGAAGTTGCCACAGCTGTCAGCTTCATGGTTACATCGATTAGAAACCACTTTTTCATTGTCATTGCCGTCATGCCGTCGGTGATGCAATCGATTACAAAGGAATGGTGCAGAACGCGACTAATGGCGTTTTTCCGGTTTTAAAATAGGTTTCAGTAGAACTAAACTACCTATTGGCAATTGTTTTTTGCAATTTAAAACTGATTTTTTGTGGAAATATAAGAGTCAAATAAGCAAATAAGAATTACTGATCATTATAAGACATCTTGTCAAAGACTTTCGAATAAGTTAACCTAATTTTGAAGAAAAAAAAACAGCAACAAGGATTCTATTGAATCGCTCAAATCATGGAGACAAGAAAAATATATAAGTTTAATGATAAAAATCACAAAAAAATAGTTAAGATCGCTCCTACATTATTAAACAGTAATAAACAACCATGAAACATTAAACAAGCAACATGAGCATCATCACCGAACCTAATTTACTTTTTCTTCCCAAGATGCAACCACAACTGATGTCGATTACAAAATCACTGCAGCTGTCACCATTTCCGTGTAATGAAGAAGGATGAATAATTATCACCCTTGAGGGGACACGTCCCGCTGCGTAATGACAACAACAAACATGAAACTTCTCCTCCGTTTTTTTCTCTTCTAGAGCTAAGAAGCTACTGTTTAAAGCGATCTGTTTTTTCCATGCGTATCAGAACTTTGTCATCCCTTTTCTTTATTGTTTTTTCTTGTGCTGTGTCTGTAGTCTATCTTGTTCAGTTTCTTCATCCGCTTGTCAACTTGAGTCAATCAAATGTAGCCTTAATGTTTTTGATGTTTCTGATGCTTTCGTATTCATTGCTAAGTTTTACCCTTTTGTGTAGTTGATTCACTTGAAAAATGGATGTCCAACTGTGTGCCCTGAAACGAAACGGCTTTTTTAAAGAAAGAATTTTACCTCCTTCCTACAGCTAATGCTCATCTCCCCCGTACGCTGTGTACTGCCAGCGGGGCGACTCCCGGAAAGGATGCGTGTTGTGCCGCAGGCGTTGGAGGTGTGATGATCGGAGATTCGGATCTGAATGGATCTCAGAAAATTTTCACCACATTTTGTGCGCCGTCTGCCCGCAGAGAAAATTCGCAATCGGTTGCGGTTGTTTTGCGGGAGCGACACAATCTCTTGCTTTCTCTCTCCCACACACACAACCACAGCCACAAAGCACTGTTTGCCCCGCAGGGCTATGAAGTTTGGTTTGTCCGGAAGTTGGTTCACGGTTCCTGCCACGGACCCTCGTCTTCTTTGCCGAGTTTTCGGACGCAAAAGGGCTGATCGTGACTGCAGGGCATGTTGCGTCATTCGGCCGGAACAGACATCAATTCCGAGATGCTTGTTTGGTTGTATTTGTACATATTTAAAGAAATAAATAAAGGGGTACAGTACGGGAGAGCAGTTACGAAAAAAAAGCACTCCCCTCGATCGACGAAAGAGCATCAGATCTCATCTCGTTCCGGTGGTGTGGGAGGTTGGGTAAAAGGGTTGGGTAGATAAACGTAAAAATCACTACCAGACCGTTCCCCCCCAAAACGCGACAAATAGACGACAAAATGTTAGTTTATTTTGACATCAATCGGTTGTCATCGGCCGGGCCGGATTGCCGTGTAGATATCGTTCCGCACCGGAACGTGCCGACCGGATGTGGAGCGGTGGTGGGCAAAAGTGCCTGGTTTATTTTTATTTTTTTCGTTGAGCCTACAGTCTCCCTTTCTCTCCATTGTGACGCAATTTTGGACAGTCCCGAGCCGGTAACATTCACGAGCAAAGTTTAGCGGGAACAGGGAGGAGTGGATCCTCAACGAGCGGATGGAGAAGGTGACGGAATGTTGCCCCGAAGCGTTTCGAGTTCCGGATTCCGTGGGTTGGCTGCGCTGTGTTGCTGCGGACAAGCGTGTTCCAGTGCTGACGCTTCTCTCCCTTTCCATCTCCTATCGAACAAGGAGCCCGATTATGTGAGTGTGTGTGTGTGTGTCCTCGAGGGAGGATTTTTTGTTGACGTTCCTTCTCAATTCTGCCACATCATGCAATCGTTTGGGACAGTTTAAAAAACGAAGGGTCCTCTTCCTGACAGATTTGCGCGATGACTAGCAGCAGCGTCATGCGGTTGTGCTGCGTTTGAAGCAGGAAAAATATTCATAACCGGAAGAGACCGGAGAATTTGTGGCCGGCGCTGCCTGAGTTGGAATTGAAATGAGAGATAAAGCATCTCCCACGCTTCTTCTTCCGGGTTTGTGTGTGTGTATTTGAGAGCGAAAGGGAGAAAAAAGAATGGATAAAATTGATGATGCACCGCCAGCGGGAGGTGCGAGACTGGTCGATGATTTTCGGAATGGTTTGATCATGTCATCGCCTATGCGCCACCGGGCACACAAACACACTCACCGAAACGAGAGTGATTTAATGGATGGAAGCGTAAAGTGGAGGAACTAAAAAAACACAAAACTCTCAACGGAAATGTGTACACAGTCCGGCTAAAAGTGGCTCCCTCTGTTAGTGATGGTGGTGTCGTTTTTGTGAACTGGAAAAATTGTGAACGTTCTCCTCCGGGACTCACACTCGTTTTTAACAGTGTCCGGAGTTTTTTACGAGCACCATCATGCAACCACAACGACAAATTTAAACTTTCGCTGTTAACGGAGCGCGCCACATCAATCTGGAGGTGGAGATTGGGGGACAATTTGGGTGTAAATAAATTCGAATGCTCCAAACCACCGATAGATTTTTACCCCAGCGGACCTTTCGCGTTGCAGGGTAAGGCAAAATCGGATAAAACAAAAAAAAAACAAAAAGAGGCGAACAGATCGATTCAGATTGAATTAACGATTGAAAAACGAGTACATTTAAAATAGAGGAAAAATCAGTTGTTTTAAAATGATCGAGCAGTTTAAGGTGAAACATACAAAATAATGAAAATAAACTTCTCTGGACGCAGTAATTGAATAATTTAAAGACAAAGAAGTTTGTTGTTGTTATTTATATTGGTTTCTGATTCGAATGCGTATGCTAATTACATATTTTAACCTTTGATGGAAATGATTTCTCGGATAAATTCAACAGATAAGATACACAAAACTTTGTGCAAGCTATTTTCCCCTTGTCATTTTTTTATCGTATAGAATTAGTCTCAAACTCTAAAATGTTTTCCATGTTCAACTATAAAACTCTCGACCAGTTGGTGGTGATTTCACGTTATTTACAATGTCGCGTACATTGTACGGGTAAGAGAAAATCGATCAAATCTGTTGAAAGCGAAAGTGGTATCAGATCGCAACGCCATAAAAACACAATCGGTAACACTTTTTGCAAGTTCAGCAAAATACGCTTTCGACCAATCGACATTCAAACTTCTCGCATCGATTTCATTAAGCAGCGATGGGTGTCGTGCTAAAGAGAGACAGAATAATAAACGCACATGATTTTTAGCTACTTTTTGTGCTAAAATAAACCGTTTCCTCAGGCAGCTAGTTCCGTTCCCTTTCCATGAAGATCCTGTTTTATCGGTAGCTCCATAAATTAGAGTCTTTTTTATCGAAATACCGAAATCAGCAACCGACACGGGATACGTCCGTGCATCTCTGTATTTGTGTTTGCGAGCAAACGAAACAGGGAAAGTGAGTAAAATCCTCTTCCCGAGCAAAAATCGAAAATGAACAATAAAACACACCAAATCCAGCAACGGTGCGACGCTCCTGTTGGGGAAAGCGTTTCGGTTAGATTTTGAGTGGGTCCCCTTTCCACCAACGAATGGAGTGTTACTACCATCACCCATTCCTGGTCCCCGCCTTTCCCCATAAAGCGCAAATAAATTTCCTGCCAAACTTTTGCCACACACCTTGTGGGCTTTGCTGCTCTCCTTCCGCTCCCCTGAGATTGGCACGGAAAATCAGAGGCCCGGAACAATTGCTACATTTACGCTTCGTCGGCAACACCGGTCCCGGAAGCTGTCTAATGCTTCGGAAAAACCTCCGTTCAACACCCGTTTCACCTGGCCCGGTTACACACACCCGTTTGGCGATGGTGTTTGCACTCATTAGCCCCATCCCGAAGCAGAAGCGCTCGCCACCTCTGTAGCTCGTCTCCCGTTAAAGGGTTCACTTTTTCCACGACTCACCGACCCCCCCCCCCCCCCCCCCGGCGTACTAGCGGTAGTAGCGCACAGGATGTCCAACGTTTTTCAGTCAGCAAAAACCCACATGGATTGGTATTCACTTTTGCCTGCTGATCGAAAACTTTGCATAGTGTTGAAAATAACGATGGACTGATGCCACTAATGCAGAGGAGAGGCAAAGAGGCACAGGGGAGAGGAAAGTCTACGTCGGTTGCGATCATATCTTTCCTTCCGGGTACAATGGCTCGAACAAGTGGGAGTTCGGTTTTCTGCAAAGCCGTCATTTCGAAATGGTAACAAGTAAAGCGGAAAGATTTCCCTGACAGTAGCATGTCTCGATTCATTCTATGCTTGTGGGCTAGGTAGAGGGAGGAAGGATTGGAGTGAGAGCAGAGGCAGAAGAGTAGTTTTGGCTGGGGTTAATTTATAGCTATAGGCCAGAAGGGACAGTAAATACCTCTGGAATGAATCTGGACAATCAATTGGCAATGGATGGTCGTTTTAAAACGGATTTTCCGAGGAAAAAAGGAAGTTTGGAATAGTGAAGCCCTGGAAAAGGTCACTAGGGGCGTCCTCCGTTTTAGTCGTAAATCAAAATAGGTAATTAAATATTACCAATTAACAATATCGTCATTATACTATTCAACCTTGGGGTGAGTTTCGAATGTTTAAATGGTTTTTTCTATATAATAGCAAACTTTTATAACGATCGAACTAAAAACTGTTTCGACAATTCTTATATACATCGTCCAATAAAAACAGCAGAAGATGCAGTGTAATACAAAGTGTATATTTACAAGCTATGCAACTTATTAGTATTCCCAATAAAATCCGATATTTATCGTTTTATCCTTTCAATCAACGATAATTCCACACACAAACACAAAGGGTTGGGTAAACAATTTGCAAAACGATACAAAGTACACCGTAGTAATACTCAACCAGTCACAGCACACATACATATACAAACACACAACCACTTGACGATGTATTGTATTGGATGCCTTCGTTTCTCTCCTTATTGCACGCTACGATTCATATCGAGGTCAGAAGCGAATGGGGAAGATGCGGTTTTACTGTGTCCTGAACTCCAGCCAAAGTCGTCATGATCATGGTCTTCATTCGAATCACAAATAAATATATCTCGCTTTCATTGCAAAGGTTTGCCCGGGAATAGACGGAGGAGTAACGTAAAACGGCGTAAAAACGGTCTCTTCTGCCCTGCTAAGGACGACTACTTACGGCGCAAGTATCGTACTGTCTCTTCTTTGTCCTCTCCTGGACTCTCTTTATTCGCTTCTGCACTTTCAGCTCATCAGCATGCATGAGACGACGGTCGGGCGTGGCGTGAGGTTCATCCACACAAACACAGCACCCCCACGATCACGATCAAGAAGAGCAGCGCATTGTAGGGGGGAGGGGGGGGGGGGAATCGAGTATTGATTTTACGGATGAAATTACACGGCAAACAAACTACACGAAGCGTGAAAAGGAGTAAGCACAGCCGATTGTGTACAGCGTCCAGATTTGTCAGCGCACGGTTAACGGTGAAGCGGAGACCGAGAAGTCCTCCGAGACAGACTCGACCCAACAGACATTGTGTTGGTCGAAGTGAATTTAGGCGATTTGTTGAAGCTCTATCGGCAAGAAAACGTTTTTTGTATCCACTGCACAAGTCAATCAATTTGACTCCTCTCCCTCTCTGACACTTTCTCACGCGCGTTCCCTTTCTATCATCATCTTCGAAACCTTGAAGGAACGCTTTGTTGGACCAATCGGTATAAATACCGTCCAGAATGGTAAAAGGGCGAGTGTACTCCAATGAGGTAACGCCACCATCATCGGCGAGCAATCAACATCGTCATCGTGGAGGGCAAAAGGAAACGATTTTTTCCGGGAGGTCGATGATGGGAAGGAGAGGATGGGAGCAAATTGGAAAATGAATGCCGATACATATGTGTGAAAAAGATCACGTGCGTGTGGAAGAGGCTAACAAAAAAGGGCACAATCGTTCGCAGCGAAGCTCGACTATGTGTGTGGTCTGAATCTTCGTGCTTGCCAAAACGGATCCACACACAAAAAAAAAAAAAACAAGGGAGTTAAACCTATCACACTTCTCCTTCACGAACGATCAAACGAGGCGTCCCGCTGTCTATTGATGAAAATCGATAGGGAGGTATGGGAGGCAACAAAAAAAAAGCAGCCATGAACGGTGGAAGAAAAGCCTCTGACAATAAACCCAGCGTGCTGATGATTCAAGCCTCATCGTATGTGTAGTCTCGGGTGCGGGTATCGTTCACACTTGTACACTGTTCTTCCATTCGGTTCGCTTCCCTCTAGCAGGAAATTCCGCATCGACAAGGCGGATACCGAGGGATGACCGCCTCCATTTCCAATAAACTACCAGGCGTCTCCATCGCCAATGGGAAGATGTTTGCGTGTGTGTCTGTCCATTCTCTGCGTGTGATGGTTTTATTCACTTACATCATAAGAGAGAGAGAGAGAGAGAGAGAGAGAGTGGAGGCTTTTATTTTTGCTTGCTTTCATTCTTTCTTCGCACACACACACACACTCACACTTGCACAGTGTGACGGCTCAGTTGAACCTGTGAAATGGTCGATTTGATGAAGTTATTGATGTCGAGTCATTTATAAGCCTCCGAGTAATCAATAGAGATTGATGCGGTGAAGTCGTTTGGTGGATGCTACGGTGGACTTTGCGGATGAAGTGATACACCGACTGGCCGTCTCTTCATTGGCACTTTCGCATGAAGAATTTGGCAATAGTACGGGAGGGTTTTACTGTATTATTATTATTATCTTACAGGAGACAATCGATACTGTGATACGCATGAAGCGGGATTAGCTGCTGGGAAGAAATGTTACAAAATGTTGATTTACGGGAATTGCGAGTGGAAGAGTTTTGATCAGCAATGTACTAGTACATCGTATTATTTAAATCCTCCATTCATCCACAATGCAAGGCATTACAAACATTCAAAGAATGGAAATAAAACTACGATCGTTATTGGCAATAAATTAATTTCTTTTCGCCAGGCCTGGGTTAAATAAAAATCGTTACAAGACATCCTTTTTAAAAATATAATATCAAATAAAAATGACAAATGCATGTTTAGTTGACTGAACTGGTAGTTGTTAATAAAAAGCAACTAGAGGAGATAACAGTTTCTCCATTATCTGACTCGCACAAACATCATCTTCCGGCAACCTGTATCGCTTGATAAACGACTTGTATGCGCCCTTCCCACTCCCATACGCACCCTGCATCAATACAAAACATTCGCCGTGCAGCACAATCGGCACTGCAGTGTACGGCAATGCAGAGATCCGTGTGCATTCAGAAGTTAATCGTTTACAAAAATGCCATATCCCAACTCCCCCCAATGCAGTCAGCACTGGTAGTGTAAGTGGCTGCTCAGAGCGTAAACCACCCGGAACCATACAAGTCGTCAACGCGTGTACTGAGTGTGGTGGGTTCCTGGCGGAACGTACACTAAAGGTACAGCGGAAAACTGCCTCTAATGTGATGGAAATGAGGATGAAGAGATGTTGGAGAGTCAACCTTTTTTTTTCTTCTTCTCGCTAAGCTTGATAAACTCCCTTTTGGAAGAGCACATGCAACCCTACTCTGTCCAATTGTTCGTCATCCTATGCCTTTCATCAATCTTTTTCAACATGTACACTTGATGGATGGCGTGCGGTCCCTAGCTCCTCTACCAGGCAACATAATCATCACCCATCAAAGAGTAGAGCGTCAAGTTGGAGTGTTTGTTGCTTCAGTCTACCCCTTAGTGCGCCTTTCAACAGTTCTAAACGACGAAAAAGACTTTCCACAGACATAGCTAGTACTGCTACAGACAACCAGCCCCCAAACCCCTCTACAAAATTTGTGTGAGCCTCCGAAAGAACCTCCCGGCAATTCCGCACCAAAACAAACATATTTCACTGCTGATCGTTTTTCGCCAATTTTCGCTGATCCTACCCTAGAGCAACTTATATCCCGTATTTTTTTTTTGTTTCACTGGCTGAAAGTGTACACATAAAGGATACGAATGCACGAAACGAAAAAAGAGACCAGTGAAAGCAACACACCGCCGACATGTCGCAGCATGACGCGCTGTTTGCCGCTGAAGTGAATAGTGATCTTTTTTAAATCATCGCTAAAACCGGGAACTTACTATGGAAGGCATCTGTGCAGCGACAAACAATAAGAACGATGGGTGTTCGGATATACCTCGACTCGTGCAGGCTTTACTCTTCGGATTAATGCTTTCACTGCCAACCCCCCCATCATCAGCCCTCAGACTGGTTGAACAGACACCGCGTGCCACAGGCAGCGAATTCACAAACTTTGACTTTCCCATACGCGAAACGTCTGCCACTGCACGGCCCACAGAGGTTGATGTTCGCAATGCGCAATGGATTCCCGCCGCTGCAATGGTGATGCTGGACGACTACATAGCGCCGATTAATGATGGGTTTTTTTCTATTTGCATGCGACGAAAGAGAAACACATTCTGAATAGCGCTCGTGTAAATCAGAACCTCTTTCCGATCTCTGCCGTCGTCTTATCTGCATGGCTGATCTAATCTCCTACGGCTTTTATTGATGAAAAATGAACAAACATACTGGTGGGATGGGAGCTACGGTGTAGTTGCTTTTGGTGTGGAGTATCATCCTCGGATCTAGGTTTTGAGAATAGTCACAATGTTCATGCTCGCACATTCCCGTATGAAACAGCGAAAGGATGAAGTGGAAAACTTTCGAGACGAAGGTGACACTTTAATGCTCCCTTTTTTCCCTCGGTTCGGGCTTATTTCCACGCCTCCGGCTTTTGTTTGCTCTCATTTTTGTCAATTCACGAAATGGGATATTGATAAATGGAAAGCGTTCCTGTAGGACTCTGTCATCAGGCTCACCCTTTTCAACGGCGAATCTTCTTCGCAATCTCGACTGGTGAAGGCGAAACTCACTTGCACGATAAGTTTTCGTGTAAACAACCAGCGAACTCTTGCCCATGTTATCGTGGTTTAAGCATCTACTTCTTTGCCAGAAAATGAAGGAAAAGGCTTTAAACCCGGATGAGAAGGAACACCGCAGGCATTTTCCACCCGAAATGTGAATGAAAACTGTACCCTCAGGGGAGATTGAAGGCGCTGGAAATCGATTAGCAGTCAACAGGGGGAAGAACGAGCAAACACACAGCATTGCAGGGAGGAACGGATAAGAAGCGATTGGGAAACGATTAAATATTTTCGTACCGTAAATGGTGGGGAACGGGAATGCTTTAGGGAATTACATTGCAAACTACACGGAGCTGTACGAAAGGATGTCAAAAATCAATTCCCGCACGTGCCGCAAAAGGGTAAGTTCGATGGAAATTTGTGTCAAACATAGCCATAGGGCATCAGATTGACAACAACAGATAAACATGAAATCATCTTACTGTAATATTTAAGGTTGTTTTTTGTAAGCAAGACATTTAACGTGAAGAACGTAAAATCTTTCAACACGTGTGTTTTGTATAACAATGAAATTAACATCAACACAAATTCTTACAACAGAAAACTCCATTAGTGCTACCCTTCTACTAATCCTACATTAATTTGTCACAAACCCCTTTTTTATCGTTCGTTATGCCATCACATAAATCTGATCATTGAATCCGTAACGAACGTGCTTCTTAAATTGTAAAACTTTAGCCAAAGTGTAATGATCCCCAAACACAACTGATGCATAAAATAGCAACCAAATGGAAAGGAGGAGACAGAGAAAAAATATAGTTTAGGCTAATTGTAAGCAATGGAAAGCTCGAACTTTGTCGCCTCCACAATGCAATTAAAAGGATATAAAACCCCACAACCCTCCCGCATTTCCGAGCAGATGCAAAAGATTCTTTTTCGGAGTTCTTGAGCAATTCCACCTCCAACTTCGTTCGCAAGATAAAATATGTGTTTCAACACCATTCCGTCATCGGGCGCGGGCAAACGACGGGCCAACCAACGCCCCATCGCGGAACAAAGCAATCGCTCAACGTGCAGCGTGCCCGCACGTCCGGTAATTTAAATTTTTCCATCTTTCCCTTGTCACACAGCATGCGACCAATCTTCGGCACCTCTTTCTTCCGGCGCGTTCGTACGGCAACACTCCCCCAGCTGGGAGCATCTTGGAGCAGCCCAAACCCTTCCACTGTGCTCTTAAAGGAAAAGGAAAACACCACCGAAAGAAGCAAGGCGCGGTGGAAACAATAACAATAATCATAAATCTAATTTATCGTCGCTATTTTCACGCTTTACTACAACCATTTCCTTTTCCGTTCGCTGAAGGAAAATTCGTCCACAATTCTGTTCTTTCAAACTCTTTGCTTATGGTGACGGTAATACTGGAAGAATCATTCTGTTTTTTTACGCTTGTAATGTTAAAATTTGAAGCAAAAAGAAGTGAATAAAACAAAACCTTTCCGCTTGCCTACAGAAGTTGTTTGGCCAACCAGTTTTATGCCAAACTTATGAAGAAGGTCAACATCACGTTTGCGATACACCCTTTGGAAAGGACTTTAAATATTCTTTCTCGTCTAATCGCAAAAGGCGCGCGAAAAGGGCATTTTCTACAACGTTCGCTTGTTGAGTCTCTTTGTGTACAGTACCGCCAGCGTATAAAAACGGCTTTTGAAACAATTTTTTATTCCCCTTCCAGAATGCCGCCGTCGCTTATCGAGCAAGAAAACTGACCCATCATGATAAATGTTTCCTTTTTTCGGAAGCGATAAAACGGTCGTCTGGGAATTTTGATACTAATTTTTAAACCCAACAGCTTGGAGTAATTAATCAATTGTTTAGCAATTTGTGCCTTATTATGTCGGGGGCATTAGACACTACATTGAACGATGCTGTCAGAAGCAATGTTTTATGTACCAAGAAAAGTAAAATTGAAGTTTGACGTAAGGGAGCAATTGGCGTTGTTTGCAGGAGGTAGCTTTTTAATTATGAATTGTTTCACCGTGAGAGAAATTGAATTACATTCACTTTAAATTGGTTTGGCAAATAAGTTAGCATTATTTTAATAAAAACTGATCATCCCAATTAACTCCAACCCAATTACTTACCTCACATGACGTCATGCTGACGTTTTTCAGGTTCAGCTTAAACACCCGATCCCTGTAGTAGAATAAAAAAAGAAAAAGAAACAGTGAATCAGTAATGTGTTTTTGTGCTTTTCGCTCTGTTTGGCTAACATATCTATCCTAACATCGTTGCTAATGAAAGTTATGTGGATGAGATTTGCTGGATGAACATTATGACTGTTAGTTGATTTCCGTGATGGTCTTGACTCCAGCTTCCGTTGAAACACGAACAGCAAAGGACACTTTTCAAACCCTGAGCAAAAACCGGCATGCAATCCGTCAAACCAAGAACAAAATGACCAACGTTACGGAAAGCTGTGTTTTTGCATTGAAGCTTAGCCGGTCCTTTCGTGATTAATTCTTAGAAAAGGGGCACTATTAGCAACCAGAGTAGATCAAATTTGACTAATATCTCAACCATTTTTTTACATTTTTAATCGAGAAATCCTCTGTTAGTCCTGGCTGATTTCATGCTGTTACTACACCGGAAACATAGTGAAAAAATGATGCGACACAGAACATCTCTCCGTACAGGAGTGCTAGAAAAAAAACCGTGTGCCAGTTTTTCTCAGAACTATGGCATAGAAAGGCTACTGCCAGCATGATTGCTACGGGGAAAAATGACCTACGAGCAGGAGCGAAAAGGTTAAGTGGAAGTGAAAACTACACGAAAAAACAGTGTACCGTTGGTTCATTTTCCAGATGTCCAGATGTCAATGCTAGGCTGAGGTAAAAAGAACACGTATTTTAGAGTCAAATTAGGATAAAAGTTTGCCTGCTTGACTTTTACCTGGGATAGAAAAAGTGTGCTTTTTCTTGGTGTTTGTTTTGTAAAAATGGTTTTTGTGTTTGATTGATTGAAATTTTGTTTTTTTTTTATGAGGTTACGACACACAACCAGAGTTTAAAGTATGAAAAGCTGATACATTAATGAGATAAAATTGGTTCACAGAGGACTTTCTTAATATAAATACAAACTTCGTATAAGAATACAGAAAACCCGTTCAAAATCCCCAATTTATTATTAAAATACCAAGGAATGCCTTTTGGTACTTCCTCTATCAATATCGAGAGTTAATAATTATCATGTAGCTGTTGTCATTCAACCCTCACTGTTGATGATATCACCAGTGCAAACACCGGATTAAAACATACATTGAAGCTCATCGATCGCATCGGTAGGAGCATAAATTCCTCATCGAAACGTGCAGTAATAAATAATCAATTCTGTGCTGCTATAAATAAAATTCGTCTGGCTGAAATTACAGTAAACTTTTCTTCCATCGGCATCCGCTTTCATCCGCAAGATGGCGAAGGGTAATTACGCCAGCCAAACATGGCGGCTACCGCCCTTATCGCGCCAAACTCTAAGCGCACTCTAAATTCCTGCCACAAACCAGACACATCGCGCAGTCCTTTCCTATTCTCTTTCCTTTCGCATCGCCAGCCAAAGAAAATGGTACCGAGATTCCCGCCTCCTACCCGCCTCATTCACTCGGACACACACACATAAAGTAAAAGCAGGAAGCAATTAATGAGCAAAACTATTCGCCAAGAGCTTCAATAAAGGCGTGCTACATGGCCAGCTTTCGCCGGACGCAGACGGGCGAAGATTTGTGAGGCGCTGTGTGGTAGAGAGCAACCGCAAAGCCAGCAGTCCAGCTTTCGATATCGATCGGAACGCGAGCTGATGGTTGGAATTCAATTAAAAACCATCAGCTGGACTCTCCATGCTTAAATCCCTCAATGCGACGGAAATGCGTTGTCTGGGGCGATGCGTTTTTTTATCGCTCGCTATATGTTGCTACTTTGTTTTATCCTCCCTTTTACGTTGCCCTTGTTTGAAATTTTATGTACGATAGCAATTTGCCAGTTTCCAACGATCATTACGAGGCCACAGGACTGTGCGATCGTAAAACCAGCGGGGGCACTGACCGACTTTGCTGTCTAATCTTTTATGCGGCAATTGCGCGCCGTAATGTTACACCATAAAGATCATTAAATGAAGTGAATTGTTTTGTTTTGCGGGAGCGTTGAAGTGTGGTGGCTTTTAATTTTTAACATTTTAATCAATGCTGGATTATAATTAAGGCTTCAAAAGCCGGACCGGGGTAACGTTTATCGGCCGGTGTGACGGTAATCCTCAAGCCAGCCCCCGCCACTACTGGTTAGCGTACTTACGGTTAGCCAGCAAATTAAACCGCACCCACCGGTACAACAATCATGTGCATCGGATTACCTTAAAAAAAAAAGAATTGCAAGCACAAACACACACACTCACAAACACACATGTTTCCAATGTAATGCAATGTCAACGTAAAAGCGTCCGAAAAAGCAACGTTTTATGCCTCATTAAAATGACAATTGCTACACACACATCGTCGCCAAGCGGCCGAATGCGATGCGTCCAGAATTGTGTAACGATAACAACAATTACCCAGCTTAATGTGCGAATGAGTGCGAGAATCTGTATGTGTGTGTGTGTGTGAGTGTGTCGAGACCGTTTCAGGTTCAAAATACACAACAGGGCAGTAAAGTGCGAGACCTGCATGCGGGTGTGTCAGGAGTGCACTGGGATGCATTCCATCCCGCGTGCGCATTGCTTTTTTGGACCGAAGATGGCTGTCGAAACCGACAAACCGATTGCTCTCCCCGGTGGCGTTAATACCTTCCCGTAATCCTACCGCAATATAAGTGCCCGAGTGTGTGTGTGTGTGTATTCCGGGACGCGTGGACGCTCCCCACCGTACCATAATGGCTGGCTGGCGCGCGAAGATGGATGGACGATAGTGGGCACGTGGCGGCAGGAAAGCCGAAGCGCGTACATTAAATAATCACTTCATATAAATCTGTGGGCCCGACAGCGAAATGGGCAGCGAGCCGCTTTTCTCGTTGCGCACATATATTTACAGATGCAAATGCATAAATATAAATTGAATTATGCGCTCTCGCATTCTCGGTCACCGGGCGGGCGGGTTTGGTGCAAGGGGTGTATGGCGGTGAGAGTGGGAGGGATTGCCCCAGACCGAGCGCTATAGAGCAAATGGTCAGCTGCCAGACCGATGGTCGAAAAGGACCTTCTGACTCGGGAGTATGCTCGGCTTACCCGGAGGATCGGAATCCGACAAAAGCATCGCCTTTTGAGCCGGATTGTGAGGCGGTAAGAGAAGGGTGGGTGGAAACGAGGCAATTGCAATCATTTCATTCTCTCACTCTCGCTCTCCCTCACACTGTGCCCCATTGGGAAGGGCTTCGCTACCACAAAATGGCTTTTGTTTTCATTTACATTTAGCAGGAAATTGCAGAATTTACCAACCGTCGCTCTATCGCTCTCGTTGCACTTCCACACCGGTTTGATTCAGTGCCTATCGACTGCAAATAAAACTGCACAAACACACACACACATACAAATATACATTCGCTAGAGCAGTAGCCAATACCTTCATCACAACTAAATCGACTGTGGCTGTGTGTAGCTTTTAGTGGCGTTGGTTTTGGAGCAAATATTTCAAATCTTAACCCTCCTCCTCAAATGGCTGGTTTGGATGAATGCAATGCATTTGAATAGTTTGGAAATCACACACACACGTACTGATTCAACTGGTCAGACACGATGCGTCTGCCTAGTTGCTTTACACAACTTGTAGCACAACTTGTACGGCGGAAGGGCTCGTTCCGGTTGAGCCGTAAACGTTGTACATTTAATTCACACATACTCAGCAGACGGGTTCAAAGGGGGTTCAGGGGGAGAAAACCCAAGTGCTGTCCATTTAACTCGTTACCCGGAACAGCAGGCTACAGTATAGATAGTGTCCGGCAAATGTGTTGTTCCCCCCTGGTACGGATGATGCTTGCATTACATTGCTTTCATCCCTCGAGGCGAAGGAGGGCCGTGATCGATGATCGCACTAGTGATTTCTGCATTTTTATCGATAAATTACAATTGTTCTGCTAAGGGGGCTTGTCCTGAAGCACTGCTCTTGAACAGTTCAGACGAGTTGAGACTTTATGGGCAAACAGATACGGGAACAACCTTTGTGCAATCAGAATGACACCGGTGAATACAGGACGACGGCTTTAAATTCTTCTTCTTCTTCTTCTTTGGCTCAACAACCGATGCCGGTCAAGGCCTGCCAAACACACTTGTGGGGTTGGCTTTCAGTGACTTTTATTGATTTCCCCCCATAGCAGGATAGTCAGTCCTACGTATGGCGGCACGGTCTATTTGGGGCTTGAACCCATGACGGGCATGTTGTTAAGTCGTACGAGTTGACGACTTTACCATGAGACCGGCGGCTTTAAATTAGTGCTGACATATTCAGGATTTGTAGGATTTCTACATGAATGTTTGGAATTGCTCAAATTCTGTACTAGCTAATATTATGCTGAAACAATACATTATAAAATCAGTTAAATGGTTCAAAAAGATATTAAAATAGGAAATATTCGTAAGGCTTCAGTCAGCTTTAATAGATTAATTAAACAAAAAAAATATGATCTTTGCTATATCAATGATTGGCAACTTTATCGTTCTGGATATTTTACTGTGTTACAATTGTAATAAAGCTCCACAACTAATGCTGAGTAAAGTTGGCAAACATTTGGTGTCGACTTTGATCCGACTTCGAAAATTTCGGAACTTACTCCGTAAGGTAGGTCCTACTAGTACTATCCGGAGCCATCTAGAGCCGTCTGGAGTCGCAGTCGAAGTCATCTGGAATCGGAGATATCCGAAGTCGGAGTTGTCTGGAGCCGGAGTCGTCCGGAGTAGAAGACGGCCGGGGCCAGTCAATGTCAGGGCCAGAGACAGCCGATGCCAGGATGATGTCGAAAAGCAATGCTGCCGTCGCTAAGCGCTATTCTTAGGAAGACTTGTTAGCGAAATGCTTGACCAACACTGACCAACTCCAATCGACTACGACCCTCGGCAAAACTAGAGGTTCAGACTTTGCCGGAGTCGGAATCATTGGACAATCCAATGATGTGCTCTCATCACTATCCACAACTTCTTCATTATTCTTTCGATGTTCTTATTTAATAACCTATCATAGACTTAAAACATGGGACAAATGAGGAAAGAATGTTCCACAAATGTTGTAAATATGTGCGCACAAAATCACAAAAATGGCGAATATTTGAGATTTGTGTTTTTTAGAATTTGTAATAGTAATGCAAATGTAAATGTAAATAATGTAAATATAGAATTCAGAGCGACCATGACCATCAGGGCCGCATTAACAGGTCGAATGTTCCATGTATTCTAAAGCAAACTACCGATCCAGAATGCAATGGTCCGTGCGATGTCTTCGCGTCCTATCGACACTTCAAACGCTGGATTGAGGCTGGAGTGTGCACTTCCGCCAAACGCATCCCGTGATTGCGTTTAATTGCGAACGAGCATAAAGCTGCTTGAAAATTCAAATCATCGCCTCGATTGTTCTCGTTGATGGATGTGAGTGCGAGAGCGGCCGAACAAGAAAATCTAAAAGGAAGCGACAATTCTGTCACATCCGGTTCCGGCAATCGGGCCACAGCACCGTTTTCATCCGAACAGGACCGTCGTCTTCGCCCTGCACAGCAGGGACGCACAATGGATGATCAATACACGCCGATGACGTAAGCTAATTCCTTTCCTTCCGAGGGACGTTCCGAGGGCGCCTGGCCCGGCGTTGGGAGGAAGGAAAATGAGTCGGGCTTTGTGGCAGCAATTGTGTTCGCAGGCTCACCGTTGGACCCAACCCTCACAACACGCACGACCAAGCAGCGAGAAAACAAATCTTTGCTTTCACTAAACGTCACGCACCCGTCGCTGCAGCAAAGCGGTGGCGCGCTTGGCTGAAATTTATTTTCCTTCCAAAAGTAGCGGAAAATTCAATTACGCTGGTTCGCACATAAAAAAAAACCCAACCACTGGACACGAGCCGAAAAGGACAGCGGAGGCTGGGGGAGGGTTGTATTTATATTGGCAGCTAGCAGAAAGCGAAACAGGGCGGCCAATGGAATACACACGATGATGGAATGGCCGGGCGCGCGTGCAGACACGCCGAAAAACGGATGCAAGTAAAAGTCAAGGCATAAAATTTATTGAATTTCTTCACCCAACAGAGCAGCAACAGAGCAGAGAAGAGCTCTTCGGTTCCCTGCTCAAGGGCTCCCGATGCGGGTGCTTCTTCCAGAGGATCACGGGGAACACACGCACGACACGGAACGCACAACAAAAACAACATGCTAAAACGGTTTGGCGAACCGGGGGCTTTTTGGGTTGAATTGGCGAAATGATTTCTGATGCTAATCGAGTGGAAAACATATTTTAATTCACTCTCCTTGGCCTCGGTCGGAAGGGGAATCGCTGGAAACGAAATCGAAAGCGACCGAGAATGTCTGTGTGTGCGCGTCGTTGAAAGGTCGTGGCCAAAACTACCATACTGTACACAAAAGATGGACGGTTTGAGCTGTCGATAAGGCGAACAGTAGCAGCAGCAGCAGCGGCAGTGAGTGTTGTGTTGGGGTGGAGGAGGTTTTGCTTTGACATTTTCATTTTCCTCCAGTACAATTCACGCGAAACCTCTTACCCGGGCATGTCCATCACAAAACAACCCCCTCCGTGAGGAGGGGTGTTTGTTGTTGTTGTTGCTTCTTATCGAGAGGGGTAAAACCCGAAAGATGATGCACGGCGGGTACCGTTAAGGATTGCAAAAAATCGCTGCTAAAATTGATCGTTTCACGGGTGCAAAACCTTGCTGTAGTACGGTTCAGATTGCTTAAGGAAGGGTGGTTTGGGTGGCTTTTCTTCAGTGCGATTGTAAAGAGAAGGTAAGAAAGGCAGCAACTTTGGTTCGAATGAAGGACTGGATTCAATCGACCAGTTGTACGAGATTTTGTTGCGAAGAGTTGTTGGCAACACACCATCGGAGGCGTTTGAATGTACCAAGTGCAAGCCAGGAATAGTAAATGGTGGCTTAGGAGAGTTTTTTTTATTATTGTGTTTTACGTTACGTTGTAAAAATAACAAAAAGGTCTAAAACACATTCTATTCTTCAATTATGCAACTTAGTTTATTTAGATCAAGAGTTAAATCCTTTCAATCAAATAATGAAATATATAATTAGTTTTACATAACTAAGTCACCTTAAGCTGAAACTTCAAAGGCCTTTCCTTGATGAGAATGCTTTAGCGCTCCAGACATCCTCTCTCTCTTTCTCTGTACCATTCCTTCAAGCGAGACAGTCGCCCGAACAATAAGCACCCGGCAAGGAATGCCTTATTGCAGCTAATAAATATTTTATACACATCTAACGTTTACTATTTTCAACTATCTTAAAGAAGGAATACTTGCTGGATTAATGATATTTGACAGTTCATTTACAATTTTACCTGGAATCCTTTTCTAGCAGTCAATGGCCGCAAACAAAAGTAAAGATATGAACAAGTCTTTGGCCTGATTGTTTTCCCGGAAATGATAACGAGCGAAATGGAAACCTTTCTGTACCTACACAGCACATACATCCCGAGCATGTCAGCAGCCGCGTCAGTTCAACAACACCTGCTAATGAATCCTGCCAACGGTCATCTACCTTTGCGTGCACTGAGGCACAACAAAAAAACCGGCCACAAATAACCTAAGAAATGACCAGCCAGGGACGATAATTACAGCCAGCTCTCCCAATCAGCAAGATCGAAGAACACCGCACGTGTTCCCCCACTATTGGTTTACACGCGTCTGCAATCGTCCACCAAGCAGCTTCACCTACCTTTCGTGCTTTACCTCGGTGCGATGCGGAAAGCTCGCCTGGCTTCTAGATTACAGTGCTCATGTTTCTTACGGCCAAACACAGTGCCCCGCGTTCCCACCGCATTGCATTCGTATATTGAGCATAATTTACCGGCCGAGGGAGGTTCAGCAAACAGCGGCATTGCTTTATGAATTATGTATGGATGGATAGCAGAGCGGTGGTGTACAAACTCGCTTCGCATTTTCAAACCCACCCCCCCACACACACACACACAAGGGCAGCTAGGTTTACCTTTCAATCTTGAAACACATGCGCACCCACCCACCAATGTTTCATAGCCTTTCGTGCAGGCCAGCGAGCGATAGTTTTGAGCGATCAGGATAGAACGATAGGTATTGAAAGATGAAGCAGCCCAACACACCGGTATTTACAAAAGCAGCGTCTTTTTCGTTTACGCTCCTCCCACATAAAGGCAATCAATTGGTACCTTCCGGGGGTGGCCGGTGGGTTGCGCTGCAAGGGATGTGTATAAAATATTTATTAGCTGCAATAAGTCATTCCTTGCCGGGTGCTTATTGTTCGGGCGATTGTCTCGCTTGAAGGAATGGTACAGAGAAAGAGAGAGATGTCTGGAGCGCTAAAGCATTCGCAGCAAGGATGTAATCGATTTGGATTTCGTTAATCCCACTCAGTCAAATGGCGGAAAGCAAATAGTTGCTTCCGTATAATGCTTTTCAGGGACTATAAGGCGCTTATTACGAATTAAGTCAGATTACAAAAACTATATTTCAATAATAGGTGAATAATCATCATATCCCCAAGCGAAAATAATCGATTCATCAGCATAGTTGTTTAATGGTGGTACGTGTACGTGAGAGATGATACATCAGAAAGCGTGTGAGTTAAAATCTACTCTCGGCCGTACCTAATTGTGTGTTAATGGCTATTTTTTCAGCAACAAAAAATGCTTACTGCAATGGAAACATCGTTAAACACAGTAGAAATGTAATAAAACAGCCTTTTTTGGTGCAATGGTGACGTTTTTAAATGCGCTTAAATGCTACCATCCTGAACCGCGTACTAACGTCACCAGGTCTGTTTCAATTGCCAACGTCCTACGGGCTCAAAGATCAAGCAGAGAAGCCGTAATGCAATCAACAACACACAATTACTAGCGGACACACAAGCGGGCACACAAATTACTTAATTAAAAATTAAATCTAATTACAAAACGCGCGCTGCACCGGACACAGCGGCCACGGGCAATCGCAAATACAGATGTGCAAACCGTTTGTGCGCAAATTGATG
Organism: Anopheles merus; assembly: GCF_017562075.2. NCBI lineage: Eukaryota > Metazoa > Arthropoda > Insecta > Diptera > Culicidae > Anopheles > Anopheles merus. Next base: position 32,941,832 of record NC_054083.1, on the reverse strand, counting down.
CAAACGAAGCATCTTCAGCGGAGAAGGACAGTTCTTTTCCACTGGAAACCCAAGGGATGCGCAGTATTAATAGCAGGATAACGGTTGGTGCTGCGTAGAAGGAAAGAGGAAGCGAGTGAAGCGAAAGGGGACGATTTTACAACTCAAGAATACCCTTTGGGTGTAAGTCGTTGGTCTCTCGCCAGCTCCGTTGAATTGCAGGCGGCAAAAGAATTATCCGCTTGGAAAATGAAAGATCAAAATTTTTCAGTGCCGGGGTTTTTTTTATTATTATTACTTCTTCAGAGGCTTTTTTCAGCAAATGCGATATTATCCATCTTCTTCGTCCATTATGTCTGGGAGTTTAACCCTGCAGAGCTTAAAAGTGTTGAGCGTTGCATTGAAAGCGTACTGAACCGGGCCAGGGTAAAAAAAAAGTTCGAACAAGAAGAACTAAGACCTTTCACTGCACAGTCAACGCGCTTGTTTCCGCCCGGCACAGCAATCAATCGAAAGCATTGATGCATAAATAATCGCTCTAAATAATTAAACGCCTTTTTGCGCGTTTACTGTCGCCACCCGATTGGCATAACAATTCAGCCAAACAATTGCTTACCTGCCATTTGACGGATCTCGTACCACATTCGCTCGACAGAACGAGGAAGCCTTGCTTCCCTGCAAACGCTTACACCCAGACCCATCATCACCATCCTTTGCGCCCTTTGCTCCCTGTCGCTGGGCCGGAAAGCGAGCGAGGAAAGGATATTTATGCCACAAACATAATTCGAGCTTTCCGCTTCGAGCGTAATATGAGTGTACGCTTTTCTGCCCAGTAGTGTGCCAATTAAAACGGGCATTAATGGGAGAGGGACCCATCCCCACAGCCCACCACGGGCGGGACAAAAGTATGGGCAGAGGAATTCAATAGAGCAATTATAATTTCATGGTTTGATTAAGGTGCCTGGTGCTTGGGATAATTATTGAATTGCCACAGCCGCACACATCCTCATCCGTCCGATTATGGCGAATATGTTCGAGAGCGAGGTACGGGCCCGTGTAAAATACCCATAAAGCCACAATCGTGTTTGGATGTGCTTGTGTGGGTGGGTGTGTGTGTGTTGTAGTGTATGTGGCGTGAATGAATGAAGGTGCCGAAGCGGGAAATAGATTGGCCTCCTACGTACACAATGGTCCCATTTTGCAGTTGTTTGCAGCGTGTAAAATCTTTTGTTCTGTTTTTTGCATCGATCATACCACCAGAAGGTTTTATGCCGCAGAAGAAGATTTTCAGCAACTTTTATGCGTTTTTCTTCTTCAATTTTATATTGTAAACATTCTTTAATCACGACAGATGTAAAATAAATGGCCTAAATGTTTGTAATATTAACGCAATCTGCTCCCACTCATACTCCATCCAATGTTCCATGTAGCTTTTCTTAATTTGCGTAAATTGACAAACTTTTATTTATGTTTTTTGTTTGCTTCCTTGTAAGCCCGAGACTAAAGGTTAAAGGAAAGGAACAGAGCAAAAGTAAAAGTAAACGAAAACCCGTCCAGCAACAAATGCAAACACACGGGTGGGGATCGGAGCCACGGGCCAAGGGGATAATAAATTATTTGTTTACTTTTGCGATCCTTTCCATAGAAAGGGGGATCATCTTTTCTACAATACAGCTAATGCGTGAGGCCCAGAAGACAGAGAGTTTCCTGTTTTCCATTTCCTTCCCTTTGCAAGATTCTTAACAGGAGGGAAAACACAAAAGCACCCGGAAAGTGTGCACAAGGAACCGTTTCCCCAACTCGAATCCGACAAACGAGTTTGGTGTGGTGTGTGGTTAAACTTCTTGACGGTTCGTGACATTACGACACCAACCAACCGACCGTCCCGGGCCACTCACACACGGGGGGGCAGAAAAGCGTGATCATAGTTTCCCCACCTTTCTTTGGCTGCTGCTGTTGCTGCAAGGGATTATTTATTACACCGTAATGCGCATCGCCCCGGCAAACGTGTATGCACACCAACACACTTCCAGCGACATCCAACATTGACTTCCGAGACGGAAAATCTCGAGTGCACTAATGAACGGGTAAACTTGATTATGGTTACACGCACACAGACACACAGACACCGACAACAAGTGGAAGCCCGGGGTGTGGGTGAATTTGTGCTCTTACCGACATCTTCTTCCCGGAAAAGAGACACACATCAGACGGGATGAAGATGGAACGATGGGAAAACTAATTGATTAACGATTATTGGAGGTTAGGGGACAAAAGGGCATGGACAGAAAACACAGGGCGAAAGGGTGGTCAATGCAGACCACAATTAAACGAAACCTGCATGGCTGCATATCGCAAAAGAAGAAAAGACTTTGGAGTGTGCCCTTTGTTCAAGGGAATCTCTTCTACAAAAGAGGAGTGTCGTAAAGAGAAGGGAAAGCGTTTATTTTCATGGACAGTACCACCATCACCTGAAGCGTGTCTTATTAAGCGCTCACCTTAGTTTCACTCAAGCACAGCCGGTTCTCTGTTGCTGCCATGCAAGGCGTGTTTTAATCCGATATCCAAAGTTCGCCCTAGCCTACGTAACAAGACTTACGGAGCCGCAAATGGTTGCCTCCCCCTCGAAGATCCAACCGATTCGTCAAGGATGCTGTCGGGGAGGTGTTGTACTACCGTCTACTACTAACTCCGTTTGCAGTAAGAGAGTATGTTCTTCCTGGGAAGTCCAGGAAAACGAGCGGATAGCGGTGGTGGGGCCTGACCAAGTTGAGTGGAAGCGCAAATAATTGCGTTTATGAATCTCTACGGGGTCATATATTTCGGTATCCTCTTTCAGGCTCCACCCCGCTGACACCACCACCTGCACAGAGAGCAGGACGCATGCAGCACAGGGAGGTTCGCTCGGTCGGTTATCCTTCCGGTGCGTCCCCGGACCGACAAACATCGAAACCCTTTCACGGCACCGCTTGTCGAGGTGAAACCGGACGTAGCTAGCAACGCAACTTCAGGCCCTGGTGATGTACGCTGGAGGTTAATTTTTCATGGTGCTTGCTTCAGCGAGCAAATAACCACCTACGGGCGCGCGGGAAGAAGCCTGAATTCAACCGTCTCCACCAACGGGGCATCATGCAATGAACATGTACGGTAAAGGTTTATTCTCGTTATTGTAGATTTTTTTCATTCTCTTCTTCACGCCCATGGGTCAGTAAAACTGCCCAGGTTAGTTCGAAACCACGTGCGCACACATACACGACCGAAGGATGAGGATCCTCCGCTTTCGCAGGCCCCAGTCTTACGGACGCCATCATCATGCTCAGGTAAATCGATGTTTAACCTGACATAATATCGTACATACTTTACCTGCACACAGAGACCCCGCCCGTGAGGGAGTGCAGGAGCAAAATGGGAATCTTAGTTGGTGTAGCGTGAAAAAATACACCCCTCCTGGCCACCCTTCACCAGAGCCTTGGCCCTTGCTGGGCGGATGGTTGGGTTTTCCTCCCACTCTTTAGGTCCTAAGCTCGTTAGTTTATATTTTATTCAGTCCGACTATTTGTTTCCCATATTTTATTCAAACTTTACGGCCGGCACAGCTTAACTGGGCAACACCTTACCACCTTTTTGTTGTAGGGGTATGGGAGAAGTGGGTCTTGCGGGTAAGGTTTGAAGAAAATTGAAACGATTCCCCAGCGTGATCCTTCACTGGTGGGAGTTGTTGTTTTCTGCCAACCAGGGGATGCCGACATGCAATAGCGTCTTTCGTCAATTCGAAGAGGTAGGTTGGTTGGTTATATTACGGTAACTATACGTGTATTTAGCACAACATATACAGTCACCACCATCATTTGATAGCGCAAAACTTTAATCATTTTGGCTATATTTGATGAAACTAATTTATGAAATAAATATTGAGCGTAAGAGCCCAAGATGTCTAGGGAAATGTGTAATTCTAAGACACTTTTGAAATACTTTACTTCAAAAACAAAACAATATCCTCATCGGTGATAACATAAAACAAGTATTAACACGCCTTTTCGTGTTTGTGAACTGCTGCCGTTTCAGCGTGAAGTGATAGTAGCAGAGTTAACAAATTAAAATCAAATTCCCTTCCTTCATATTACCACAGCGACTTGGAGCGCCACCTGAACGCGAAAAGCTGCTTTCCCTTTCAATGGATCAAATAGTGAAAGAGGGCACAGCAAAGAGAACAAAAAAGAAGCAAACCACCCGTCTCGCGAATGATAATAAAAAATGGGATTACTTTTTATCGTGAACCCTTGGTCACTTGGTGGGGGTCGACGGATCGAAAAGTGTCGTTCATCTTCTGTAGAAGATTTTGTTGGGTTGGGCTACACTAAGCGTACCAGTTTTCTTTATTTTTTTGCCTCCCTGCCACAGTTGATGTCACACCATCTTTCAGCTGCGAAGAAAGTGACAGAACATGAATATCCTCTTCACGTTGACTGCTTTTATCCAATTTTTCAGCGTTCATCGTTCGCCCACCACCAGGAAGAAAAAAAAGCATCACTTTTCCGGACTGCGCGAAGAAGGCAACCATCATCAACGGGAAGCTTTTTTTTTTGCTACGCATTTTCTACCACCTGCGCCAATGGTGCGCGCGCGGCGGCTGCATCCGACCGGCTTGGCCTGCTTTTGCCCATTTTGTGTGCAGGAAGGAAAATTTGTCATAAATTTCAATTAAAATTTTTCGCCCCTGCCAAGTGTGCGCGCTGGTGGTGTTTGCCTTCTTGCTCGTGCTTTTTTTTTTTACTCTCTCGGCTATTCCTTCCTGTCACACCGGTGTGCCTTTTAAGGCACGATCCATTTTTTTGCCGCCACACTTATCCTCACTTATCTCCCGAGAGTGGATGATGGCGCACCGGGGGTGCAATGAGAGGGGCACGTGAGGAGGGAAAAGTTCAGTAAACTAAGATAAGGGCAAAATTAAGCGTGAAAAATGTCCGCAACTTTTGAAAATGAATAGAAGCTAAATGGTGTACTGATTCGCGCGAGACAAATTAGTTAAAGCTGGGCGTAATTGCGGATGAAAGCGTTTTTCATGCGTAAAGTGTAGCAGCCGGCAAGGAGGTGCTTCCTGTTATTAACTTCCGAGTGTGGTGATTATTTTTTTGAAATTTTATTGACCAAAAAGTCGCTCTAGTGCGCACTCCCTCACTGACAGGCTTAATTTTGATTTATTATAAAGAGAACGTAACAAACACAACTCAAAATTGAAACACATCGCAGTGTATATGATACCGGTGTGCAGAGGGGCAGAGTTTGATTTTGAAAAGGCAATCGTAATGGAAAACATAAAATAAATATCTATTTATGCCGCTGTAATTGAATGAGTGCACTTTCGATGGTGCGGTGGGCTGTGTTTGCACTGGGGATTTCTTTGCTTCCCTCTTCTAGAAAGAATAGTACTTTACTCTGGTGGTTTGGATTTTATTTCAATTTTCGATTTCCTTTCCCCAGCGACATTATTCACAAACTATACAATCACAATTTATCACACATAAATATGTAATATTGGCAGCAGCGTTGCGTAAAAGGGTGCAGCGTTTTTAGCAAAGGGGTCATACGGTAGCGAAATAAAAAATTGCCCTTCAGTTTTGCTCTACGGTAACTTCCGCATTCAGTGTATCAGCCGCGAGGGAATTCAGCCAAAAATGAGAAAACAAAACAAAAATGAGAACAAACATTGCGCATCTAGAATGGTTCCGAAACGCAATGGATTAATGTGACCTTTGGGATTTCATTTCTGGTACACGCAATTTCATCTTTAATGGGTTATAGCTGATGCAATTTTTCACAATAATATCAAAATGTGAAGCAGAATAAGAACGTGGATCAAAATGAGAAAAATTTTAAGAATAAGTTTCTAGATTAGAGTAACCAAACGATGAACATGTTTTTGTTTTAAATAACTTAGATACTAAAGATAAGTAGGATATTACATTTACGTTAAAAGTAAAACAATCTGCGTTTAGTAAATTACCAAACACAGAGATTATCATTTGGTTTAAGTTTAATACAAGAGCCATTTTGACACAACTTTATTTCTCATAGTAGAGGTTTTATGTAATTTTAAAGTATTTTATTGATTTAAAGTCAAACATTTTATACGTTTTCCCACATTCCCGTCCACAGCAAAGCAATCCCCATAATCTCACGACTACCATCACCAGAAAGCCCCCTCCCCCCGTTGCCTTTTGTCGCTGTCGTAAAGCATCGTCGTAATCGTTTTTCTCCGTAATTGAGTTTTCCAAAAATCGTAAACCAGCTACGAGGCGTGCAACAGCCGCTGCCAACATTCGGACACTTCACCCTCAGCGCACCAGGGATAATTGAGCGCCGGACGGCTTTGACGGTGAGCTTGCAAAGGGGCATACCCCAGTATACCAGGGCGCTCTCGAACATCACGTTTCAATAAGTGGTTTATGGAGGTTCGTGGGCAATAACGTTGAGTGCGTTGAGAGGCCGTAATACAAGCAATGCTGTCCGGAAGCGGAATGTCCAGCAATTCAATCCCAGCAGCTTGCAGCAGACACACATCTACAGGCATAAGCACCTTTACAAACCGAAGTTGAACTCAAATCTTAATTTTAACCTTACCAGGCCAACAGTTGGGTTTCTGTGGGGACAGTATGTGTGTTTGTATTTTTAAACAGCATACACACACCAAATTGTTCTTCTGAAGTAGTTCTGAAGCTGAACCGAAAACTCAACCATTCTAGGCTTCCAGCTTCCTCTACAGGTCGACCCCATATGCTGTAGAGATTGGACTACTTTAGGTCTTTGTACATACACAGCATGCTTGGTCAAAACGAAACCCAACGTTTATACAGTCCAGATCAGCACACACATACCCGAGTAGAAGAAGGTCCTCAAGTCCTTGGTACTGGCTATTAATGGCCAGACGAATGTTGCTTCCAGTCGCTAGAGTTCCTTCGCACATCCTGAAGTGCAAAATTTATTTATTGTTTTGACGTGTATAATCCAATTTGAGGCAAATTTTAATTGAATCCCCCAGCACCCAGGACCGGCCAGTACGGCGGGACGCGGTCGTTGCGCACGCTGAACAGGTCAGAAGGGAAATTAAACCGTTTGGGTCCTCTCGCTTTACCTTTGCCATATAGCCACAAGTGGACGTTCCAACGGCGGAAATGGAACCTCGCAAGCCTCAAGGTAAAAGGTCAGCCATCTAGCTGACGAAAGCGGGAAGGAATGATAGTATTTTCCAGGATATGCACCAACGACCACTGTGTTCTCGCTTACACTGCAGTAGCGGTAGCAGCATCAGCAGCAGCACCCCATATCATCTCGGACGGAAGGCTCGAAGACTCGGAGAGTGGCGTCGGTGAAGACGGTGACTTTATGGTTCGTGAACAGGATTTATGGTACAACTTTAGCTATTTAGCAAATTCCAAACGATATCGGAACTCCATATTTGTACCCAAGGGTACCTCCTCACTCTGGCTGCATGGTTTAGGCAAAGAGGCATGGCAGGAGAGCAGGAAGAGAGAAAGATTCTAAGCGGGGAGCGGTCCCCTAACCGAGGAAAAGGGGTGTTTTTACGATACAAAATACGTACCGGCCAGTCATCAGAAAGTTTTAATTACTTCGTTTCCGGACACTGCGAGCCCTTGAGTGGGAAGCGAGGCTAAAAGCAACTTGGGACACACCGGCCCCGGCGAGGCAACCTCTGCAAGCTTTGATTTGTGAAGGCATAATATATATGTGTACAGGGCAAGCACAAACAGAGAATGAGAGAAGAAACCCATTTCCGGCTCTTGTCGGACAAAAGCGGATTTATAATCTGATGGCATTCCTGCGTAAAAAGGGACGATATGTAGAACGGACCCATAATGCCAATTAATAAGCTCGTCAAGGAAAATAAATCTTTGATGTAGAAGGGTGCACACTACCCCACTTTTCCTCTTCTGCATCGGATGTGCTGATAACGAGATGGTGTGAAGATGGTGTTCAGTTCGTTTTCGTCCGTAGAACAAAGCTTGGTTGGTGTTATCATCATAAAGAAACTATTGAATCATCAAGCTCACTTCCACTGATGGTGTTGGTTGGCGCAGAATAAATTCTTTCTTTTTCTTGCACAATACGTTTTCTAGATCCATTTCTTTCTGTGATGTTGCAGCACTCAACCGAAGATGGACGAAAAAGTCACCCAAGCGGAAATGCTCAATCACTTTCCATCTTGAAGTTTTACAAAGTCCCGTTCCCCGTTCTGCATTGCTTTCACCCATCGCAACTCGTGGAATTTCGTTTGAAGGAAAAAAAAGCGATCAAATGGACCAAACTTTAAAACCAAACCAAATTTTAAATCCCACACAGTTGAGTTTTTTTGTGTGAACATTTTCTTTTTGGTTACTGCTGCTGCTTCCTAAAGAAAGGGAATATGCTGTCAGTGAATTGGGTCTTCGCTTTTTGGATGGATGTGTGAAGTTGAAATTGATAAAAATCGACTCTCAATTATGGACAGCAACAGCTGTCGAACACCGCTTAGTGCGGGAAGTGTGGGAGTGAATAATGGAACCCAAAGCCCAGCTGCTTAGAGTAGATTGAGGGTGGATGAAGGGTGAAGTTTTCCATCCCCGCTCGCGTTACCAAGATGCGCGTTATGGCGGAAGAAATGGTTATTGAAAATTGTAAAATTAGCATAAATCGAATTAGGCCACTCGAGACGACTTCGGCACGGCAGTCGTGCTCAATCAACGAAGAAAAGCGTGAAATGTGTTACATTCGGTGGATTTACTTCGATCGATTCGCTGGAGCAATGGTTTGCAAAGTTTGTTTTCCTGGATACAGATTTTTTGAATTACTTAAAGGAGCATATTTGAAAATGTTGATGCTTTTAAACGACGTTTCATAAGGCATCCTTTCAATTTGATGGTGTCCAATCTAACAAATGAATCTTTTCGACTTTAATTTAAATATCCGCGTGACACCCCTGACACCTACCAAACAGAATATTGAAATCTCCCTAAATATCTCAAATACAAAACATCGCGCCAATAAAATACTTAAGATAAAAGCATGAGCTCAAGTACTTTCTCCTTCTTAAAAGACACTCCAGATATTTTCTCCCACTGCACCAAGATGCCTAGCACCTGCGATCCCAAACAACAAAAAGCCTCTTGCAAATCAAACACCCCAACCACAGTGAAAACAACACACCGACCTAGCAAATAGAAATCAAAGACACCTAAAAGGGCGAGGGTTCAGGCGACGCGCGTTAAATGATTAAACCAAATCCACCAAAACAGCAAAAAATCGGTCCAAATACACGCACCGTCGTTTCAGCGCTATCTCGGACGCACAAAAGCGGTAACACAATTGAACCAGACACAAAAACGCCGGTGCCCACAGCAGCTACAGCAGCAACCACTGGGATGGTGATGGCCAACCTCGTTAACAGCCAAATAAAACCATCAGAAGGGACATGGATGCGGACAAAACGGTAAAACACCAGGCCATCTCTTGGTGATAACCTGCAGGAGTAGCAGCAAAAAGATTGAGTACCATTGATAAGGAGCAGTAGCGAAGGAGAGAGAGAGACAGAACAAAGGATAGAGGCTTGTGTGTTGTACTGTAAATCCTGCTCGTCCTGATTCTATCTTGAAGCATCACGAAAATCCCACACGGGACAGCCACTTGTGTCCTCGAAGGGTGGCGCACCGAAGGGAAATAGGTGCTTGTGATCATTTAATCCGTTTAAGCACTCTTTTATTCTTCCGTTTGTGTGTATGTATCCGGTACTTTTTTGTTTGGTTCGTATGGTGTTCACTTCTGATGCATCTGTCTCTGTTGCATTAGTAAAAAAAAACATACAAGGATATCAACATTCGCTTACAAACTTACAAACATGGAAAGATTCCATTTGGCTTACAGCACCACCCTCATGCAGTGCTAAAGCGCGATGAGATCCTTATCCTAACGCAAAACAAAAACCCAGAAAGTTCAACAACACATCAATGTTCTATTTCTTCCCCCAGAGTTTGAGGGATTTTATTTTTTTATTTGGGCACGGAAATCACCTCCCGCTGTCAAATTGAATCTGGTTGTCAGAGAATCAATGCAGCCGGTAAGTGATAGTGACAGGGTGCGGTGGGCTAACGGAAAATCAAGGGGACACATACAACTGGACAGACGCGAATGAACAACAAGGAAGACAAATGGTCGGATGAAGAAGGTAACATAAATGTCTAAATCGATCAGTAAACAATCAGCGTTCTTGTGTGCCTTTTGATTGAAAGATTGAAGAGTAATTTTGTTATATTTAATCAGCAAAAAGTACTTAAAGGTGAACTATGTAAAATATAATTTAAAAAATTATATTGTAAGTTACAATATAAAATAAGAAATCTTGACTCTGATCAAGAGAAACATTAGACATGTAAAATAATCTTGAAAACCTGCACAGAACCAGTTCAAGACGCGAAAATAAATTACTGCGCAACAAATAAGCAGAGGAAAACGAGGTGTAAATGGCCAGCGCACACTACCTGTGGTGCCTTTATGCAAACAATTAACAGCTGCCTTTTTCACTGCTGCTACAACGAGCAGCAGCGAATTGATTGCAGCATAATTACTTCCTCTGCTCCGCTCGATCTGCCCCCTCTTATGCTCTGCCTTTTCGTTCACTTTAACAAGATAAACCTTAATCTCTTGTAAAACTGTAAAGCTTGTCCAGGAAATGAATTTTGCTGAATGCTGCAGCGCTTACCCCCCTTACTCCTATCTTGCAGGGCAAAACGAACGCAGCGAACGTCTTTGACACAGCCAAAGCCATCTAAAACCATTGTCAAAGGAAAGATTTCATTAACAGACCCCTTCGCCCCGATCACTATCCTTTGCTGTGTTATCCTTTCGAAACAAATGACACTCTTAAACGGTTTCCCGTTTTGTGGAGGGAACGGTAACGGAAGCGTATGCTACAATGGAGCAGAGGAAATTTAGATAGAATTGAGCAGCAGCACCAGCAGCAACGTCACCAAATGTCCGTCTCTTTGCAGGAAGAAAATCAACATTGTCTGCAGTAAAGCAAACGTCCATTTCCTTCAAATGACTGTGGCGCAGGTGAACCCACCGGGAGGGTAGGGAAATGGGCTTCGTGGACGCGTTCCCTCAGCAGCACCATTTAAAGCTCCACGTCTTATCCCTGCCGTTTACGGCGCTTCTGCTCCACTATTCTACACATTAAAGACATTTCCCTGGCAGCTTAAACAGGGAGAAGGCGTTAAAAACCAGGAAGAAGAAAGGATTCTTCCCAGTTCTGCTCGTTTCTCACACTATCGCGGCAGTTTTTCTTTCTTCACCCAGCCCGTTTTCTAGCGCATGGCAGAAACGTTTTGGGGTGGAAAGGGAGAAAAACGATTTGTATTCATTAGGTGGAAAGTGCTGTTCCTTCGCTCGGGAGGACGCTTCGGGAAACGGTACGCAGAAGATTAGGAATATTTGGCCGAGAATATTTACACACCCTCGAAAAAGGCGGGACGTTTTAAGTGGGATTTGGAAGGAACTGGACGATACTGTACTCTGTCTTTTCTTTTTCCCTCCCTCTCTGCTAGGATGTAGTACAAGTGTGTGGTTTCACACGTTTGTTTCTGTCGGTTTGCCATTCCACGCACCTACAGAATCCTTTCCCAGCAGGCAGCCAAGAGTTGTAGCGTTTTATCCCATCTACAACCAGTTCGATTTTCATTCTTCACATGATTCTCTACTGCCAGCCACAAAGCAACGAAAAAGGGGTGCAAATAAATACATGCGCGCATGTACGGTGGGAAAGCAGCGGAAAATTGGTTTGCCTTTTGTGTAAGTTTAGATACATCCAATCCTGTCGCTTTTCGCTTCCGGAAAAGAAGGACACATACGAACTTACGAAGATATTTTCCACCGTGCTGCGTGCAGTAGGAATATTTTATCAAATCGTTACACGGCCGGCTTTTGCAACCCTTTACGCGGAACATAGAAAGGACCTCTTCTTCCGTACTTTACCCACACACACACACATACACACATACAAAGGGAAGGAAATTTCATCCCTTATCATGCGTTATGGTCTGCCTACCTCCCTGTGCTGTGCATGTGAGCGATGAATCACTAAAGCTTTTTCATCCGCTTGGTACGCATTCATGCGCGTACACTCATACGCACGCAGCTTCACGTGTCGGAGGTACGTTGTGGGGGTTTTAATTCATCCACTAACCACCACCGCACTTCTACCCGCCAATCCGCTGCTGGGGATTTTATCCTGCTACTGGACACTACCGGTAGCAGCCAGAGCACACACGCTCCCCGGTTGGGCTACTTTATCGTCGGACACAATCGAAACATAACCCTTTGCCCGACGTTATTCACGCTTTAACGCAGTTCTTACCATAACAAACCAATAACAGAGGATTTCAATGGGTGTTGGGGGCAGCAAAATATCCCTTTAATGTTCCCTCTTACGCAATTCTTACGGGGGGTTCCGGGCAGGGCGTGCGTTCGTTTTTATTCACAACAAATAGGTGTCATCCATCGAGATCGTATCCTTTTCCTCCCCTTTTTTCCATTATTCCACCCAACAGACTCATCCTTTGCACTTCTTATTTTATCATTTGGGATTCCTTTTGAAAAACCCCGCGTCAATGGTTTATAGGCGGGTTTTCCTCCGTGTGAGTAATACTCAGAATCGATAGAATCGGAGCTTTTTTTTTGTTGGTCAAGGGAACATAATTTTCCGATGGAGCAAACTCTCCACACCTCATCGGGCAGGGATGGTGAAAAGGGGTTTTGAAATCGAATGTGCGCTGGTAGCTCCCCACTTTTGCCACCTCCGGGAAACGCTATCGAGCAGCGCAGATAAAAACGCACACCGATCAAAATGGGCGATTTCCCACTTCCTCTCCATCATAACCAAGCCTGACCCCTATTTGCTTGCGGCTTTTGCGACTTGTGCCCGCTAGGACGAAGGGGATGATCCCTTGGCCGGGGTCCACAATATGGTCCGGCAGCCGCCACCACGCACGGTTCGGAAAAAGGGTTGACCTTCGGGAAGCGCTTTATTGTTATTGCTTCACCCGAGTGAACAATATGTTGATTAAAAGAGTTTTTACATACTGCCGCCCTATCACATCGGGCCCGGTTGAATGCATTACGGGTTCCTATGTTTCCCGGTCGCTTACCGCATTCGGCCCCAATCGGTGCCCGCGCCCGTTCTTTATCGATGAGGAAATAGTGTTGCAAAATACGATAAGCGCTACCACGGGGGAGGGAAAACCAATACTTCCTCTTTTGATAGCCCTTCATCGGAAGTTTGTCAATGGATGGATGGATGGATGGTGAACAAAGAAGAGATGGTTATCGTACGGTTTTTTTTTCATTTGGTTGCCTGAAGCTTGAGATCCCGTTTTTTTGTTGGGAAAGGCAATAACATAACAGTTTAAGGTAAGGTCGTTTATTGAATCCAAATTAGACCATATCAATATATTAAACTTCGTTTATGTTCATAGCGTTTTTATTCACTACTAACTAATATTCCGATGAATTGAATTAGCATCTAAAGAGAATAAAACATATTGTTGTATACTTTACCACACTAGATAAATGAGTTTACAAGAAACAATAGACAAAATAGAAAATAATGATGGAAAAACATGTATGAAAGAATGTTTCATACAACGTTATTTTCTAGCCCAAGCAACACATAGCAAGACCAGATCTGGTAATTGGTAACATAATACACTTTTGGCGCAAGCCTGCCGCTGTGTAACATCAACATCAGACTAGCATATTGATTGATCCACTCGAACGTTATCGTTATCCTTTACGTTTCATCTTGCCGAAGCAAATCAGTCACGTGTCCTTCCTATAGCAGCCAAGAAGCACGGGTATCGACAACAAAGGAAGGGCATTTTTCAATCCACCGCCACGCAGGGAGGGTTGCAAGCAGAGCGGTTGAAATGAATCAATCGGAAGGAATTTGATATTTTGGAAAACCCGGAAGGGTTGTTGCCGCGATAGTACATCACTGTGCGCGCTTATTTATCTTTAATGAGTGAGTGATGAATTTCACCGCCTCGTGGGAAGGAGGGGAGGTTTCTTGTCGCAGGTTCGCAATTTAACGAAGGTAATTTGAATTATTTTGCTAAACAGCGACGGAAGGGGAAGAAGCAGATGTCTATCTATCTGCTTTAAAGGGAGGATGATAAGAATAGGAAAAGGATCGATCAGACTTGGAAACGTCTGGAAGGCTCTACCTATTTCCATCTAAACGAAGGTGAACAGCGATGAGGCTTTAAACGAAACAATTTAAGGCATGTTTCTTATGCATTACTATAACAATGATTTACGGATAACAATTGAACATGTTAAATTAAAAATCATTTGGATTATTATTTGATGTTATGAGCTAAACAATTTGATGTTATGAGATAAAGAAAAAAAAAACAAAAAAAATGTCTTTTGACCATTCCATAAAAAAGTTAGCAAGTATCTGTAACCCCCTTCAATGATTATAAACAAGATCATTACGTGCGTCCTGGCACGCTTCCAAATTGTGTTCTCCAGTTTATTTCTCCGGCTGTCGCAAACACGATGCATCAAAGCGCGAACGGCAAAACCCTTCCTTTTATGCTAGCTCATGATCAGAGGATACTTTACGAGGAGAAAACAATCACCCCGAACGGTTCTAATGCACACGGACCCACCACACGCTGTCCGTCGTTCCAGCAGCGCATAAAAGCGCGCGACGAGTATGGTGACGCCATCAAGCAGTAAAACAAATCTTGAATCGTTGCTGAAGTTGCTGCTCCTTTTAAACCACTCGCTGGAGCCACGATGGATGGGTTCGAAGGGATGTCGGAACACACATGGAAACGTGGCCATACAGCACACACACACACACACACACACACACACACACACACACACACACACACACACACACACACACACACAGACTGCTGCCGCATGAACGGGGTAAATGCAGTAAAATTAAATCACCATATTTTACAGTGCATCGGACACGCCTCACCGTGCGATCCGTCACTTAACGGGCGGGAGCGACCGTTTCGTGTGGAACGATCGTAATATAAACGCACCCCGACACACACACCCACACACACACACACACACACACACAACACACACACACACCACACACACACACACACACACACACACACACACACACACACACACACACACACCACACACACACACACACACACACAACACACACACACACACACACACACACACACAACACACACACACACACACACACACACACACACACCACACACACACACACACACACACACACACACACACACACACACACACACACACACACCACACACACACACACACACACACACACACACACACACACACACACACACACACACACACACACACACACACACAGTGCGGAACTTTACACGACGCCAAGAGAAATGTTTGCACAAACCGTTTGAAAGCTTTTTTTTTGGCGGGAAAGCTGGTAATGGCGGGGTTGCTTCAATTATGATCGCATACGTTAGCGGGTGGTCTGTGTCTTTGCGTCTATCGTAAAATGGCCGTGCGCGGGAAATAAAATCCGACTGCCGACTGGATGGAAAGCATCTTTCGAAGGGCGCTGGCGGGACTGAGCTCATTCATTCGACATGGTTCAAAGTGTGAGTGTGGGTGTGCAAAAATAAACAAGTGCTAGACGAGAATACCCACGACTGTTGGGAAAAGTGCACGAACCAGAGGGCCGTGCCAAGGGGAATGCAAACATCATCAAAAATCCATTGAAACTGCGCCAAACTCGCAGGGCGAAGGAGGTCGCGAATCGTAAACGAAGTGATCAAATCAAAACATGGGTTTGGCGAGCGAGAAATGCATTGTGATGGTAAATCGGATTTGCCAAAAGTTGACAGTAATGATGCATTCAAATGAGTTAATGAAGAGAGAAAAGCAGACGACAATATTGCACAAAAAAGAAGCCAAATCACTAGATGCTAAATCATGAGCAATGGATACATTAATGTTATTAAAACTGATTTCCATGGGTTTTACTTTCCCCTAAAAATTTTGAAGTTTCCGTCTAAAATGTGTTTCCATGCTAAGCGGAGTAAGATATGATATAATTTTCTGCAATAATGATGTCCATACAAGCCTTTCCTTTATCCCTTTAGTTCTGTTTATCAAATGAAGTTTAATTCACACTGAAAACTACAGGAACAGTTGCTTGCAGTACATCATACCCCAACCGCTATGCACCATCGATCACGGGGAGGGAAATAAAAACGAAACCATAGGAAAAATTGCTTCCCTGACACCTTCTCTCGGCTTTTCCCGTTTGTTTTTCACCTAAACACTGTAAACTGTAACTTCGATAAAGCAAGCCTTTTATCAAACGAGGCCGAGAGTCGACAACACACACGCGCGCGTCTCAGTGCAACGCGACCCTATACCCTATTCCATATACCCCCAAAGTGTGCGTACCGTGAGCTAGCTGCTGTTTGTGATTGCCGCTCATTAGCGCTACGTTGGACTGCAATTAATCCACCGGTAACAACAATCTTGATACCGCACAATCAGCAAACAGCAGCGCAATAGGACCACTAATTGTTGTGTATGTTTTTGCTGCGTTCCAACTATCCTGCGCAAAACAGAACAAAAAAAAACAAGAAAAACCAAACGATAAGGGGATCCCCGTTTTGGTTGGGTGGAGGAGTTGGAGAGAGAATATTTGTCGTGCTCATGCACGCGGTGGACGGAAGAAAGGTTAGAAAAGGTGTACAATTTTGTCGCACACTGGAACCGCACACGCTAACAATGCCACAGTGCCTAGTTTTGCCTGACGTTTTTTTTTGTTTGTTTTGCTCACACCCCTACCAATCCAGGAACTTTGGGCTGGGAGCAAATGAAACCCATTTTGTTGCCGTGCACTAGCTCCGTTTACCGATGGATGCATGGGTCGGAAAACTCTGTACACGGAAGCTCTGCAGCCCAGCTAAATCGTTGGATATTGTAGGGATGCGAAGTTTTTGCACAATTATTTCCACTACTCCATCCCCAAGGCCGATAGCAATCAACAGAGTGCAGTTTGTACACCACGTGTTAGTATTTGTTTCATACAAAAGACTGTAGGTAGGATTAAGATACAAGACGAAAATAAAACGAGATAGCTGTTCCGGTTCTTCACTAACAAGAATGCATTTGCCTTCACCGCAGAACGATTTGGACTAAGTATAATGTGCAGATATTTTCACTAAATCGACCCTTTCTTCCCGATGGGATGGTTAGCGGCCGCCTAGCGTTCCCCAGGTGAACCGCACACGAAAGCGGGCTCAATTTTTAACCAGTTCCTTACCATTTTCTAACAACACGTGCCAGCCACAGCCAACAGGAACGTGTGCGGTGGTGTAATTAAAAATAAATTCAATTAGACTCACAACTCGAGTCAAGGGGGAAGGGACATAGCCCGCGTGGTGCGGGTCGCAGGAGCGGGCAGACGCTGTTTCCCTGCACGCAGAAACCGTGGCGTGACGGAACCATACCGTGGCAACGACGACGCTAGCAACTTCAAAGGCCGGATAGCAGGGAACGCACGCGACCGGAATTTCAACAATCCCTGACGGACACAGACAGGCACGTCCTCCTAGGTTGCCTCGTTTCGTCGTGCGCGTGTGTGATGTAAACACACACACACACACGTACACACGTTACGTAGCGGGACGACATTCAAACACACATGTGAATCCACCAGGCCAGCACGGGGAAAAGGGGCAAGGGGAAAATTGAGTTTTTCTTCTAATTTTCACTTAAACTCATGCAATCCCTTACACGAAGGGTGCTGGGGGCCAGGCTTAATCCCCACAAATGGTTTTGTTGCGGAATGGAATGACCAACAACCAGCGTAACGGAAATGGTAAACGTTTTCCTGTGTGAATCACCGTGGGGAACCAAGGGGTTAGGTTAGGGCACCCAACACTCCCTCCAACCAATGGCACGGCTCGTTCAAAGCCAGAGGTGAGGACCGAGCGCAGGCACGTGGCAGCATGGTTCCCTGTTTTTTTTTGCAACGGACAGGGGGTACCATCTTAAGTGTCGCCAACACTCAATAAGTTGATGGATGTCCATGAAAAGCGCTTTATTTGATGTAGTGCGCGAAGAATGGCAAACAGGTTTCACAATCTTTTATTGACAAAAGGATGATAAAGTAATTTTGAAGCCACGTTTAAGATGTTAATTAATTGAACGTTGTATTTTGAGTTGGATCAGCTGGAATTCTTTCAGTAGTTGGATGGAACCATTTCAGAAACCTCTACTAAATATTCAATATGGTTTGTTTTCCTGGAGATGACCTAAGAACTGGCACGTTTTCAATGTTTTTTTTGGCTTCGTCTTAATGTTGTGGTCTAAAACCGGTCTCGTGGTACAACATGGGTTCAAGCCCTAAATAGACCGTGCCCCATACGCAGGACTGACTATCCTGCTATGGGGGGGAGGATCCATAAGTCACTGAAAGCCAATCCCACAAGTGGTATAAGCGTATACTTAAAGGATTAATTTTGAGCCACATATTTCAAAGGTAAAAATCGTCAATAGACAGCTTTTTATCGACACACACTTGAATTTGAACACATGGACAATACGAAGGAATTTCTCTGTGAGGCAAACCTATGTTTACAAACACCTTTGTGCTGTATTTCGACCAAAGCCATCGTTCTCCAACTCTTATTATGATATTAGTCCTGGAGCTAGATCACATATATAATAGTTTTAGTTCTTTTTTGATTCCAGAATTAGCTTAACTTTTATTCAATGAACACATAATAGCGTAGACATCAAGATAGCGAAAGTTCCGTAAGATGTTCTCAAAATACTGTTACGACGCAGTTAAGTACTGAAGAACTTAAAATTGACGAACATTGTCTTTAAAATAGATATTTCAGAATTGTTGTAATGTACGAGGCTTGATTTCCAAAAATTAAAATGTATTGATTAATTAACAATAATCGTGTGACTAAACTCAAAGCTTCAAAGAACTGAACTCTTACAATAGAATAAAAATATCTTGCTCATCTCTACACTAATAGCAATTTAGCGGCTCACACACACAAACCCGTATTGAAAAATTCACAAAGCAATGAGTGTCAAATGTTTGTGGCAAACGGAACGATCC
Organism: Anopheles merus; assembly: GCF_017562075.2. Classification (NCBI taxonomy): domain Eukaryota; kingdom Metazoa; phylum Arthropoda; class Insecta; order Diptera; family Culicidae; genus Anopheles; species Anopheles merus. The sequence goes on along the minus strand of NC_054083.1, from coordinate 32,922,664 downwards.
TCTCAAGCAAGAGGCAACTTTTGCATTCAAAAACTAGTGCCGAGAAATTATAGCCTTTTCTTTGTTCCTCCATCATTGCGGATGAGAAAAGCAACAGAGGAAAAAAGGAAAGAAAACAGGAACCTCACCCACTTGAACAGATGCAATTTCACGACGTCCTTGTTCCGTTCTGCACCTCGCTTGTCCCTTTCTTCCGTCACGGCTCATATACTACATTAACTTAACTAACAAAACTTTCTCGTTGGCACCGGGCGGCGGCCGGATTGTACCATCCGCACACACAGAAAAAAGATGCTCGAGTGACGTTTTAGTGAGCATATTTTTTTAAGCATCACTTCCATCCCCATTCCCCGTTCAAAATCAGAATGTCGCAAAGCAATTCGGAGTGCGTGTTATGGCAGTGTCAGTTTTGAACGAATGTGTACACGGGGTGGGTAACGGGGAGAAGGAAGTTACCTTTTTGCGATAGTTCTTCGCCGAGGAAAAGAAGGCTCTCGGATGAAATTGCTCACTTTCGAGTCGGGGGAGCATTCATTTCGTAATATAATTATGGTTGAATAAAATTATTAATGAGACTTCGCTTTGTTTTTTTTTTCGGTTGCGACGTCGACTTCCACCAAAGCAGCACAACCAAGACGCGCACACCACCAGCTTGCTGCTTCGCATCAAAACCCGTGCGCGCCTTTAGCGATTGCAGCAGTGCCGTTGTAAAATTGAGCGCAAAGTTTTCTTGGGCCAAACTTTACCTCCTCGGCCCCGGCGCCGCTGCGGTGCAGTTTAATAGTGAAGCGAACCGTTTGGCAAAAGTTGTCGCTCGCTTTCGCACAGTGGGCACGCGGAAAGGGGAAATGATGATACCAAAGGCGAAAACTGTCAGACGCGAAGATTTCCGCTTCCTCCCAATTGCTTGTCATTGCTCTTGCCCGAAACAACGGTGGAAAATTGCACACCAGACACATTCACACTGGGCGGGAGGATTCGCGGTCCGTGTCACGGCGACAAATCGAAACGTGTCGAAGAAGTGAAGCAAACGGATTTAAAGTGATAAAAACCACCCCACCATACCCCATTCAGCAACCAACAACGGCGGTGGCAATAGAAGTGAATGAAGATGGACGCGCATCGCAGGGGGGCGAAAACGCCGACGCTGAAAGAATACCAAATCTGATGAATAATGAGTTGTTTCACACAGCGTGAGAGAATAGTTGAAAATTAACGGATTTGATTATGCGGCAGTGAAAGTACAACCCACCCTGCCAGGGAGCAGGGTGTCGCTCGCGTGGATTTCTTGTCGAAAAGTTTGAAGAGGCAATGTAATCTCAACCCCTTCAGTCGTGCCTGGATTTAGTTTACTTAAATTGTTTACTTAATTTAATAACTATACAATTTTTTTTGCTAGCCAACACAGCAAATCACGTCCCATGGTCTGTATGCCTTGATCAAATCGAAAGAGTTTCTTTATCATAGCCGAGCACGCTTAGAAAAAAAGGGGGGAAATCTAATCCTTCCTTCACTAATGGTCACTTTTTTTTTGTTTGACTCTGCGTTTCAGTATGGCGTAGAAAAAACATCAGCGCCTCTAAAATATCAATCTAAACGACCGGAAGAGGAGAGGATGCGAAAACCCGCACAGGCGGCAGCAAGAAAAACTTGCCCGACTATGACCGGCACACTCCGGCCGTGCGATAGAAGGGAAAATCTTTTTCAATTTATGAATGTTTAATTTCGTTGCCGAAGCGTTTTGATATTCCACTATCGTTTGGAAGACTTCCCGCTTTTCTTTTTTTTTTGTTTGGGTTGTTGCTGGTTTTTCCAACTTTTCCTTTTTACTACATCGTAATCGCCCACGGAGCAAAAACCATCATCTGCGGGCCAAATTGATAAGGATGAAGTGATGCAGCAGCAGGATCCGATGCAAAAAAGTGGTTCTTTGAAAGCAAAGTTTGTGTGTGTGTGTGTGTGTGTGTGTGTGTGTGATTTTTGCGGTGGTACAATCGCTACGCTCCTTCACTTCTTCGCTCTATTAAAAATACTCTACACTTTAGCCGCATAATGGAAACACCCCTTGGTCCCCCCGCCATCGCTCGGGCCAGGGGAAAATCATCGCAAAGATACACACTGCAGCAAATCGCGTACCGCAACACCACACTATGACACTACGATAGCAGTCGCGCAGCGCTCGTGTGTTTGATCTCCGGTAAAGTGTCGCCGCCGGTACGCTCAAGGAAGTTTTGGAGCAGCAACAAGAAGACGAACAAGCAGCAAAAAAATCGAACTCACCCGAGCATAGCTTTTACGACATCGATAAAGAAGAGAAGCGCGCGCGCAAGCAGAGAAAGAAGACAAAAAAAAACAGCCCACGTGACGCTACGGCGAAAATCTAATTTACATTAAGATGTACTTAAAGCTTTTGTGCAGTCGGGCAATTTTTTTTACTAGCAGCACACTGTCGTTTTTGCTTGATCTTTTCAAGGTGTGAGATTTTTTTTGTACGTTAAAAATGACGATAATGCAGAGGCACGACAATTTTTGTGCACGACAGGAAATAATGCTTTTTTGTGCTGTTTATTTTTGCGTTTACTTTCCAGTTTGTGTCACCTTTAGAAAAATGGCGTGGTGTAGGAAGGTAAAGTAAATTACAGCACGTAACAACTAATCTAGAGGCGAAACGCAAACCAAGCGTATCGGTTACATTTGAAAACGTTTTTCGACGAGACGGGCAGGATCGCTTTGTATTGTTTTTATGGAAAAATATTTGTAAATGTTTTTATTCTAGAATTCCTTTCCGATACATTGAAAATGTACAAAACAAGTGACGAAGGTTTCAATTTTTCTATTACGTTTAAAGAATATATAAAAAAGGCACGTAAAAGCTGAAGTGGAATCAACGGATTTGCATTTGTGCGTTACGATTTGGTCCATAGAGTATCAATACACATAATTGCTGCGTCTAAGGACTATGCATACATTTTTCCTATTCGATGCGTAGAATTCATATTCGCGATTGGTGTAGCTAGAACCTCAACAAAATGCGTTGCATACATCCTCAAAAATGTAATATGCCAAGGAAATAGAACTTATTCCATATGTTATTGTATTCTATCTAAACTACTTACATGGCACCAACGTAGAGAGTGTCTCGTTCCTCATCCAGGTAAAACGTTCTGTAGTAGAACTTCCCGCACTGGAACTCTCGGACATGATCTAGAATAAAGAAGAAGGTTAACATTAATTATTTTATTTACTTAAAAAAACGCAATAAATTAATAAAAATATATAGCTGTAATAAAATCTTATATTCAGAAAACACAGTATAGCTTATCTTCCTCGTTGAAGAAATAATTCGATTTACTTTATGTGCGCCCACAGACTCATAAAACCGTACGGAGTTAATTAAATCCAACCGGGCTACCTTGCCTCATTTTTTTGCCCAAAAATTAATGTGTTTATTTTTATCAAACCTGTCCCGCCGGCGGCTGTGCACGGCTGACTGGATTCATTAATAATTAATGCAATCGATTTCCGAACAGTTTCTTATATATCAAGCAACACATCTTTTCCACAATGACTTTCCGCGTTAAATAAGGCACATGCCGAGGGGAGAGACCTAGAGCACCTGTAGCGGAAGGATGTTGTGGATAAGGGTGAAAGAAATCTAACGCGTGGAAAACGACACCATTTATCCATTACTGCCTTCGCACTGGCTTCTTCACACAGCAAATGAAGACCCCCAATCAGGCTGCGGGGCGTCGTATCCTCAGAACGTCTGTCTGCTCGCTGCACCACCTACTTATAGATTTGCCGCATATCACTGGCATCGGTGTCTCTTCTCTTTGTATCGGGGTAGGTAGACCGTTCTGTCCCTTTGTCCATCCCAAACGTAGCGCCCAAGACAGCCGGGCAAAACAGCGTAGCTCATTTAATATGCATTAAATTCAATAAAGAAATCCATTACAGAAAACACTTCCCGGCGTTCGGAAAGGCAGAAATGCTTTAGGACACAGCAGTCATCACAACACAGACCTGGACGGGGCCAGACGATTTCTTTCGTTCGCTTGTGAAGCATTGTGCAGACCACCACCACCGGCAAAAGCCGGCGTGAAGTGAACGCAGCCAAATGAAGAAATCACATTACGTTATTGACGCATCGAGGGAAAAATCTTGCCTCACACACAGCCACAGGGGACACACATACACACACAACACGCAATGCAAGGTCGAAATCTTCCGGGACCGAAACATTGCGAGCGTGCTTTGGGTGTTATCTAATGGTCCCACAAAACGGGTCACTACTGCTATCGGTGGTCAGGCTGGCCAAGCACCGAGAACATACGCAAAGGTCGGAGCGGTAATGCTACACATGGGAGCCGACGACTACCGACCGCTATTGCAGTCATTTTCGACCAAATATTGCCCCCCGAATCGAATACTCAAAGCACAGCAGCAATTGAGTGGGTTGGTTTTGGCCATTTAAGCGACCAGTCCCTTGCAATTCCCTTCGGTGAAACTAATAACGCATGGGATACACATACACACACACACGTAACAACAACACGTTGCTATTGACCATGTTTCGATCTCGATGTTGGCTTTGGCAAGGGAGGCTGTGGCAGTGGAAAAAGGACTTTTGTTTCCGAGAACGAACTCTTGACGCGTTTCTTGTGCGGGAAAGGACAACAGTGGGAGAAATTCGGCGAAGCAGAACTATACAGAGGCACACACACACACACACATTGCCAGCATGATTGGGAAAACGTCATCTGGGAATTGTCTTATATTGGATTTCGATTCCAATCGGTACCGGTGGTTATGGGAGATGCGCATCTCCGCACACTCTACGGGGCATGATAACAGCATGTTCCGGCTGGAAGACTTCTTGCAGCCGGAACATCCTACACAGGAAAACTACAATGGACAGCCGTGTCCATCTGTGAATTCAGTGTGTGTGTGTGATATAGATAGAGATAGAGAGCTATAGAGAAAGTATGGAAACCATGTGCACAAGACAGACTTCAACGAATACTGCCCGTCTAGACTGTGATTAAAGTGTGGTTATATGTACCTTCACGAGTGCTTTCAATATTGTATCCAAGCGAAACGAAGCGAAGACGATGCGGACTTTACCCAGCATCTTCACACATTTCCATGTGTGTTCCTGTACGTCGAAGCGCGCGGTGAGCCTCCGGTACGCGGACCAAAGAAGTGCACCAGTAGCACCACTTGTACGGAGAGAGGAGCAAGTGTACCGCGCCTGGACGACAGTAACCAGCAGCAGCACAAATCTTTCCAATCGAACTGGAAGCCCCGCTCGATTGGACGTGTAAACCAGCCGGCAGCCGGGGCAAACGGTTTATATCCACAGCTCCGGTTGACACATGAAGTGCTTGTGTAAGGACAGTTGCAGCTGAAGTTATCGAAACCGTAATCAACTGTAAACTGACTTCTTGCAACGATAGTATCTCCGGGTTCCGGGTGCTATCGAAAGGGTAGATTTCTTACTTTGCGAAAGGAGTCCGCCAGTAAGCCTGGACGTTAGCGGGAGTGCCCACAAGGGAGGATGTTAGCAGCAAGAACTGTTTACGAACCAGAGGTTCGTTTACCGGCTCTCCGTTGAGGTCGTTTTTGAAGTATTTATTAAAGCGATTTGGAGAATGAAATGCCATCCACACTTTAAAGTCGATCGATTGTAGTGAAATAATGTGTGGGCAATGGTTTCGATCAATTACTCGACAAATAATGCTGGAGTGCTAATTGATTGATGCCACATGTTCGCAAGCGAGCGGACCGATCCGTACCGTAAAACCCGCTCCCGCTCATTAAGCAACACTGATGATCTCTGTTTGGGCTTTTGCTGGCGCTGGTGCTGCTGCTGGCTCCGACAATGATTATCACCATTCCACCCGGGGATGATAGTGAGCCGTCAGCAAATGCGCTCTGCTGCCCACCGAAGTGGAATAATTCGATTTAGTGGTTTGTCACACTATTTAAAGCATTTCAGCAGCCGTTGATGCCCGTCAGTTTAATATCCTTGTGCCGTGGGGTGGGAGCATTCGGGTTAGACCTGGGCACATTTTCTCCAGCATGAACCGGCACTTTAATTGATTGCCCACAAACACCCCCACCACCATCTTCTACCCACCCACGGTTTGCGCTGTAATTTGGCACGCTCTTCAAGCACACTTTTCTTCATGGGATTTTCCACGAAAGAAAAGTGTAATTTAACCCGTGGGTGCTTTATCTTGCGATGAGTAGCAGCAGTTGACGCACACCGACGCGTTCCATGAATGTGGAGGAGCGTGTTTTTTTGTGTTTGCTGTTGTTAGCAGTTGCTTCTATTCGTCTTCCTCTCATTGTGTCCTAATCAACACACAGAGACAGGGCGCCGGCGGTTGAGGCAACTCAGCTCAACGACACCGACGACAAACGCCCCCGCAACAAAACGCATCGAAGTTCATTCCTTTGCCATCCCGGGGGCCAGAGGGGCGGCGGTTGGTTGATAAATGAAGACAATTTATTAACGGGGTCGGCCACAACCAGTCGCCTCGGGGTGCCTCTCAAAGAGCGCGTCATTGCGCTGGTGAGATAAACCACTGGGAAAAGTTCGTGCCATATTCTTGAACAGTGATGCAGCCTCAACCGGAAAAGGAGAGAAAGAGAAGACTAGAAAATAGGCGAAGAGTTGAAGTAATGGGAGTGAAAAGTTTTCCAAAAAGGCGCCACCAAGCAGAGCACGCTCGCCGGGCGACAGAAAACTGATTCCACGCACACACACACACAGGGACCAGAACCGAACCCAAGTCCAACTCCAACCGAGCCCGGCCAAAGAATAAACAGTCGTTTAGCAAATACTTCCGGGCTGTTTAACGACCGGACTTACCTTCTTATCGCGACACCGCATGACAAGTGCAATAAGCGCACCGAAGTACACGACATAGTTGCAAAAGCTGCCGGCAGGGTGGGAAGATGGCAACAAAATTGTCAATTGTAAGAGAGTTTGTTGCAACAGCGCGGGCAAAGTTGTCATCCCGAGCTGGGTAAACGACCGAACATAATAAGCGTTCATTAATTATGTTGCTACGGCGGGCGGTACGAAGAACGGCGGAGGCTAATGGAACAGTGCCCGCTTGAATATCAAACACATTTTACGAGCATTTTTAAGGGCCACAATTCTGTTGACTTCGGGGTGGTTTGGTTTAAATGATGATTTACATGGTGAAATTTAATAACTATCCAACGTCAACTGGTTATTCATCAGGATTAAACGCACATGACACGAACATCTTGGATCTTCTTTGATAATGCTTGTTTTCATTATATATGGAAAATTAAGTAAAAGAAGTCAAAGGATCATGAGAAAATATCAATATAAAAGTCAACATATATCGACAGTGTCATTCAAAATTATTAACATTTAATGTACTAAGGATGTCATGTACTAAGATATTGATTCTAGCTCCAGTAATACAGCTCTGAATTCCAGATTCAATATCTTGGATCTTGCATTTTTCAAATATGCCTTTAGTAAAAATAAACATATTTATCCTTAAACCAACACCGGTAAACTGAAACGGAAATTGATTTGCATTTCAAGCAATTGGTAGAAGAAAAGTTAAAAGAAACAACAAAACCAATACACAAATGTACACACTATCAAGCGAAAGTTGAAACAAAAACTGCATTTCCTATCGTCTTGAGCGTTTTCCTATATTCGAAAAACAATTTTCTTTGCCTAGCTCACAACCCAAAACCGCGGGATAAAAAGGTGCACATACCTTGATCTGTAGCCGTACCGTACTCCCAACAAACATCTGCAGCCAATCCAATTTTGGGAAAAACGGAAAACTTTATGTACTTAGCCCTATGATCTCACTATACCCTGTACTACAGATGGTACACAAAATTCATCATCTCATGGAAGGCTCCCCCCGGTTCCAAGGACCCCCTTCCAATGTGGATCGCGGCAAGAGCAAACATGCATCAATGCGAGGGAATTTAAAAAGATGCTAGCTTTTTCTAGCCATTTGTTTCTTTTTTTGGAGGGGCCATACTGCATGAAACACACACTAGAACTAGTGGAAACCGATAAGCGGTCCTAGCCTTCGATACAACGGCGTAGCGCTGTGGCACAGGTTCGCCAGGTATTGCTCAGGGTGGGAGGAAGAAGAAGAAGAAGAAAAAGCTGTCTAAAAGTTACCATCAATTTTCAAACCAAGCGAAACGGAAGCGATAAAGTATCGAAGCGGCAACAGCAGCAGCATCATCATCATCATCATCGTTGGTGCATACTTTGAGAAGGCCTCTTCGATGAGTAGCGAACACATTCGCTCTACCTTTTCTTCCACCTTCCTCCTGGGCAGATGGTAGAACAGTCAATATACGGCCGACGTGCTTCGAAAGCACAAACGGTACCCTTCCCTGCCGAAGGAACGACCGTGGCTCGACCGCGAAATTCAAAATGTGTCGATGGTTCATTCTTCCCAGCAACCGGCTGGCTGGGTAGGTAGTAGCTTCTCCTTTCGTTGTAAAACACACCACTCGCAACCTTCATCAGGTTGGATGGAACGTTGCTGCTGCTGCTGCCGCTGTTGAAGGAATGAAATGAGTACAAATTTCTTACCATTCGGCAGGATGTTTGTCGAACGGATACGGGAAAGCTTTTCTTTCAGCTGCGTACGTGAACTGCCCACAACGATCCAATTTTTTGCGAGTAGATGGGGGATGGGATGGTTTCGCCGCTCGGTGTGTGGTGGAAGAAAATTATCAAAGGCTTTTGCCTGCTTTTAACATCCAGTGAATGCCGGTAGCATCGAGCAAACGCCGCTGTCGTGCGTGTCGTTTCTTGTGCGACCAGCAGGGGGAAGGGGGGGGGGGGAGGGAGGAGAAAACAACAACAACAACAAATATACTTGAAGCTTGTTCCGGCTTCCAGCGCGCGCTTACGACGAGATGCCTTTCGTCCGGCGGGCCTTTTGCCTCACGCACAGCTGAGCAGGTGATGAAATCCTGAGCAGAATATTGGAGTGGAAATTTACGGTAGATCGTCCTCCCGGTCATACGAATATTTCAAACAAACTCAGCCAAGTGAAACCTCCCGCCAACCCGTGGCTTCTTGGCTTTCTGGAGCTTTCCTCTTCCTGCCTTCCGGTCGGACGGTCCAACACTTTGAATTTCACTTTCCACGAGCATCCATTTCTTGGGATGGTGGTTTCGCCCTTTCATCAAAACGTCGATGGTTGCAGAAGCGCCAGTGGCACGTTTTATTTTGAGCCTGCCCTACCATTCCGGCTCCCCATCAATCAGCAAGAAGGTCTTTGCGCTAGAAAGGATCCTACCCACATTCAGTATTCCGACCAGGTAGCATACCTTCCGGTAGCTGCTGACTGCCACACGGACTGTCGCACGCAAGGTAACATCTAATGTAAGACGACGGCCAAGCGTAAGGGCACGCTGCGTCCGAGTTTGACTTCACCCCGTGCGTGGTTTATTCAATCCATCAACTCTCGCATGCTGTTTCATCCAAAAATGGCTCAGGCATAAGCAACAGAAAGAATAGCTAATGTGGTGGAACTTTATACATGGTGCAGTCGAAACTGTTGGCAATTCTATCAAAACAAAAATGTAAGGTAAGGCGGTAATTATTGGCAATGACAGTTAACAGCGTATTTCATGATTGGCAGAATCAACTTGCTAGTTAACACCGTAGCATTTAAATAAAACATAAAACGTCAGAAGGTAGACAAGCTGACGTGCAACAACCATGCAATAACAAGTTCACGTACGGTAAGTGAAAAACGCCCAAAATTATGCTTTGCGCATTACAAAGCTGCTTCGTAACATCATTTTCATGAGTAGAATAGTTAAATTATGTCAACACAAACACATTTTTTAAAAATATCAATCCAATATCAACAAACAAAATATTAAAATTCAATCCTGTTAGCACTGTGGACTTTTTCATTAACCGTCCCCATCTTAAAGGGTGGCTTTTGGCAGTTCATAACAATTTAAACCCTGCCAAACTTCACTCAATCTTTCTATATGCTAATGGAGTACAGGTTGAAGGCGAAAAAAAACTCCATTATACCAAAACTTTATTACACGCCCTGCTCTCAAAAAAACATGCTGAAATAATGATTAATGGCATTCAGAAAAGGAAACACTTCGCTAGAGCAAGCAAGTGGGCGGAAACTGGTCAAATGATTGGGAAAACATACACACACACGTGGCAGGGCATTTGCATGCAAATTACTTGCATCCGTCTGTGGCAGGTTACGGTAATGTTAATCAATTATGTCAATAATTTTCATTTGATTAATTACTACACTCCCGTGTGGTTTAACACAAGTGAATGTGAGCAAAAACACACATACATACACACCCTTACACTGAAATTGTTCGTAATTCGAAACCACACAGAGGAATGTGGCCCCGTTCGTGAGTGAGAAAAAAACAACAAGAACAAAAAGTGAAGCGTTGCAGTAAATGAGAAAAGTGCGCAAAAAAACCTCCAATCGAATTTCAGGAACAATGGGAAAAGCTTGTTAAAATAGAACGAGGAAACAAAATGGGAGAACAGGAAAGGAGAGGGAGAAAATAAAATACCCCGTCACAAAAGGCATTTCGGCTGTTCTTCTCTGGCACGGTCGAATGTTCATGCTCGTTGAAAACACTCAATATCAATTGTTACCTCGTTAATCATATTTTCCACAAATGAAAATGAAATGTTGTACAATCGACACATCGATTGCATTTATTTCTGCACACCAGCTGTTTGCCCAAAAGCCGACCGAGGGAGGTGTGGTGTCAACCTATGACCAGTTAATTTACCTCACTAGGATTGAGCAGGTGTCTCTAGGCAGAAATGGTTTCCGTAAGGAAAATCCATGTCGAAACGAGACACAAAACAAGATGACAAGAATAGCATAATTGGAAAATGCTTTCAACAGTTTACCGGAGACAGGTTTTTCCAAAAGCATACCTAGAAGTGACATATCGCAACTGCTACTGAATATTCTGTAACACGGACAACACACATAACCCCCCTCCTCTCCACACCTTGTGTGGTAAACGATCTCTATTCGCAGCGCCATGCCCTCAGCGGGTGGTGTGCACGGTGGAAAGACGCGACCATAATTCGTATGACAGCACAAATTACCACGCAATTAGCGAACGGTTGATTTTGATAATAGCCCTTTTTTTTGAGTTACGAATGGGAATGAACGCTAGCGTAACGTGAAATTGAACGAAGCTTTCCAATGTAGTTGGAGGAATTGAAATTTACAATTCGATTAATGTCCACCCGAGTTGAAATAGTGAAAAGGAATAAAAAATAATAGAAAAGAGAAAACGATCGGTACAAACTGAATTTTAAAACGAAAACATGGAAATGCCATTGGTTGTGTGAAGCATCACTAGCCGTTTTTTCGCGACACATTAGCAATTGGTTCATAGACTGGTACATAGACTGCCCTAATTAACGCGATGAATTTTGGATGGGTTTTTCGCTGAGTTTTGATAGCACACACACATGGAACATGATCAGAAATGGTAGAACAATGTTACGGTGACAGGTTGCATCGCATAATTTCAGGCGCTTTGTGGAACCTTTGTGTTTTATTTCACTCAACGCCTGTGGTTATGCAATTTACCATACCGATACACCATTTTAAACGAATACAACCTGAAATTGCCAGCCATTAACTCATTTCGGTGGTTTTATTCCGTTTGTCACATTATTATCTCCCTTACTGAATGTTTTTGCAAAAATTTAAAACAAATAATTTTGCTGCGCTGTCGAAGAAATTACAAATTAATTTGCATAAAAAGCTATCACAAAAGATTCGTAAAAGCAACTGCAACTATTTCCATTCCCGAAGAGGAAAGTATGCTGGGAAGCGGACGGTGCATTCT